>NW_028261381.1:139703421-140039620 GCF_051295495.1 Thamnophis sirtalis
TAGTTGGATCCATATTATGTGATGATTTCTTTTGGATAATGTGACTTGCAAAATGCAGGTATTAGCTGCTTGCTCCCTTACTCAAAAGACAATGTAAAAAAAAAAAAATCTTATGAATAGGTCCTAATAAATTATTCTCTAGAGACGGAATGGCTCAGTGGTTAAAGATGCTGAAGAAGTTTGAGACCCAAGCGGTGTGCAATAGTGTGAGCTCCTGTTACTTTCCCCAGCTGCTGTCCACCTATCAGTTTGAAAGCATGCAAATATGAGTAGATAAATAGCTACCACTTTGGTGGGAAGGGAACAGTATTCTGTGCACCTCGGAGTATAGTCATGGCTACAGAAGTACCGTATCTTTGGGCAATACTGGCTCCCTCAGCTACAAAATGGAGATGAGCATAGAGTCAGACACAGCTGGAAAGGGATAACCTTTACTCATTTAAATTATTCCCTATAGAGATTAACCATGAAAGAAAACTGAGAACATTGAAATACAAATATATTTCCAACAGTCTGAAGAGGCATAGCCCAAACAGAACTGTATTAGCAAATTATTTAATCATATCCTAGCCATGATGTAGAACTGGATTTGCACAAATCTGGAGTAATATAGTGACATCTTTCTCTATGCTTGAACTTCTCACCTTTGAGGTTTAGTTTTATGGGAAGAAACACATATCATTCTCTAGATCTTCCAGACAGTGGACATTTAAAACATTAAAACAAAAACCGTCCCATCTGCATCACACTGACCACAGTTTTTAACTTTTCATTTTTACTTGTTAAAAATCTAGCCTTTGGGGAGTAGACTTCAAAAGTTTTTTCTTCTCTAGGCTTAACTAGTTAGATAAGCAAGTACTGTAAATGTTATAGTTTTCCATATCCACAGTAAATTACTCCTTATGCTACATCTCCAAAACTGCTTGCATGGTATAAATCAGGAATAGACATTTTTTCAGAAGGACATTGTCATGACAATGACAATATAAAGTCACGCAAAAGGGTAGTGCTGGAATCTTGAAAACTCTTAATTGTTAAGCCTGTCTAATGGTTCATGCTAGTGTTGTGTTCTGATTTTTTTAAAATAAATGACAGGGCATCACACAAATTTTTCCTAGTAGTATATTTTTCACAAGATTCCATTCTATTTTTCCACATGCAAAAATAGCAGTTTGGGGGTTGCATGTGTCCTGTGGATCACAAGCTACCCACCTTTGACTGAATGGTTCAAGGACTTCAGGACTACTCATGTTTATACTGTATATCATTCCCAATTGTTGCTTAGTGCACTATCATTAATGTAATGCCTAATGCACTGTAATTAAAGTAAGTTTCCACAGTAACAAAGGGATGAATAAACTAAGTCCTGAAATGGAAGACTGCACTGTTCTCATTTCAACTGAAGTTCAAGGGATGTATAAAGAAAGTAGTTCTATGTTTGACTCATTAGAAGATCGCCCTCTGTTAAAAAAAAGGACACATATTCCTCTTCAGCCATCCCTAAACAGAGCCAAGCAACCCACTTGTAACAGTCCTTTGTATCCTTACATCCTATTATGACTCATATTTTTCTTGGCAAAAGCTCTGTGATAATACAGATCATCTTGGGCATTAAGTGTACTTCAGAGGAAGAAGATACAGAAGGTATCATTGGTTTCATTTCAATTACCATAATTTATGTAGTCTTTGTACCTCCTTTATCAGGAAGAACTATTCTTCTTTGTGATGTTGGTACAGAGAAACACACTGTTATTAGAAATTTGGGTTTATGTCCCTATGAGAATAAAGTTTCCTTCTCCATAGCATCATTGAGGTGATCTGAAACCTATAAGTTCTTATTTCCTAATATATCTTAAGCCAGCGGTCACCAGCTGAGGGTCCATGAACCACTGGTGGTCCGTGAGAAAATTTTGGTGGTCTGCAGAAAAAATATTTGCATTTTTATATTGCACTAAATACTATTTGTTTTTTAAAAAAATTCATATTAGTGGTCCATGGGATTTAAAATTATGAATTTAGTGGCCCCTGAGGTCTGAAAAGTTGGTGACCGCTGGATTAAGCTTGACCCCAGTGGGAGTGATTCACTGTCAATGACTTTTTTCTTTTCTAGAAGAAATGCTATTCTATCTCTAAAGAGAAGCTAGGGTCCCAATGTTGGGTTGGGGTTCTGCAGAAATTTGTATTATATTCAGTTTATTTCAGCTGCTCCTGGTCTTAAAGACAACTCTAGTTGATAGACTTAGGGCCCACCCTGTGATATGAGAAGCCTGACAATAAGGGCTCTTTTGCATTCCTTTTTCTTTCGTTCTGGGGGTGGAAGGAGGGGGGCATTAAGCAGGGTTGAATTGCCATATGCTGACAGAGAGATGAGAAATCTTGGAGACTTGATAGCCTTAATCCCTGCCGCAGAAATGTATAAAATTTCACGGCTAAGCTGCCAGAAAAGCTAAGACCACACCAGGAAAGCCGTCTGCATACAAGAAGATACCTGCCAGGTCTTGTCTGCCAGAGCCTGGACTAATGATGAATACACAATGTCCCAATCAATCAAACTGGATTTGCCTTTGCCCCAGGTCTAGGTGAGGTCTGGTATGAGGTGACCATAACTGTCAAGCATGCAGTAGCTGTGGCCAAGAAAATGACTGCATATTTATACATTTTCTTAAAATGGAGATGAATAAATGTCTTTATTTATTAACCAAATGCCTCACTGTACACCCTAACAATGGATCAGCCTGTGCATGTAGGTATATTTCAATCAAAGTAAAATATTGGTGGTCCTGTTTTTAGGTATATTTTTTCATGTGCAGGTAATATTTGTCTTTAAATATTCATATACTGTATGTACAAGCACATGGATAGTTCTTTTCTTTCCAGTATGTTCTTGTCTGGAGCTTTGCATATGATTCTAATACAGCCCCTTGCAATATGATCACATCGAGAACTGAGAAATACAGCATTTTAACAAAACTAACCACAACTTTCATTATGATCTTTTAAAAAAATCCTGCAGAGGGAATGGATTTCGTTGTATCCCCAGTATTAATTCTCCTTCCCAATCATTATGGTCTGTCATATAAATTGGCTGCATTAACATTTCATAAAAGACGTATTTGCGTGGCGAACCACAATAGTGCCACATGCAAAGTAGCAGCAAGCTTTAAAACAGAACCACGTGTTATGTGGTATCTGTGTTTATTTTATAGATTTTAGGTCTATTGTAATAGCTAAGTGTCATAATCCTACATCCTGATCCAGTCTTCAGTCTGCATTGTGATACATGAGGAACTTCTAAAATCATGGGAGATTCCTCAATCATTTCTGTAGAAAGGAAACATTTGAATGTTCTTTTGAAGCTGATTATAAATCTCCTCTGCACCAAGGAATCTTGTCAATCATTCTTTAGTTTATGTTTTTTTTCCCCTTCTTTCAGCTAATGGCTGATGTGGAGGTCCAAATGCAGCAATACTTCCATCCATTCTATCAGCAAACCAATATGCTTCTTTAATTACTTAAATTGCTGTCATTACAGGTATTATTGAAGTCAAACACCTATGAGGTGTTTCACGCTTCTGTCAAAGTATTTTGGGCTTCCCTCAAGCTTCCAGTAAATGCATTTCATTTTGGACTGAATTCGATGCACTTCTTCCTTCATATTTTGTTAAGAATGTTGTGGTAATAGCAACTATTTTGTGTGCTTCCCTTACTGTTTGTGCAGATGTTTCAACTAAGAAGGAGCTCAACATTTGCTTCAAATTTCATATTACATTAAAAGAGTGGAAAGACACCTTGGCAAGACCGAATATAAAAGCACACATAATGTTGAAGAGTCATGGTAGATGCTATTCTGTTATTCACCATTACCAACTGTAGAAAACAGGACAGAGGATTAAGCTGCCAATTAGATTACTAGTTGGCTAGTTGGTTCTCTATTTTAGGACATTGTTCCACACTGATGGAATTGCATATTTATTTCTGAATTCCATCCATTAAAGCATTCCTTGGCAATTTTATCTAATGCTAAATACCAAAATAATTTCTTTGGGATGTGCGTTTCTTTTTAGGGAAAACATCTGAGGAAATGTGAAAAACATCAAAAGCATAATAGAAAGTAACAAAGCTTCTTAAAGGCAAATTCTAGAATGGGAGAAGCCACCAATACTGCAATTAGTATAGCCATATTTTATAGTTCTACAGATAATGCCTCTTTCATTGGTATTACAGTTCATTCAGGTGGAATTGGACTTACTATACATTCATAGATTCATTAAAATAACTGAAATATAAATTAGGCCATTGTTTCCATTCATCACCATTGTTACCACCAGCATAATGAGAGCAATATTATTATCATGGATAGGTCATTTCCTGGAATAATTCAAGCTGGCTCTGACTGACCTCCCAAGCCTAGTTAAGATGGAATTCAAGCAGTGGTGAGAGTCAGCCAGTTCACACCAGTTTGGTAAAACCGGTAGCTAATTTTTTCTGTAGTTCGTGGCTGAAGTGAAGGGCAGGAAGCCCTTCAATTTCCAGCAAGGGGCGAGGGAGGGAGAAGAGACAGCAAGAGGAGCCATCTCCCTCCATGCGCCCCAATGAAAGGCAGTGGGAACCCTGGTGCTTCCCTTACTCCCCCTGTCCAGCACTGGAAGTAATTTAATAACCAGTTCATCCAGGGTCAGGTTGGCCATCATGGGGGGAGGGAGGCTCATCTCGCATGTGCGGCAGAGCTGAAGGGCCATGTCTTCCACGATGGCCAACCTGACCCTGGGTGAACAGGTTGTAAATTACTTGAATCCCACCACTGAATAAAAAAGGTTTTCTTGATTGCTTAGATAGATTATCCAGGCAATATAACCATAATCTTATTGAGGCACTAGCCTCAGTATGGAGATGTGAAGTGGGAAGGGTCTGACCCCATCACTTTTAAGCACATTATTTGGCTTTGGTAGACATAAAATGTTGCTGTTATTTGTTTTTTGTTTTCCTGAGAATGAATAAATTGTTAGATGATATAAATCTCATGTTAATTGTGCCTACTATCTGTGGCGAAGGAGGCAGAAAGGATTTACCTCACCACTGTTATTGCATTGCCAATAAACTGTTCAGAACAGGCAATTTATGGACTGTCCTGGGATAATTTAGAGCAGTGTTTCTTTTTTTTTCCTCTCTCTTTCTTGGGAACCCTTCCCACCCCCCAAAAAAAAATTATTCAGGACCCCAATAGTGCTTTCTTTTTGTATGGGTCATATTTATCAATATTTACCATATTTTAAAAAATAAAATTGACACATTTGCTGCCATTAGTGCTTCTCATGATTGTTTGGTGGGATTTTAATATTAGGTTATTTTTCAACATAAACTGGCTAATAATTTTGATTTTGGATTCCACGGAGAATGTTGGTGGATCCACAGGATCCTCAGACCATCCTTTGACAAACACTAGTCTTGAGGCAGATTCATCCAGTTATGAAGTTTGCTGCAGAAATTTGCAAAACACTTTGAGGAAAATCAGTTATTTTTATTTTAGGTTACATGCCACATAATCACAATTAATTTTGGGAACACTTCCTAATAAAGTTTGTGGGATCAAATTAAGTTCTTACAGGGTGATTACAGATTAAAAGAATTGGAAGGGATCTTGTAGGTCACCTAGTCCAACCCTCTGCCCAAGCAGGAGACCCTACATCATTTTCAATAGATGGTAGTCCAGTCTCTTCTTCAAAGCTTCCAGTGATGAAGCTCCCACAACCTCTGAATGCAAGCTGTTCCATTGGTTGATTATTCGCACTATCAGAAAATTTCTCCTTATTTCTAGGTTGAATCTCTCCTTGTTCAGTTTTCATCCATTATTCCTTGTCTGGCCTTCGGGTGCTGAAAAAATAGACATCAGACTGGTGGGGATGATAAATATTTCCATTCTGGTTGAAATGAAAATTCAGTCTAAATGATTTTACTCTAAATTACACTGTTCTTCTGTAGTGGGTTTTTAGACTCCAATTTTAGATTACCTAAGAGGTCACATCATGCTACGGCTTATATATTAGATATGTTGTATTAGATTATATTGATTGACAAGGAGTTTGGGTGTTGTTGATTATATACTGTACATATACAGTGAGCATACATACAGTCATAAATAAATGCTTCATTAATTAAAGAGCATATTTTAGATATAAAACTGTATTAGAAAAAAATGGAAAAGAGTACACCACATTTTTTTTTTTTACTAATAATATATTTTCCATGGTTGACTTCAAAATGCTATCCTATAAAAATCAGAAGTTGGATTTTTTTACTCACATTATAAGCAATTGAAGATATCCTTAAGTAGCTTTCTCTTGTCTGGTGCCCCAAAAGAATAACCATATAAGATTTAAAAGAAAGAGAAGGGAAGAGTGTTGCTTCCTTTGTTGTCTTTGATAATTGGTACCTGTGACGAAAAACAAAAGCGAAATGCTGAAACCCCTAATTAAAGATGCCTTTGTGATCTCTGAAAGTATCTTCTTTAACAATATAACAAAATTGGAAAAGACTTTGGAGGTCTTCTTGTTCAACCTCTTGCCCAAGCAGGAAACCTTATACCATTCCAGACAAATGATTGTCCAATCTCTTCTTAAAAACCTCCAATGTTGGAGCACCCCAGACTTCTGGAGGCAAGTGGTTCCACTGATTAATTATTCTGTCATGAAATTTCTTCTTAGTTCTAGGTTAGTTCTCGCCTTGATTAGCTTCCATCCATTGCTTCTTGTCTTGTCTTCAGGTGCTTTGGAGAATAGCTGGACTCCCTCTTCTTTGTGGCAACCCCTGAGATATTGGAACACTGCTATCATGTCACCCCTAGACATGAGAGATACGTTTTGTATAGTTGATGTTTTTTAAAATGTTTTAACTTGGTATATGCCCAAAGTTGCTCTTTGAGTGGGCATCAGTATAAATTGAATAAAATCAAATAAAATAATTAATTAGTTCATAATCTCAATGAGGAAATAAAATTGTTTTCCTCTCACTACTCATTTTCATGTTTAACAATCAACTGCTTAATGCTTTTGTGTGATTTCTGTTAGTATAACAAAAAAGTATAAAACTACAAGTTATACATGTTTGTAGTGTAGAATGATTCAAATTTTTTTACTACCAGTTCTGTGGGCATGGCTTAGTGGGTGTGGCATGGCTTGGTGGGCATGGCAGGTGAAGGATACTGTAAAATCTGCATTCCGACCCCACTCCAGGGGAAAGTTACTGCAAAATCCCCATTCCCTCCCATTCCGCTGGGACTCGGGAGGCAGAGAATAGATGGTGGTGGGGCCAGTCAGAGGTGGTATTTACTGGTTCTCCAAACTACTCAAAAATTCTGCTTCTGGTTCTCCAGAACTGGTCAGAACCTGCTGAATACCACCTCTAGTGTAGAGAGAGCCATTTGAAAGAAATATGGCTAGCTTTACATTGTTCTGTGAACATGGCATGACTATGTATGTAATAGACTATGTGATCCTGGATTAGGATATTGTCCCTAATGAAATGCTAATACTAGCATCTCATAATGATAATAATAAAAACCCTAATCGTGTGTGTGATATGAAGGCATGTGCTCTATCTTCCATCTCTTTGCTTCTAAGCTACTTCAGTGTTCCCGCACAGGAACAATATAGAAGTCACCATATCAGATGACCCCCTACTGTATGTTACTGATACTTATAAATCTTAATCTAGAAAATTCAATCTTCTTGGCACAAGAAAGAATTTTAAATCTCGATGCTTCAATCTTGGCCCTCAGTTTTTTTTTAAAAAAAGAATAAAAGTAGTGATGATAAAGCTATCAGTTCAAATACATTTTATGTGATTTTGTTGGAATGGATTAAAATGTATATCCTTGTAATCAAAAGGAAAGAAATGAAAGCAATACATTTCTCTGAGTCCTCCTATTGCAGTGGTTCAGCACACTTGCTCATGCACTGTCTGGAAGAATCTTAGCAGTCTATTTGCAGCTGCAGGTAATATTTTCTAAAGTACATGTATTATGTAAATGATCTGATAAAACAACTGGAACATCTGATAGTTTTCAACATGAAAATGGAACAATCAAAACTATAGGCATCAAGAAGCAAAGCAGTTTCCTGTGATTATGTTTCAAAGCAATGCATTGATTTTACATTCTTAAGGAGCCCATATTTCTGATTTTATAATGTTTATAGAAGTTAATAAAGAGGCAAAACAATCAGTTGCCCACATGTATCACATTTACACATGCACAAAACTTTTTTAAAAAAATTAATCATACCAACTAATGATGATAATGAGGATGAGTTAAAAGAAAGAGATAGATGTGCTTATCCCCCTCCCTTAAATTATGTATTTATTTATTTATTTTTATGTATTAAATTTATATACTACCCATCTTGCTAAAAGCAAAGAGCCAAGATAAGTTTGCTTTTTCAAACAGGGACCCGTTCCTTATCTCTGCTATGTTTGATCTTTCTCTTTATCCTTCAAGCTTAATTGTGGCCAGTGTCAGCCATGCTAACTTATCCTTTAATAATACAGTAATGAAACAAAACTTTGGAAATTAACTTACAGCAGCCCAAGAAATTATGTATCATTTTTCCATATTCAGGACAATGTTGTTTCTTTTAAAAAAGCACACCAGTGTACCAAATTATTATCCACATATTGCAGAATAAGGGACTGTAATCAGGAGTGGGATTCAGCCAGTTCAGACCAGTTTGGGTGAACCAGATGTTAACTTTAATCTGCTTCACCAAACTGGTAGTTACAAGGACTGGCTGACCCTGCCCACCCCTCCCCTCCTCTCCCAGGAGTCTACATGTAGCCCCTTCATCATGCCAGATAAGTACAGGGCAGAGGCTTTGGGAGGGCGAAAAATGGGCTTATCGGAAGTCAGAAAACAGAACTATTTCTGGCCTCCGGAAGGCCTCCAGAGCCCGGGGGGAGGCTGTTTTCACCTTCCCAGTGGCTCAAGGAAAACCTTCAGAGCCTGGGAAGGGTGGAAAATGGCCTCCCAAAAGTACTGGAAGTCTGGAAATGGCTCTGTTTCTGGCCTCTGGATGGTCTCCGGAGCCTGGGGGAGAACGTTTTTGCCCTCCCAAAAGGTCAAGGAAAATCTTTGAAGCCTGGGTAGGCAAACATTTTCCCCTTGCCGCCGTGGTGCAGGAAGCCAACTAGGCCACACCCCCTTGACCATGCCCACCCAGCAACCAGGCAGAGAACTGGTTGCTAAAATTTTTCAATCCCACTCCTGAGTATAACATGGTTGATTCCACCTACGAAATACAGTATATGGGAGAAGTAGCATGTATTGCAGGGGCTGTTACTTAGAACTGTATTAGATTTTGTAAGCCACACAGCAGTGGTGGGATTCAGCCAGCCCGCACCTATTCGGGAGAACCAGTTGTTAACTTTTTAAGCAGTTCGGAGAACCAGCTGTTGGAAGAAATCTCATTTTCTTCCACTTTACAGGGCTAATCCTGTAAGGAAGGCAGGAAGGAAACATTCTGGTGTTGTTTCTAGCATCATCTTTACTGCCTCTCCGATTAACCCTCATTACATTGTCACAGCTAAGGCAAATCGCCCATAGACCTGAGTGACATTGAGTTGGCCAGACACACCCAGTCATATGACCACCGAGCCATTCCTACCCAACTGGTCATTAGGGCAGAGAACCGGTTGTTCAATCATTTGAATCCCACCACTGCCACACAGAGTCTGTTGGAGTAGATAGATATGAGAAAGAGACAAAGAGGAGGGAGGGAAGGAGAGAGGGAGCAGGAGAGGGAAGGAGAAGGAGAAGGAAGGAGGGAGGGAGGGAGAGAGAGAGCACTCACTACTGCAACTGGAATTAAAAATGGGACTTTCCCTTCCACTTGTGCCTTTATGCTCAGAAGGGGGGAAAGTCTATTAGCTTAGCAAAGTTCCGCTTACAGTATTGCATTCTATCCTAAATCTAAGTTATGCGAAGAACTTAGTCTATTTTTAATAAACTGGGAATCTCACTCTAGGGGAACCATCAAGTCATTGTTAATATTATCTGGGTGAAAAATGACTGTATAGATTTAGGTTTAGGTTAGAGTATTATTACAGAAATGACTTCTAAGTCAAAGATTTGAAACTGGATTTTTTTAAAAAGGAAAACAAAGGTAAGAGAGAATGATACAGGCAGAGAAAGCCATATATGTGGTTATTGGTCTGCAATAATCTGAGCCATCAATTTTTGTTACACTTATTCTGCTTGCGAAACTTTGACAAGCAGCTCTGAGTTTCCATGTTTGAATGTTCTTGATACTTCAGAATTAGTCATCTGAAACTTTTCATTATTCTCTCTTTATCTACCTCACAGAGACCAGTCTCTATGGCACCCTTTCCTAATTATTTGGCATTCCCCTGAGGGTATTTAGCATAAACAAAGGCTTTTTCTTGCTACATTTTAAATCATATGACATTTGTTCACTGTTCCCCACAATGATGTGAATGAGTCGTTCATCTCTGATCTTTAAATATGGCTTGTTCTTATGCAAGACTCATTTTTGGAGGGGGATCTTACTGATAAAACCACAGCATCACACAGTAGTATCCATTCTTTTCTCTGTTTCAAGATATTTGTGTCTTAATGGCACATTTGTTACAGGATAAAAATTACCTGAATGTTCATAAGCGAGAAAAGTCAAAATCTGGTACATAAATAATGAAATGTTTCATTATTTTTCCTGAAATATAAAAATAAAATGATTTTTCTCTGATTATTAATACAAATTTGCTTCATAAATGGCTAGATGTTGGCTTAAAGGAAATTAAGGGATCAACAGCAAAAACATTGAATTGTGAATTCCCTCTTGAGAGACATAAAACAGACTTTTTGATTGGTAGGGCAGTCAGGAATACAAATCTGAAAATGGGACAAGCCACATGTACATGAGACATACATATTTTTGATTGCAAAATGGTAGGAGATTTGATCAGATACATATATCAGAAGCTCAAGCATGTCTAAGAATCTTATAACATGATTACTGATTGTGCTCAAATTAGGAAGAATTTAAAAGAAACATGTTGTTCTTCAGTAGGTCTCTTATGACAACATCCTGCAAAATAGTTTATAGGCTGACAATTTTTTACTGACAACCCTGTACATTTTATTCTCACAAGTTTCCTCTAAAAAGTTAATTTCAAACTCTGAAAGTCTAAAAGTTCCTCTGAAAGACTTTGTAAGATTTGAGCATCAGGTGAAAAAAACATTCTTACTACACCAACTTGATTTTTCTGCTCATTCAGAACTATGTTCTCTACTGATCATTCAAATAACTTCTGATGAAATACACTAGAATTATGTTTCAATCTCTTCTATAAGTTTAGCTAATAAGATCATGGATTTGAGTTTTATAGCTGTTTTCTACTATATATTACACCATTTTCTTGCTTGCACTGTTCTGAT
This sequence comes from Thamnophis sirtalis, assembly GCF_051295495.1. Lineage (NCBI taxonomy): Eukaryota > Metazoa > Chordata > Lepidosauria > Squamata > Natricidae > Thamnophis > Thamnophis sirtalis. The sequence goes on from NW_028261381.1 coordinate 139,714,865, forward strand.
TTTTTGCTTCTATTATCTTCTCATATTTCTAATATGTGTCTCTACTAAAAGGAATTCAGAAGTCTCTTTCATATTCTTTACCCACCAACTATTGCCTTATAGCCATTATGGGAACATTAAAGGATTATATTGTTAAAGAATGGTTGAGTTTAACTAGAAGGTGATAGCTCTTGATAGCTAACCAGAGGTGATATTCATCCAGTTCTGACATGTTCTGAAAAACCGGTAATGGAATTTTTGAGTAGTTTGGAGAACCGGCAAATAGGCTGGTCCCACCCCTGCTGCCTCCCAGCTGATCTTTTTTGTTGCCCTGAACAGGGGAACGGAACTGGAAAGCAAGTTAATGGGGTGGGGAGTGAATGAGGATTTTGCAGTATCCTTCCCCTGCCATGCGCCATGCCCACAAAGCCATGCCCACAGAACTGGTAGTAAAAAAAAATGAATCCCACCACTGTAGCTGACATAAATTTCATCAAACTGCCACTGAAGATAACCAATAACCTATCAGTCAGGGGATTCTTTATAGAACACCTAAGAGTAATAAGGTGTAGTCCATATTCTGCCTACATTCATGTTCAACACGGTCACATTTCCCAATTGAAGGGAAAGAAACATGTAGTGGAATTCCAAAGCAAAGAAGTAGGAATGGAGGAGAAATGTGTTTGATTCATTATTTTGTACGATGGTGTCCTTGGTGCTCTCTGAGTTTGGTGGTTTTTTGTTTTTTGGTGGGTTTTTTTTGCGTTTGTTTCATTACCCAACTAATTAACATCATCACTGCTAAAAGGAATTCTAGCAATGATGTTGTTAGCTGGTTACATAATGAAATGTCTGCAAGAAAACAATCAATCACAGAGAGCACCAAGAACCCCACAGCTCAACTCTGATCTACAAATATACTTTTCTATTGGCATCATTTTTGTGCATTTGTAATTGTGTGTGGGAGAGACAGAAGGAAATAGATAATTCAAATTCTACCACTGGCATGCATATCCAATCCATTGTGCTGGGCTACCTATGACCCTCGGGACCAAAAATGTTATCCAGCCTCATCCTGAAATGCAGTAGAGGAGTATTGTACACTTATGTTTTATGTAATTAAGACTTTCAGAAAAATATAATATTCCCCTTGTATATTAAAATGCTATTCACGCAGTTATTTAGGTATGACAAGCATTTCCCCAACTCTTTTAAATCAGGTAGAAACTCTGAAGTGGTGTCAGAAGATAGCTTATGAAATGAATAAGGGCTATCTTTTCTCCATCATATGAAAACACAAATGGCCATAAAACAAGAATAATTAATTGTTTTCAATGCATTCAGAAATCAATCTGCCAAAAGTAACAATTACTATTAGTAACATGGGCATTTTCTAATGGCAGTTAGTTTTTTCACAAGCACTCCTCTTCCCCTGCCTCCCAATCAAACTAAAGGGATGGTTGGTAATATATTGAAACATGACAGAAATTACTGAGTAAATTCACATAAAGGAGAAAAGTTATTCAGAAGAAAATGTCACAGGTAAATGGATACTTTTGTCATATCCTGGAATATGGCTTTGATTAAATAATGATGGAAATAACTTTACTTTTATAAATCTATTTTCCCTTCTCAATATGTCTGTGTGTCAGCATGTGCGTGTGTTTTAATATTGTTAGGTATATAATTTTTAAAAAGGCTGTTGTGATACATAGTAGAATAATCCCCATAGATGCTGCCCAAGGAATGAACAAATAGATTTTTCCTGCCCAAGGAGAAATATCACATGATTTTTTCCCCCTCAATATCCATTAGATTTGAGAACACCAATAAAGTACACATGCCTCTATTCCATCATTTAACCATTGTTCCCTCTGCCCTTCAGTAAGAGCCAGCTGAAGTGACTACTTCACTGTGCTTAATACGATTGCTGGCCCTTGGTCAAATGACTCCAAATTCATTATATCACTATCAGTCTGAATCTTGGAACAATGGATTCACACCCATACGAACTGAACATGTAGTATCTCACAGCATGATGAAACTACATTTTTTGCTATTAGCAGAAAAGTAAAAAGCCTTGTAGGTGTTTTAAGAACTGTCCTCCTAACAGATAAGCTGGCTCCCACGTATTTCGGCATTTGTCAGTCTGCACTGTTGTCCTAGTTAAATACATTTACTTTCCTTTTATTGAAGTGGCTGCCCAAACTGTTGGGAAATCAGTTAGGGAGTGAGCGACGGGTGTGGTTTTTGGAGAAAGAAAAGGACATCTTAATTTCTGAGGTAATCTTCCTCAGGGTTAATTTGTCGATGCAACTTGATTGAAGTTGCTGATGACAATGAGCAGCAGGTACTAAAACGTGCCACCCACACATGGGAAATTGGCAGTGGACACATCTTCAAAATGAATTAATTTTTTTTAAAAAAAAACCAAACTCAGCAGAAACTTCCCTCTAATGCTCTCCCCTCCTCCTTTACTGTTTTCTACCATTGAGACAACTGGTGGAGGATACAAATTGTGGGTTGGGAGCTTAGTTTTAAGTATCAGTCTTAATTCTCATAAAACAAAACACCACAAGCATCTTACTCCCTCAAGTAATGTGTGTTGCCTTAGTGGAATTCCTTGATTTCTTTAGATGTGTATAGGGAAAGTCATGTGGCATGCGATCATTTAGCCTCTTTTCTCCTAGCATCTTGCAGAGGAGCAGAATGAATACTTATATATTATTTCAGCGACATAATTGCACATTTTGTGAAAAGTGAAGCAAAGCTATCTTTCATGCTACCCCCACAACTAAAGTGACTAAGAAAAAATCCCTTCCCCACCGTTTTGAACAAATACAGCCCTAGCAAGTCAGGCCACCTTGGACAGCAGTGATTTTCAGTCAGAAGACTGCCTGGAAAGCCAGAAAAGCCACAGAGTTAATAAGAACCAGGAGAGAAAGTGAAGGCTAAACCAAGAATCGAAGGGCAGAATTTTCTAGAATGGCTTGGCTGTGGGAGGTCTGACTGAGTCATGCACAGCCAGAGGTTCGCCTGGCACCTTTAAAGCAAAGGATCAGATTGAGGACTTGGCATAGGAATTGTGGCCTGAGTTTTTAAACTCCTCACACATTTTTTAAGCCAGTCATTATGCCAGCAGAGATGGAGAACAATGTCAATATCTGTCTATTTGTCTGGTTGTCTGGCTATCTATTTGAACATAACTCAATGTTAGCAACTTTAAGGTGGGTGGACTTCAACTCCCAGAATTCCCCAGCCGACAATGGCTGGCTGGGGAATACTGGGAATTGAAGTCCACCTGTCTTAAAGTTGGTAAGGTTGAGAAACACTGATCTATCTATTCTATGTGTAAGTGAAGTTTCCCATAACTATCATGGGAATTAATTTGTGCACATCCCTATTCTGTGCCAAAGTAGTGTTATGCATGATGCATCTCTTTGCTTCCCAAGTCTATAAATCAGTCACTGTGGACAGAAACAGGCAATCCATTGGGGAGTGCTATGAGAAAGAACAGTGGAGGAAAACATGCTTTCAAATGAAGGGAAAGAGCCACATATGCCTGCATTAACTTGGGCCTCTGAAGCAACAAAACAGAGCCATACTGGGAACAGGTATGGACAGAAGTTTTCCATATTTGCTGTTTGAGTGAGCTGTTGACAAATATTCAGAATTAAATACTCCCGGTATTACAGACAGCCAGGAAAGAAAAACATGCCCAGAAAAGTTGCTGTAATTTATTAGTGCACAAAACAAGAAGCCTTTCACATTTAATCAGCTGCAGCTGTATCACATTTGATCTATTCTTAGCCATGCAATTCATTAGGGATTATATTTTCCCTTTCAGATAATGCTAAGCTATGGTGCAAGATAGTTGGACCCTCCCCCACCCCCAATATTTTTGGGATCATTCCTGTTATAGACAATACTGCAAACCATCTGTCTACTAGGTCTAAAATGGAACTGGATCTTTATTCTGTAGATAGGCTTCTTTCAGGCACTTAACAATAGCAGCACAGGGCCTGAACAGAGCACAGGGCCTCAACAGAGTCACCATGTTAAGTCTCCCCCCCACCCCAGTGGTGGGTTCTGGATCCTGTTGCAACCAGTATGGTTGCAATGGGGCCCAGCGTCCACCACATAATGCGTGCAGCGTACACATATGTCTTTATCTCTTGTGACGCCTCCATGAGCCTCTGCGATACTCCAGCTGCTCAGCAGAGCATCACACAGGCTCCGTGCACTCCATGCACCAAAGAGCTCAAATACAGGTAAGGAGCTCGGGCAAGCGGGTGGGTCCTCCGGAGCATCGTACCAGAACGGTACTTGGTGCTCCAGGCAGGCACCAGTAAGCCTGTACCGGAGCATACCACCTGCAACCCACCACTGGTCCCCCAAAATACATAGACATTGCTGTATTTTGAGAGGCATAGACTGTGTCATATAGATTGCAAAACTCACATTTGTCAGGGATACTATCTGCAAAAATCTGGATGATCATATATGGTAACGAACTATATCTTTCATTCTGAAGCTCAGCTTGGTAACCTACCTAAGGTTTCATCACTAATAGCCATGTTCATGATTGTCCATCCCAATAAGTAGACCAGAAAAACCAGAAGATTAAAAGTACTTTTACTGAGATTGGCTGTAATAATAGAATCCCATGAGTCTGATTATGCTATACTCCTTAAAGATCACACTTGGAATACTGCATTCAGTTATGGTCACCACAGTACAAAAAGATGTTGAGACTCTAAAAAGGGTACAGAGAAGAGCAAAAAATATGATTAGGGAGCTGTAGGCTAAAACATGATATATGGTTGCAGGAACTCTGTATGTGTAGTCTAATAAAGAGAAGGACTAGAGGTGACAGAAGTCTTCCAATATTTGAGGAGATGTTACCCTAGTCTCCAAAACATCTTAGGGCATCTTATCAAAGACAGATACAAACTGGTACTAAGCTAAATTTCCTGACAGAATAATTAACCAGTGGAATGATTTGCTTTTAAAAATTGTGTTTGCTCCATCACTGGAGGATTTTAAGAAGAGATTGGTATGATTTGTCCATAATGGTATAGGGTCTTCTGCTGGAGCATAGTATGGGATTAGAAGCCCTCCAAGGTCCCTTCCAATTCTGTTATTCTGTATTCTATTCTGTCTGTAAAATCTGTAAGGTGAGACCATAACTATTATGAGGCAAGCCAAATTTTGTGGGATTTTTATAAGGCAAGGCTCAGCTTAATGTTTAATAAAGAAATTGTGTTTAAAACATTAAATTTACACAATCAGATATATCTTTCATTGTGGTGATTGAACAAGAGGACAATCTTTTTCACGCTGGCATATCATGTACTGGATTAATTTGTGAAAAAAAATGACCGAATTTTGGTATTATTTGCTCACTTGTATTCTTTTAATAAATCAATATGATCCACATCAAAACTCTAGTCGCATTTTATAACAAAGATGTGCTGAAAGAGAAGATACTTTTATATTTATATTCCTTGTAAGAGAACTGATATAGACTTATATTTCTATGCTGAGCTGGTCACAAATTCCTGAGAATTCCTTTGTTTTCATTTCTTTCCTTAGCAGCAACTGGATTAAATATGCAATGACATGCAGAATGAGGTGTGTGTGTGTGTGTGTGTGTGAAGTCAGTAAATACTAACGCCAACCTTTTAATCATGCTTGCCATATGGAATGGAGAGTTTATGCTTACATGGGGTAGGAATAAAACAAACAAAGGGTACTGCAGATGTTTTCAATCAACCCATGATAGATAAGACTAAGCACATGGGGATTTCTTGATTTCTTTTTTTCTTTTTTTGAGAAAAGTAACAGGAAACCATGTGACCATCTTTACATTTATTTTCTAAAATGCATTAAAAAGGTAAAAATATCACTTGAATTTATCTTTCATTTTTCATCAATATTGTAACAGGTTAAAAATAGTTAAGTAAATTGGGACATCTGGATGCCTAATGTTTTTTGCCCCACTTTCAGAACTATTAGTAATTAAATAATTAAAGACGCACTCCCCACCCCCAAAAAGGGTGGAAATGTCTGTGCGTCTTATAGCACAAATGTTGCTGAAGCCCCACCACCCACTGGCCTCCACCCACTCCACCTTGGTGGCGGCGATAGGTGGCAATGGCGATCGGCGATAGGCAGTGGCAGCAATCCCTGCTGCCTGTAACGGGCCAAAAATGGGACACATGGAAGCCAAAAACAGGGCAAGCAGAGGCCGAAAATGAGACATATAGAGGCCAAAAATGGGGCGCCCAGAGGCAGTGATAGGCAGAGGCTAATCCAACTGCCAATCAGCTGCTCATGGTAAATCAGACTGTGGTAACATGATGAAACTGACCAGGCTGTTTGCTGTTTGCTGCAAGGAAACTTAGCCAGATGAATACTGATGGATGCTGGGAGGAAGAGGTGGATTTTTTTCCTTCTTTTCCTCCCCCAAAGCTAGGTGCATTTTATGGTCCAGAGCATCTTATAGTGCAAAAAAAAGACAGCAGTTTTACCCAAGAATGTGTTAGTGAAATTGAAGAGTTTTTCTTTAAATAATTATTTCATTATGGTTATGGTTGGTTTATGGTTTTATTATTTATAGGCCGCCCTTTTCCCTGAGGGGACTCAGGGTGGCTTACAATATATAGGGAGGGGAGTACAAGACAGTAAGACATAAAACAATACATAAGTAAAAATAATACACAACATTCATCATTCGGGTGGGGACGGATTACGATCTTTATCCCCAGGCCTGACGGGATAGCCAGGTCTTGAGGGCTGTGCGGAAGGTCTGGATGGTGGTGAGGGTACGAATCTCCATGGGGAGATCGTTCCAAAGGGTCGGAGCTACTACTGAAAAGGCTCTCCTCCGTGTAGTTGCCAGTCAACACTGACTGGTGGATGGAACTCGGAGGAGGCCTAATCTCTGCGATCTAATAGGTCGCAAGGAGGTAATTGGCAGGAGGCAGTCTCTCAAGTACGCAGATCCACTACCATGAAGGGCTTTATGGGTGGTAAGTAGCACCTTGAAGCGCACCCGGAGATCAACAGGTAGCCAGCGCAGCTCACGGAGGATAGGTGTTATGTGGGCGAACCGAGGTGCACCCACGATCACTCGCTTGGCCGCATTCTGGACTAGCTGAAGTCGCCGGGTGCTCTTCAAGGGCAGCCCCATGTAGAGCACGTTGCAGTATTCCAGCCTAGAGGTCACAAGGGCCCGAGTGACTGTTGTGAGAGCCTCCCGGTTCAGGTAGGGTCACAACTGGCGCACCAGGCGAACCTGGGCAAATGCCCCCCTGGTCACAGCCGTCAGATGGTGGTCGAAGGTCAGCTGTGGGTCCAGGAGGATTCCCAAGTTGCGAACCCTGTCTGAGGGGTATAAAGTTTGGCCCCCCAGCCTGAGTGATGGAGCACTAGCCAAATTATTGGGAGGGAAACACAACAGCCACTCGGTCTTCTCCGGGTTGAGTACAAGCTTGTTAGCCCTCATCCAGTCCCTAACGGCTTCAAGACCCCGGTTCATCACGTCCACCGCTTCATTGAGTTGGCACGGGGCGGACAGATACAACTGGGTATCGTCCGCATATTGGTGGTATCTTATCCCGTGCCTCCGAATGATCTCGCCCAGCGGTTTCATGTAGATGTTAAATAGTAGGGGGGATAAGACTGAACCCTGCGGCACCCCATATGTTAGGGGCCTAGGGGTCGATCTCTGCCCCCCAACTAACACAGACTGCGACCTGTCCGAGAGGTAGGAGGAGAACCACTGCAAAACAGTGCCTCCCACCCCCACCTCCCGCAGTCTTCGCAGAAGGATACCATGGTCAATGGTATCGAAAGCCGCCGAGAGGTCAAGGAGAACCAGGATGGAGGCATGGCCTCCATCCCTGGCTCTCCAGAGATCATCGGTCAATGCGACCAAAGCGGTTTCAGTGCTGTAACCAGGTCTGAAGCCGGACTGGAAGGGGTCTAGGTAACTGGCTTCCTCCAAGGTCCGTTGAAGCTGGAAGGCCACCACCTTCTCAACAACCTTCACTACAAAGGGGAGGTTGGAGACTGGACGATAATTGTTGAGAACAGCTGGATCCAAAGATGGTTTCTTCAGGAGGGGTCTCACCACCGCCGCTTTAAGTGCGGAGGGGAAGTGCCCCTCCCGAAGGGAGGCGGTAACAACCTCCTGGATCCAGCCTCGTGTCACCTCATTGCTGTTGGCGACCAACCAGGAGGGACACGGGTCCAGTACACAGGTGGAGGCACTCACAGCTCTCATGGCCTTGTCCACATCCCCAGGAGCAACATCCTGAAACTCAACTCAGGAGTGGTCTGCCAATTTATCCTCTTGTGCCTCGGCTGGATCTGAAAAGGTGGAGTCCAAATCCGACCAAAACCGAGCAACTTTGTCTGCCAAGAACTGGACATAATCCTCAACCCTACCCTGCATGCAGTCCCCCGTATCCCTCCTTTGTAGGAGGGAGCAGGTTATCCTAAACAGGGCGGCTGGGCGGGACTCAGTGGACGCAACCAAGGTGGCAATATACGATCTTTTTGCTGTCCTAAGTGCCCTGATGTACTCCTTGGTGCAAGTTGTTAAGAGTGCTCGGTTCGATTCGGATTTATCGGACCTCCATAGGTGCTCTAGGCGTCTCCTCCGGCGTTTCCTCTCCCGGAGCTCCTTGGTGAACCAAGGAGGTCTCCGGGATCCGCCGCCTCGGAGGGGCCGTAGTGGCGCAATCCGGTCAAGGGTCTCCGATGTTGCCGAATGCCAGGCAGCAACCAGAGTCTCCACCGGACTGTGGGTGAGAGTATCAGGAATAACCCCAAGCTCCGTCTGGAACCTCAAGGGGTCCATAAGTCGCCTGGGGTGGAACCACTTGGTCGGTTCCTCCTCCCTACAGTGGGGGTTTGGCCTCTGAAAGTCAAGCCTCAGTAGGCAGTGGTCTGACCACGACAGGGGTATGATCTCATTGCCCCTCAGACCAAGATCACAAGTCCACTGCTCCGAGAGGAATACGAGGTCAAGCATGTGACCCGCTGAGTGGGTTGGGCCCCGGATTACCTGGGTCAAGCCCATGGCCGTCATGGAAGCCATGAACTCCTGCGCCCCATCAGAGTGTTCACCGAGCGAAGGCAAATTGAAGTCCCCCAGGACCATAAGTCTGGGGAACTCAATTGCTAGCTCGGCTACTGACTCGAGGAGCGAGGGGAGGGCTGCTGCAATGCTGTTGGGAGGCAGGTACGTTAACAGCAAACCCACTTGACCCTTGAGGTCCAACTTCACCAGCAGAGACTCACACCCGACAAGCTCCGGAGCAGGGATCCTACGAGGTGCTAAAGACTCCCGGATAACAATAGCCACACCCCCACCCCTTCTCTGGGCTCTCGGCTGATGAAGCACCTGAAATCCGTCTGGGCACATCTCTACGAGGGGGACTCCTCCCTCCGGGCCCAGCCAGGTTTCAGTAATACATGCCAGGTCTGCCCTCTCGTCTAAAATTAAGTCCCGGACGAGGGGAGCCTTGTGAACTGCAGACCTGGCATTAAATAATTAAGTCAACATAATCAGCAGGACAGGAAACCCTAATCCTTTCTCAGTTACCACTTTCTTAAACCTGACAGGGAGAACTATTAAAAGCAAACCTAAAGTCAGTTAAATGATTACATATCCATTGCCAATCATAACAATTTCGTTTCAGTTTTTATTTTTCTCATCACTTCCATGGACTCTTCACCATCTGAAACTGCTCAAAGCTTGCAAAAATTAGAAGCTTAAGTTCTTTTCTAAATTACCTGTGACTTAATCACTTCTCTTAATTGCCTGTGATTTTTTTTGTGTGTGTGTGGGGGGGGGGGGCTTCTGAATTATGATGCTGTTCTGTACACATAGTTTGGCCTTTTTATATTCTCAGTTTTGCACTTGGGTACAGGTCAAGACTCCCTACTGACTCACTTGGGACTTTTTTCTGTATAACCAATGATTAAGATGAGTTATTAGATTTCTTCAGAGGCCCAGAAAAATTCAAGAAATGTTAGAGGCAGTGTCATGGTTTTATGTTAGTATAAAGAAGAATCTACTGTGAGAACTGGCAGTGTCTATTTTATGACAGCTAAGACTAGCCTAGAGAAGAGAGCCTGAATACTAATCAAAATTGTATTTGAACTGCTGCAGATACTAGTACAGGTGTGTTAAAACAACTTTTTAAAAAAATGGAACCAAAGCTTAAATATTACATGTGTCTCCAGAGAGACTTTTTATTTTGTAAAAATGCTGTGAGTGGAATGCCCTTCCATTTTCGTAGCACTATCCCCTAACAAAAAACATGGTAAATATTACAGTTTTTAGAGGAAGCGGGACTGGGTAATAAAAATAAAGTCACAGAAGCTGCTTTTAGTTTTTTCTTCATTACTTCAGCAGGATGAACAAGGAAGTTTCAGGAAGCCATAATGCTGCACTTATGGTAGAATAAGTGTCTTTAAGGAGAGTTCCTTATTCAATGCTATATAATTTCTTGCTTTTGGTTTGGGAAGGAGAGGATTACTATTTTTCTTATTGTTCACTTCTTTTTGTATAAAGTAAGCTTTTTGAAACCTTTCCCACTTAACATGAACAAGGCATTTTTTTTTTTCATTTGCAATGAAGTTTTCTGCTCCGGAGGAAATTCCATAGTTTTATCAGCCATGCCTCTTTGCTTATCTTCTTTAATACTGTTGTTACTTTTCCAAGTGTTTCAACCTAATATTTCTGAGTTGGTCCAAGGGCTCAAATAAAATTACCATGCAAATTCTCACTGAAACTAGAGATGCTTTTGAATTAAAAAGCCTATTAATCTCTGCAGGATTTCCTTTATTCTCAGTTTTTTTCTCCTGTTGCATTATTTTTCTTCTTTATTTCCATATAAAACATTGTAGTCAACTACCACCATAAAATTATGTAAAGGATAGTAAAAGATTTGAGATAAATTGGGCCCTCCTTAATTTTTCTCCCTTTGGCTCCAGGGTGGACTAACTGCTTTGGCAGCCATGAACTGAATGTCAGCAGTTATTCTATGCCTCAGATTTTAATTTGAAATGGAAAAGTAGTGGTGGGGTAGCTTATAAAACATTCTGCTTTCAGTAACCAAGGAGTGGGTCAACAATAAGAAAACACAATTCCTCTATCTGCAATGATTTTAGCACTAGGATCACAATGTGAACAGTTTTTTTAGAAAATACTGGATTTTTTCCTGAAGAGTGTGCAATGCAAATCTAAGCCTTCCTTTGTTCAAATTAGAATTTAAGAGAGAGAACTTCAGGTGTCTTTAACAATTGTAAAAGCCCATTAACAGCTCAGAGAAACAGTGGGAGTTGACCAGATAACTAAATCCATTGATCTCTAATCCTTTGGGCCCTTCTGAATCTAGAAGAGTTGCTTACATGGCTTCCATCCAAGCCTACTGTACATATTGCCAAAACACATTTGGCTCTTCTGAGAATGATTCTCTGTCAGAAAACAACATAAAAGAATCAGTATTTTGAGCTGGCCCTAATGAACTTCTGCACTGATTTGGGAGATAATAAATTAAATGGCAAGCATTTGTAACTATGTCTTCTAATGGGAGAGTGGGCCAGGGGACTTGCATGATAATTAAAAGAGACTAGCAGTCTTCTATTCTTCTTCTGTTCTTCTATTTATAATTTATAATACTTTATAATTATAAACAGAGGTGGGTTCCTACCGGTTCAGACCGGTTAGGTAGAGTAGGTAGCAACTTGGCCCGCCACGCTCCTGAACTGGTTCTATTGGCAGTACCAATAGAACCACCATCTTGTTTTTTGCTTCTGCGCATGTGCAGAAACATTTTTGCCTACTGTGCATGCATGCAGAGCGCACATTAAGCATGTGCATGTCTGAAGTGCACACATGCCCGAAGTGAAACCCTGAGTGAACCAGCAGTAGAAGAAGCCGGAACCCACCCCTGACTATAAGGTTTTTATTTCCAATGTACTTTAGTTCAAAATCTCCTTGAGGAAATACATTGTTATTTATATGGATTTCTTTCAGTTTTAACATATAAAAAATAGCAAACCCTGGACCAGGGACCGGTTCTGGTCCACAGCCTATTAGAAACTGAATGTACAAGTGGCAGGCAAGTGCATGAGGCTTCATTTGTGCATGTGCAGGAGCTAGGTTGCACACACAAAACCATTACCTCCGTTACCACCACTACTGCTACTGCCGCTCCATGGAGCCATAAAGGCTGGGAACCACTATCATACAGAGATTTAAAAGCAATAATCAGCACCATGAATTGTATCCAGAAGAAAACTGGGAGCCAGTGCAGCTCACGTGAAAAAGGTATCATGTGGGCAAACCTAGGAACAGTCAATACTGTGCATGTCTTTCTATTCTCTACCAGATGTAGCTGCCAAATGGTCTTCAAGGCAGTTCCATGTAAAGCACATTTCAATAATCCTGTCAGAACTGCAGTCATATTCCTTTTTAGGATCTTTGGCCTGCCACACTCTCTATTATTTCATTATGCTGTTTCATTAGTGTAGTAATTGGGAGGGGAATAGGAAGGAGTAGAAGTCTGGAATGTGTTGTTGTCATTTCTTTCTAGAAGCCCAAGGTCATCTTTTGTCTCTGCACCCCTGCACCTGACTGGAACCAGCTGGGTGGAGATGCTACCATGGCTGAAGAACAATGGACCATGTGATGGATTTATGGGTGTGGGGCAGGGGTGGGTTTCGACCGGTTCGCACCGGTCCCTGCGATCCGGTTGGTCGCCGAACCCGGAAGTAAGTAACTTCCGGGAACGGCGAAGCCCCCCGCGCCCACGCGCGCCCGCACACCCGCGCCCGCTCCTTACCCGGTTTTTACGAATTCTGCGCTTCTACGCATGCGCAGAACGCATACAGCGCCTGCGCGATCCTCCAGGAGCAGCTGGAGCATCGCGCAGATGCTAGTACGCATGCGCGCGCTGCGCACATGCACGCACGCACTGCGTGCGTGCGCGAGGATGCCGCCGGCCTCGTTCCAACCGAACCGGTTGGAACGGGGCGAGAAACCCACCCCTGGTGTGGGGATAAGATCATGAACTTTCAACTGGGTGGAATCCCAGGAAGCTTTTAGATTTGGGATTCCACAGAGATGTGCCAACATGTCTGTCTTATTAAATTGGAACTTTAAGGATAGCTCTGCCTTAGACTCTGATTTAATTCTGCATGATATTTGGAATGCTGTGACTCTCCCCACTATTTAAACACTGTATTATGTTGGGTCTCAGTAAAATACTCTTAGTCTCATGAAGGATTCTCAAAGTGACCAAATATTCATCTTCCAGTGCAAAATACAGTACTGTGATTGATTTGATTGGTTGATTGATTGATTTGATTTGTGTGCTGCCCATCTCATCTAGAGGCATTCTGTTGTCTACCATAAATATGATGAATAAATAAATGTGATGGAGTTGAGATTATCTTGAAATATTCTCTGAACTTCACACACACGTAAATCTGTTTTACCCAATGAAACTAAAATCATTAGCCATTCTATAGTGATTTCCCTAAATAGTATCTAGCTTTCTTTGTCTTCATAGCATCAAATAGTCATTCTTGAAGGCAATCCTCATTACTATTGTTTTGGCACATTTGTGGAATGTATTTAGAGATCACTAATAGGGAAGTATCTGTTGATTATTTTTTAAACTAATATTGGGGTGAAGTTAAAATAGAATGACTGAAAAGAAAACACTATATCTATATATACATATGATTCCTGTACATGTTTGTTTTATTCTGATTTGTCAATTTCTTTTAGCAAAGGAGTGTTTTTAAAATAACATACCCACTCCATAGATAATTTTAGAAACCTACATGTATTTTTATTTGTTTCCTTAACTTATGCAGTTTTGTTTATAATTTATTTATAACATCTGTTTGCTTTTTCAGCTCAATTATTATTAATATATATTTATTTAGGGATGCGGTGGCTCAGTGGCTAAGTCACTGAGCTTGTCGATCAGAAAGGTTGGCAGTTTGGCAGTTCAAATCCCTGGCGCCGCATAACGGATGAACTCCCGTTATTTGTCCCAGCTTCTGTCAACCTAGCAGTTGGAAAGCAAGTTAAAATGCAAGTAGAAAAATAGAAACTACCTTTGGTGGGAAGGTAACAGCATTCCGTGTGCCTTTGGCATTTAGTCATGCCAGCCACATGACCATGGAGACGTCTTTGGACAGTGCTGGCTCTTTGGCTTTGAAATTCAGATGAGCACCTGACTCCTAGAGCCAGGAATGACTAGCACATATGTGTGAAGGGAACTTTTACCTTTACTTTTGTATTTATTTTGCATTAACCCCTAATATATATTTTTAAATGCAGATAGCCTTACTATGCAATGTTAGATTCAACTTTCTGCAAAGTGTACTAATTTTATGTGCATGTTTTGTATTTGTTTTCAAACTTTCCTAGCACAATATGACAAATGTCACCATATTGTTTGATGTTGCCATCCTTGCTACAATACAAGATAGTCACTCTGGTCAATGTGAGTATTTCATCATTTATTTTGCAAGGATGGGTATTTGGGTATTGGCAATCTGCATACCTCACCCCACTCCACCACCACCCGTCATGCTGCTGTAATTTGGGGGAAGATAAATATAATAAGGTAGTGTTCATCTTCTATTAGTTTTACTGACTTGTTTTACTTTTTAAGATAAACCCAACCTTCTCCAATCCCACAAAAAAGTAGCACAGCAAATTATAAAAGGTGTGCCCATACTATCAATATATTGTTTGAAGGACTTAATATTCAAACATGAAAATGTGACCCTTTCTCCCCACCCCACCCCCACCCCACCTGCCATAAATGCTTGCCTATCCCTGCTTTATTCAATGCCATATCCCTTCAGGCTAGTGTGATACAAAGAATGGCACATTATCTCCCTAATTTCCCAACTGGGATATAATTTTGCCAACTGTCACTTTCCTGCTTTGAATTTGGGGGCTTCTTGTCCCAATTTTCAATGAGTTAAAAAAAAGTTTTAACACAAATAGGGAATACTTACCGCAAAGTGTCCAAAAATAATAGGTAGAAATTAGATTTCTGAAATATGGTACCAAAATGACAAAATGATTTGAAAACCCAGATAAAAAAGAACTGATTTAGAAGAGTCAGCATAAATTAGAAAACCAACAACATGAACTGACTAAAGCAGTGAAGGCCGGAAATAGTGCCAAATCTTCACTTTATAAATGAAAACTGGTCCAGATGAGCCTAAGGCAGTTACACACAACAGTGTCTGAGAAAGCGCAGTGTGGTATAAATCCTATTCAAGCTTCATAGGAAGGGGAACTCCAATAAAAACATTCCTACAGTCTAAGTGAACCTATACAGAAGCAGACAAATGTTTAGGTAATGTGGTCAACCACATTAACCAAATGTTTTGGATTTAATCCTTCCTTCCTTCCTTCCTTCCTTCCTTCCTTCCTTCCTTCCTTCCTTCCTTCCTTCCTTCCTTCCTTCCTTCCTACCTACCTACCTACCTACCTACCTACCTACCTACCTTTGCTTGACTCCTAATGCTTTGAAACTTTGTGATAACCAACAGCCAAGTGGCACCAATGCAACTAGAGCAGTTTTGATGTCCTAACACTTTTCAGAACATCAACTGCCATATTTGTGAGGAACTATAGATTCCATCAGGTCATCAAGTGTATCCCTTTGTACAGGGGGCTTATAATGTTACAATATTCTTAGTGAGATGAGACAAAGGCAAACTCACCTTGACCCAACAAGTTTCTATATAGTGTCTGCCACAGCCAGAGCTGGTGGTATCTTCTTTTGACATAGTACTAAGGCATCAAGTGACACAGATTGGTCAAATTGCAAAATGGGCATTCTGAGTGACAAATTTCGAGTGATAAGAGCCGAGGTGGTGCAGTGGTTAGAGTGCAGTACTGCAGGCCACTTCAGCTGACTGCTATCTGCAGTTCGGCGGTTCAAACCTCACCGGCTCAAGGTTGACTCAGCCTTCCATCCTTCTGAGGTGGGTGAAATGAGGACCCAGACTGTGGGGGCAATATGCTGACTCTGTAAACCGCTTAGAGATGGCTGAAAGCCCTATAAAACGGTATATAAGTCTAACTGCTATTGCTATTGCTAAATTTACTGTTCCCTCAGAGAAAGCAGTCTTGTAAATGCCAGACTAATCTTATTGCATTCTTTGACAAAGTGACAAAATTAGTGGACCAGAGGAATGCCGTCAATATAGTTTACTTGGACTTCACTAAGGCATTTGATAAGGTAGACCTACTACTAGATAAAGTAGAAGAATGTGTGTTGGACAGCATCACCACCAGAGGGATTCGTAACTGGCTGACCAACCGCACTCAACGTGTATTCCGCAATGGAACTGCATTTACATGGAGGGAAGTATGCAGTAGAGTACTCAAAGGCTCTGTTTTAGGCCTAGTACTCTTCAAAATCTTCATCAATGATCTGTATGAGGATATAAATGGGGAACTCATCAAATTTGCAGATGACATCAAGCTGGCAGGAATAGCCAATAGCAATAGCAGTTAGACTTATATACCGCTTCATAGGGCTTTTCATGCCCTCTCTAAGCAGTTTACAGAGTCAGCATATTGCCCCCAAAAACAATCCAGGTCCTCATTTTACCCACCTCGGAAGGATGGAAGGCTGAGTCAACCCTGAGCCGGTGAGATTTGAACAGCCGAACTGCAGAACTGCAGTCAGCTGAAATAGCCTGCAGTGCTGCATTTAACCACTGTGCCATCTCGGCTCTATACTCAACACTCCAGAAGACAGGCTTAAGATAAGAAGGATCTTGACAAACTTGAACATTATCTAATAAAATGAAATTCAATGGTGAAAAGAGTAAGCTTCTACATTTAGGCAAAGAAAATGAAATGCACAGGTATAGTATAGGTGGTACCTTGCTCAATAGTAGTAACTGTGAGATCTTGGAGTCCTAGTGGACAACCATTTAAATATGAGCCAGCAATGTGCAACAGCTGCCAAAAAAGCCAACACAGTTCTAGGCTACATAAACAGAGGGATAGAATCAAGATCACGTGAAATGTTA
The DNA here is from genome assembly GCF_051295495.1 of Thamnophis sirtalis. Lineage (NCBI taxonomy): Eukaryota > Metazoa > Chordata > Lepidosauria > Squamata > Natricidae > Thamnophis > Thamnophis sirtalis. The sequence continues at coordinate 139,731,950 of NW_028261381.1, forward strand.
ATACCACTTTATAATGCCTTGGTAAGACCACACTTGGAATATTGCATTCAGTTTTGGTCGCCATGATGTAGAAAAGATGTGGAGACTCTGGAAAGGGTGCAGAGAAGAGCAACAAAGATGATTAGGGGACTGGAGACTAAAACATATGAAGAACAGTTGCAGGAACTGGGTATGTCTAGTTTAATAGAAAGAAGGACTAGGGGAGACATGCAGTATTCTGATATCTCAGGAGCTGCCACAAAGAAGAGGGAGTGAAGCTATTCTCCAAGGCACCTGAGGGCAGAACAAGAAGCAATGGGTGAAAACTAATCAAGGAGTGAAGCAACTTAGAACTGAGGAGAAATTTCATGACAGTTAGAACAATCAATCAGTGGAACAGCTTGACTCCAGAAGTTGTGAATGCCCCAACACTGGAAGTCTTTAAGAAGATGTTGGATAGCCATTTGTCTGGAACGATATAGGGTTTCCTGCCTAGACAGGGGGTTGGACTAGAAGACCTCCAAGGTCCCTTCCAATTCTGTTATTGTATTTGTATTTAAATGTTGGCAAAAGATAGACAACAACATAGATGAGCAATTGTGAAGAGTGGTGGTGGTGGGGACTGAGCATAATATCTTTGTCTCAGCCTGATTCATTGTGGGCTGTTGTCTCCTTCGGTCCAGCATTATCTTCATTTACTTTAGGGACATAAAGCAAGGATAAGTTTAGTTGATCTGCAGCATTTTGATCTGGCAACTTAATCCCAGCTAACTGAGAAGAAAAAAAAGAGGAGCGAGATTGATTATAATTATAGTCTGGCAACTAATGTTTACAGTTAAAGATAGACAAGCATGTTGGAACATATGAAACAATTGTTCATCCTTTATTTACAAGTTGGTGGGTAGGGATGCCTCAGTGTCACGGTCCAAAGAAACATTATTGCCTTTCCTTGCCTATGCTGAGGTTCAAAACAAGCATGAGTTGCTCCCTATGTTTGTTGAATGTGCCTGGCCCCTTTGCAAATGTTAGCTATTTGATTATAGGGAATGCACTCATGAGTTATGGGAAATGTATTTTTGAAGTCACATTTGAATTGTGCAATGGTATACAGATAATGTTGCACCAGCTTTAACTGAAATTTTTTTCCCCCTAGCCCCGCATTTAGCTTGTTCAGCAGACATTGATTTTTCATGGTAGAAGAACTCATTAGATTTTTGGCAAAGGCCCAGAGACAAAGCAGCCGATTAGACTGTGGACACACCTGAGTGTGCAACTGAAGACAGCCCCCTGGATACTTTTGTATGTTTTCACAGGTGGATTTTAGCTAAATTAGTAATGGGAGCTCACCTCCGATTCATTTTCCCTTCTGGCTCAGCCAGAGTGTGCCCACATGCAAGATTTGGAATTCTAAAAGGCTAGTGAAATAGCAACCAGAATAATTGTTTAGTTAAGCTTAAAGGAAAATAAAACAGCAGCTTTTAAACTGTTGCAGTAGTTCCATATAAAATTATTGGATTAAATCATCAATTCTTAATCCTGATCAAAAGAGAAGGCAGAATCCATATAAATACAGGTGTACACCTTTGGCCTGCATTTACTTTTGGCTTTTATATTACCACCTTCTTTGTGTTATCCCATATCCTTGCTTCTTTCTCTCTGTGCTCTGTATCTAATTGTACTGTTCAAATTCTGGACAATTTAAGCATTGTCTTTCTGTTTTTCCCCCCTGTACATCTAGATTGGGGCCATTCTGTTGAGGGGGGAGGGGGTAGTCATTCCACTAGGTATGGGACACCATCTTTTCTAATACAATATAAATGATGCCTACTTACCCATGTGTGGGGTTTTCCTAAACAAGGAAGCTAAGGAATTATAGTACAGTATAGCTGCACATAGATATATAGTAGTAAAAACCTGGAGAGCGTCAAGCAGGGGTGAAATCCAACAGGTTCTGACAGGTTCTGGAGAACTGGTAGTGGAAATTTTGAGTAGTTTGGAGAACTGGCAAATGCCACCTCTGTCTGGCCCCAGAGTGGGGTGGAAATGAAGATTTTGCAGTATCCTTTCCTTGGAGTGAGGTAAGAATGGAGATTTTGCAGAATCCTTCCACTGGAGTGGGGTGGGAATAGCGATTTTGCAGTATTCTTTCCTTGGAGTAGGGTAAGAATGGAGAATCCTTCCACTGGAGTAGCGTGGGAATCAAGATTTTGCAGTATCCTTCCCCTGCCACACCCTCCAATCCACACCACACCCACCAAGCGTGTGATATTTATTCATCACATTTCTATACAGCTTATCTCACCTATGTGACCCTATATGAACTTTACAGTACAACCACTGTTCAATGCACAAAAACCTATTTTGTTTGTTTTGGTACTGATATTCAATAAATTTATTGAATTCATAATCCAAAGGAAAATCATTATGAATTTTTAATTGTTTCTACACTAATTGTAGAAAATGATACACAATTATTTGTAATCCATTCTGCAATATTTTATTAGGTAGTTTAACGTCTGTCAGTATTTCTTTATAAGTAACCTACATATGCTCTACGAGTCTACGTAACTGAAAATAATTATTATTATTAGATTAAAAATGGGGCTATAGGTGTTGACTAACTATCACTATGCTGAGTGCCAGCTAAGGCCCTTACTGATCAATTATCACCAACATATGTTTGAAATTAGGCTGGTTTTTCTCCAAAGTGATATTAACATTTTGACTGCTTTGTGGTTATGTTGTCAGTTCAAGTGAGTGGGAGATATAAAGATTTCTTCATAATAAATTAGAGAATTGGCCAGGCTAAAGCACTGAAGGAATTTTTGTAGAAAGAAACTAAAAACATAAAAAGTGTCTTTTAGTTTTGTCAGTACTGAAAATAAGAAAACAAAGAGGACAGCAGAACCATTGATAAAAAGAGGGATTTGTGATTGAAAATAAATTAGGAGATGGAAATAAAGTTCCTTCCAACCCTTACTTTCTACAAAATAACACCTTCATTTCCAAGACCTTAGAAAGTATTTCTTGTGTCACAGTGAAGTAAGATGAAACATTATCAAAAGATGTGGTTCAAAGGAAGACATTATGCAATGAAGTACATTATTGGAATGTAGCAAATCTGAGACTCAATCTTGGGGAAAAAAACATTATAGGTAGCAAAATTGGAATACTGAGTTGTGGTGGCACAGTTCAGTACTGCAGGCTACTGTAGGCTATTTCTGCTGATTACTGGCTGATCATTGGCTGCCAGCAGTTTGGCAGATCGAATCTCACCAGGCTCAAGTTTGACTCATCCTTCCCTCCTTCCAAGGGTGGTAAAATGAGGACCCAGATTGTTAGGAGCCATAGGCTGACTCTGTAAAAACAGCTTAGAGAGGGCTGTAAAGCACTGTGAAGCAGTATGTAAGTCTAAGTGCTATAGGTATTGCTATAAACCAAGCAGAAGAAAAGCTTCAAGAGAAGGCAACATTGGGTTATTCAACAATTACTTTTTTTCTTGAGAACTACTACATCCCAGTGGTCTTTATTTTACTATAATATATCCACTGTTGTTTGAAGAACGACACTATTGTTCAATGGTCAAGCACCTGTTTTGCAGACAGAGGGTCTCAGATACTGTCTCCAGCTAATATCCCAAGCAGTACTAAATCTTTCATAAAGAAGGCAGCACTAAATCAGAGACAATGAATGTGTCACCCAGCTTAAGACAAAGTATTGCAATGACAAGCATAGTAATCCACTGTCTTTCAAATATTAAAATAACCCCCTTTTTTATTTTTGCTGAGGCACTACCCTTTGGAATGATATCCCTCAGATGGGTCCCACCCTGATAATATTTAGGAAGATATTAAAAATCTGACTTTTCTCCCAGGCTTTGGAACAGGATAAAAGTTGAACCCCTGTTGGATTGGGAGCTGAGATGAAAGTTGTTATCTGTTTTTGTGCTGCTCATGGTCTCTTTTTTGTCTGTTTTAAAGAATCTTTTTAATTACATATAATTGTTGAGGGTTAGGTGACCAATACATTGAATTATTCACAATACCTATGAATGAATGAATGAATGAATGAAGGAAGGAAGGAATGAAGGAATGAAGGAATGAAGGAATGAAGGAATGAAGGAATGAAGGAATGAAGGAATGAATGAATTATCTTTTCAATGTCCTACTTCCTAGCTATCTATGCTATTTTAATTTAGATGTTTTAGATAAAGCACATATTTCAGAATTGTTGGGGTGGTTCCTAGGGCTGGGAAGAGCCAGATGCAAATCTAATCTGAGCTATGCAAGTCCACTGGTGATTTTTAGACAAGCCAGTGTTTCTCAGCCAATGTTGTGCAGAGGATAAAATCAAAGAAGGGAATAAATACTATGTGTGCTATCTTATCAAGTCAATCTATATTATAGTCATAGGCAAGTGCAGTACACTATCATAAATACTTAGAAGAACAGTAGATATAAATCTCACTGATCATCTATGTCCAGATGAGGCCTTAATATATTTCAATCAGAGAGATATGTTGCAATGTGGAATGTTCTTGTTTATGTCCTTTTCCAGGTTAAACATTGCCATTTAGCTGCTACCATCTTTCCCACGGGAACTCAGAATATTCCACCCATTACACATGCTTAAATCCTCATTGCATCTAACCTCATTGTAATTCAGGGGATTATGACCTCTAAAAATATGACACTCTCTTTAGGAGTCCAGATTGCTATTACTTCCTTTTTTTTTTTGTATGCAGATTATGTATATTTTGGCAATACAAGAATTTACACTTGGAAAATGAATCCAGTTTGCTCTTAGGATGTATGTTGTATGCTTAACTTCTTTTCAAAGCCCGCTTCCCCTCCTCTTTGCCAATCACTCTGAACTATAGCTTCAGATATCTTTCCCTGCTTCTTTTCTCTGCTTGCACCTTTAAGCAGGCTGGAGAAATGCCTGATTATATATTTAGTTTCTCTTTATCCCAAAGCAAACACTTCTGATTCTATTCCTGTGGCAATATCTGGAGCAATTATTTTGCTTTGTTTTGTTTTAGCATAGAGATGAAACTGCTCCCCATTTGGACCAGTTTCTGCCTTCCCATACTTCATATTGGGAATGTCTAATTTACGCTCCTGGCATTGAGTAAAGCAGTGTGGAATATTTTTATGAGATTGTTTTAACCAACTATTCATGCTTGGTGCAAATAATGTAGCCACTCCAAGCTGTACAGCTGTCTGACCATTTAAGTAGCATTTTTTTAAAATGATCTTTTAGAATTCTAGAATTTAAGTTTACTCAATGGAATGGATTTGCCTAAAGCACAGGGGACAAAAGAAATATTTCTTTGGTTTTGAACCGCAAGACTCAGAAACACAAGAAGCTGTAATTGTTTAGGAAAAAAAGAGCAAAGAAAGAAACAACATTAGCTTTTAATAATATTCAGTATTATAAAATTATAGGAGTTGAAAGGACCTTGAATATTAGCTAGCCTGGCCTCCTGCTCAGTAAAGGATTTGAATTTGAATTTGAAGCAACCACAATATCCATGTGGTTGTGTTTTCTTAAATTCCTAGCATTGCTTAATTTTAACTGGGTAGAGGCTGGGTGATTGCTTCTTGAAGAAACATCTGCATTTGAAGGCTACTATCAGGCTCTTGAAAGAAGCAATAAGGAATTTCTTGTTCTCCCTCCCTTCCCTACTGAGTTCCTATAGGAAAGATCAGAGGTGGTATTCAGCTAGTTCCGACAGGTTCTAGAGAACCGGTAGCGGAAATTTTGAGTAGTTTGGAGAACCATAAAATAAGATGGCCCTGCCTCAGCTGCCTCCCAGCTGATCTTCTTTTGTTGCCCTTCTTTTGTTGAGAAAGGAGCTGGAAAGCAGGTTAGTGGGGTGGGGAGGGAATGGGGATTTTGCAGTATCCTTCCCCTGTCACGCCCACAATGCCACACCCACAGAACCAGTAGTAAAAAAAATTGAATCCCACCACTGGGAAAGATCGTAGTAGCTGAATGGAATGGTGTAACCTGGACATGGCATTGGAAAAGCACCTTGGAACAAGACAGAAGCCATTAACATTTGTTTGGTCCCATGATTGAGGATAATTTGTCTCAGTCAGGTAGGGAAGATGTTGCAAACCCAACCAATTAAAAAATTCTGACTGGTCCTCCCACCCTGTGAAATATTCTCCTCCTAGATTTGAGATAGGTCCCCATTCTCCTGGACTTCCCAAAAGTATTTAAAATTCTGCTTTTTGGCATTGCATGGGGGAGCTCAGAGAAATACATAGCCCTGAGAGCCACCCCCTGCCCCCCGCTTTGCCTTTCTAACTACTTTCTAATAGATTTTAATCAAACCAGCCACCTTTTAGATTCTAATTTTTTCTAATTTACACACACATGCACACACATGCACACACACAAACACACACACACACACACTTTTTATATTTTAACATTTTATTGTACACTGCTCAGTCTCTTCCTCAGGAGATAGGCAGTTCAAAAATGTGATAGGTGATAGATAGATAGATAGATAGATAGATAGATAGATAGATAGATAGATAGATAGATAGATGATAGATAGATAGATGATAGACAGACAGACAGACAGACAGATTATTGCCTTCATCCTCTAGCTGTAAATTTTCAGATGTATTAATGTGGACACTAATAGAAGCTATATAGCTCCAGTCAAATTATCCTGCAATTTAGTGTTTTTAAACTGTGTTGGAGTATATATGTTATTAGTCCAAGCTCTAGGAGTTATATTACAACTTATAAAGGACACCTAGTTGTATAAAACTGTCCGTTCCAGCATGGAATTTCTGTTATTCTTAAAGCTGGTTCATTTTGGCTTAATGAAACTAGTAACTGATTTTCCAGTGGTTGATAATTAAACCAGTTGTTATACTATGGTTGCCAACTACAAGAAATAGATACAATATGAAAGTTCTAAAACTGCTTTGATGGTGATACTTTGCAATTATTGAAGTTTATGCCAGTTAGTCTAGCTTTGCCAGCTTCATACTGGAAGAAATGTCATTTAACAGCCAAATAAACCTCAATTCCAGGGTAGTATTCTTAATTTTCACTAGGGACTTTCGTAACAAACTGATCAGCTCCCCACCCTCACCCCCAGGTTTCCTTTTAAACAAGTGAACTGTGTCAGAATTATTTTACAAGTTACCAACTCTTCAAATTATTCTTATTTCCACTCTTGTGTCTCCCCACCCCCATTTAACTGGTGTTAAGTATAAGATACTTTAGCAAAGTAAGCTGTGTGTAGTCACAAAAAATAGATTAATGCACATGGGTAATTTCTGGCATTAGTTAAATGCCTGTAGTGCTGTAATTCATGAAAGTAGGATTGATGAGTTCAGCCATTAGGTGCTGAAGTGTAGAGCTGTGAGAGACGACTTGTTTCTTGTTTAAATTGAAATCATTTCAATTCATTTCCTTCTTCGTTGGACAGAAGCGTGTTTTTCAATAGGGAAGAAATCTTGAGGGAATCCATTGACCTAGCCAGTCATATAATGCAAAAAGTTAATGGGCAAAAATGATATTCATCTGCAGTTTATAATAGCATTTTTCTTCTCCCCCCCCCCACCTCACCAACTCTCTGAACCTCACAAAAGCAAGCGTATTATAAGAGCAGCCATGGGGCTGTTAGACACACAACCTTTTAACGATTATCAGCTCTGTGGCAAAATAAAATTAAATTTAAAAAAGGGACAGAAATTTTGATGCTGAGATAATAAATTATAAATTATGGAAGTCAGAGGCACCAAGCAACTTGTAAGCAACTGTCCTGTCTCTTAGCAACAGCCAGGGAAAAGCTGCTTGTTGATACGACGAGAGCAGATAGGATTGTTTTGCAGTGATTACCACCAAGGAACCAGGAACAATATTTTAACACCTGCCGCAGGGCACTTCTGCACCAAGCCATGCATCTCTCCAGTGGCCCATAAAGTTTGGGCTAGATGCCAGAAGGCTTGTGAGGCCTACCTTTCCACCACAGCAGGCCAAAGGAAACAAAAAGGACTCCAGAGGAAAGATTAAAGAGACAAAGTTCAGCTGCGATATTCACTTTTGCTGAGGTTCTGTACCTTCCATAAACTGAAGGGATCTCTGATTGCATGATCCCGATTTTCTTTAAGACAGCTATGATGCTTTTGCAAAACAGAAAGATCTCACTCCTGAAATAGCTTATTCAAATACCTGAAGTACCTGTGTTATATATAATGAATGGCAAACTACACTAAGTCCGAACAGAAATTAGGTGCCTTGGTACTATTTCTCTGTGTTACACAATGTGATACTGATACTGGGATCCTTGAAATTAATCATAGATTCATAATAGTAGATCTTCTGTTGATCTCCAGGCCAGGTCTTCCAGACAAATTGCAAGTCTTAAATCTGACCTGCTAACATGGAGGTTATGATGAACTTAAAGCAAATGGCTTAAACTAACCACACAAATAAATGTTCCTGTGGAATTAACAAAGTTTTGATTTGGATAATTGTGTTAAGAGGGATAGTGAAATAGAATTTAAAGTCCTTCTGCATTATTATCAGAATATTATTGCCATATCTTTGTTTTGGTGTTAAGTGGAAGTATAGTTTATAAGACTAGTAGAATAATGTTTTGGTCATCAAAAATATTTTTCCTATTTATAGTTAAGTGGAAAAGTAGGTAAATAAGTAGACAAAAATACTTGGAATGGATAAAATGAACATTTTTTAGTTTCATATTCTTATTTTCATTCAGAAACACAAGATGGTATAGATAGATCTCCCTTCTCCCATCTCTACCTCATCAAGGTAAGTGCTTGTTGAAAGTAACTGGCCCAAAGTCAGCCAGCAAATTTCTACAATTGAGTATGGATTTGAAGCAGATTTCAAGAAGTAGGGGTCAACCTATGCTCCAAAGCACCTGAAGGCAGAACAAGAAGTAAGAATCAAAGAGAGAAATTCCCTGATAGTGGAATGGCTTGACTTTGGAAGTTGTGGGCCCTTTGTCACTGGAGGTTTTTAAGAAGAGTTTGGATAACCATTTGTCTGAAGTGGTATAGAGCTTCTGCTTGAAGAAGACTCTTTAACTAGAAGACCTCCAAAGTCCAAGGGAATCTAATGAGTTAGGATGTGGAACAGGTCATTTTTGTGGCAGTTCCATCATAAGCAAGTGCCTTCCTCCATATTCTGTGAAAGCAGATTTCACTGATTTCAGAGGGACAACGATAGGGGCAAAGAGGTTTGTGTGTGAGAGAGAGAGAGAGGGAGAGAGAGAGAGGGAAAGAGAGAAGAGTAGATTCAGTAAGTGTATATATCAAACAGTAGTCAGAATCACCAAGAATAGGTTTAGTCCCATGTTTCATAGCTCTGTTTTCCTCTTACTTATTGTTATGAGGAAAGAAAAACAGTGTTGTTATGGTCAGTTGTTATGGACAGGAAATGCTTTTTTTTTCTACCACAAACTAGAGATACATATAAAAGCACAGTTACACATTTTGTTCTAGCCTTACAACAAAACAACCAACTGGAAACATTCTATTTTACATTTTTGACAGAACGAACCCAACCCAACCCAACCAAAAGGTTCAATATGGATTCATAACAACCCTCTTCGTCCCTTGCTTTTTTATCCCAGGTAATCAATAACATTTACCGAGTGCAATCTACCAGCCAAACTGCAGAAAAATCAGCTAAGTGGATGATTTTTTTTTAAAAAAAAACTTAGAATATCAGGTTCCAATGCTCAGGACAGCAACATGATGTGGAGATAATCACAGTGTTCGGCAGATCAGGTTGACTCATTAGGATTCCATCTTGAGGAAAGAAAAGTAGTTTGAAACAAATGCTTCTAACCAAATACCTTGAATTCAACTGCTATTTCAAGACCCATGGACATGGCCTTTCCTTATTCAGCTGGTGGTTGCTAAGGTACAGGCAGCTATCTTTCCTAAATGCTCTTTGTTCAGCTTTGTTCTTTTATTCTGCAATAGTAGTGCACATGATTCACAGGTCAGAGTTCAGGATTGGGAAATCGAGCTCTGCATCCTCCACCTTGAACTTGAGGGCTTCATAGTATTCATGTTTTCACTCTGAAATTTTTCCTGCAAAGTGGAGTAGGTATCTAACTATGTGATCCTGACCATGAAGCTTTCCTGCACAGATGCAAAATTGGGCCTAGCAAAAAAGCAACAGCAATGTGTTTAACGTAGCTCATAATCAACGATAAAAGCCATCAACAACCTACTTCTCTGATTTTTTTTCTTAATCCATACTTTTTGCATTTGGAAATCTGCCTGCTAAGCTCAACAAACCAATCAAGATAGTTTTCTTATTTTATAAACTGTAAACTCAATATCAAAGCAACATTAACTGTAAAGCATATGTTGCATATACTTTTAAAGATTCTTAGATCAAAGAGTTTCAAGACAACAGTAAATTTCCCTATTGAACAGGGAGCAAGTATGTATTAAAGTGCCTCTTTCATACTACCATTCTTATTCCTCCTCCCCTTAACTAGCCACAGCCAATGGCAGATGGAATCTAATATTGTCCTCGGGTTTCCCTGACTTGGAAGAATTCAAAAGAAATAAACATTTTTTTTTCTTGCAAGTTGGAACATTGAACATTATGCAACTCAATACCATTCATCCAGCAAGTTCAATGCTCAGAATATTTTACACTCTTGTATTGCAAATGTTTCCTTCCCTTTCCTGGATGGATGGATGGATAGATAAATAGATAGATAGATAGATAGATAGATAGATAGATAGATAGATAGATAGATAGATAGATAGATGATAGATAGATAGATGATAGATAGATAGATAGATAGATAGATAGATAGATAGATAGATGATAGATAGATACATAGATAGAAAGACAGACAGACAGACAGACACACACACACACACACACACACACACACACACACACACACACACACACATTCTTCTCCAAACTGGCCTTTCTCTCCTTTAAAAACTGGAAACTATTGAGTCTGAAGTCTAAGAACTATTGAGGCAGACTTGCTATTGAACAAGAATATATTTGCTTTAGGTAGTGCACAAAATATAAGAGTGTATTTAATGAAAAACTTTTAAGGCCATGAAAATCTTTTGAAACATATTTTTTGTCTCCGCAGGAGCAATAGAGATTGACTCAGCCTTCCATCCAGATTGTTGGGGACAATATGCTGTTAACTTCTTAGAGAGGGTTGTAAAGCACTGTGAAGTGCAATATACCTAAGTCCAAGTGCTATTGCTAGACTTACATATTATTCCATAGTGCTTTAGAATAGTATCTGGATGGTTTACAATGCCAGCATATTGTCACCAACAAATTGGATCCTTATTTTACCAACTTCAGAAGGATGGAAGGCTGAGTCAACTTCAAGTCCATCAGGTTCGAATTCAGAGTGGGCAGAGTCAAACTGCATTCTAACCATTGTGCCACCAGAAGGGGACCATTGGGATACCATTACAAATTATTAGGACTAGTACTACCCTCATATACTGCATTCATGCAATGAGCATTGTTTTCTCCAATTTCCTCTGGCTGTTATTGGTTCCATTGGTCATGTTGCTTGGGAATTCTGAAAGCTCTAATCCTTATTTATCTGGAAATTTGTACATCTTCATTTTTTTTCTTTCTTTCAAAGCACTTTAGTCCACAATTATCTTCTTTGAAACCAATGGACAATTATCTTGTTTGAGATTTTACAGAGAAGATCCATTCCCAAATGATAGAAATGATATTTACCCCCCATCAGAACAATAGATTAGTGCCCTCACTGCAGTCACTGGACTGCAGCAGCTTGTGAAAGTTCAGCAAATAATTATGGGGTTCTTTTTTTTTTTTTTTCCTCCTTGGAAAGTTTCTATGGTACAACAGGCAAAAGTGGATTTTCTCTGTGACTTTACTTGTGGGGAGGAGTAAAGACCTGCACACTGTACATTCTCCTTATGAGAGAGTGTTTTAATATAGTACCTCCAGGCTTTGTTGTCCCAGAATGCAGAGCAACACCCTGGCAGTAGTTCAGCTGAAGACTAAACATTTGGCTCACTGACAGCGGAGCTGCCAAGAGTTGGCAACAGGAGACTCACAGGGAAGCAGCAGGCTGCTAAACCCTTTCACATTTTTAATTAGATCCACACACCCATGTCTTTGAGCTATCATAAATATACAGATGACATGGAAAGCATTATTTAGGGGGTAAAACACACAAGTGTGTGTATGCGCACATACATACACGCATACCCACAAAAGAATGAATGAAAACAGCATGTGGTATCTCTTACCTCTATAAAATAATTTACCTACAGTAAGGTGGGGGGAAAGGCATTGCCAATGACATTTTGTACTGATCAGCTTCTGTGACTCTGGTACATTTATCCTACATGTTCTGTATGTATGCCTTTGAAATACTTGACACTTAGACTTAGTTGCAAAAGCATCACCAGGAGAGGGCATTATCAGCACCAAGACCTATATGCAATTTCTGGCAGGATGATAGATCCTAGGTTGAAGTATTCTTGACTGTTTGTCTTGCAATGTGATATTGCTGTTAATCTTTCTTATTTCCTTCCCTGTTTTCTCCCATCTGACCAAATACAATAAATAATATTTTTCTTTGCATTTAGAATGCAAAAAAAATATTTTTTCTTTGCATTTAGAATTGGCATTTATATCCATCCTTCCTTCCTTCCTCCCTCCCTCCCTCCCTCCCTCCTTTCCTCCCTCCCTCCCTCCGTCCCTGCCTGCCTGCCTGCCTGCCTCCCTCTCTTGGCAAGATATTAGTTCTAAATTATAAAACTGCTACTGAAATTTCTAAACAAGTAACATTTGAATTTGTGTTTTTTCTCTATCTGATAATTCACTGTAAGTGCAATGAGCTTCGTCCAAACTGGACTGTGAAAACAAGAATACCTGCTGAAAGAGATGGATAGTCTAGGGATGCAAAATATAAACAATTAAAACAAATCAAAACATCTCAGTTATATTTCAAAGAAATTTTTTAAAAAGTGTCAAAAAGACCCGCAAAACTTCCTCATACTCCCAGATTTTGAAGCAAATTTGAGAATGAATATCTTAGAAATTCCAAAAATTGCCAAATATATTTAATAAGTCTCAATAAGAACAATGATAATAACCTTGCAAATTTATACCTTTCCTAGTGAGAATAAACCCCACTGGGCTCACTAAGGCTTAACCTCCGAATAAATATTCATGGAATCAACTGAAGGTGGATTTTATTGGGATAGGAAGAAAGTTCACACACACTCAGGTAAGCAATCAATTAAAAAACCCCTAGGTATAAGCAATCATATTCAGGCATCTTGTATATATCAATATATTGCAATATCCCCTAACAGGTGAAACGTGGGTCACATTATAATGGTTTGCAAAGTACGGTAGTTTCTAGACTAGAGATCCAAGTTTACACAGAAGATATGAATCTGCTTGAGGTGAAACTTTTGTATGTGAGGAATCAAAGATGCCAAAAGTAACCAGTGTTATTCTTATTGCTTACTCTTAATGGGGATTGCTGCATGTGCCACAGGTAGTTTAAGACTAAATTAGATTACATCTAACTAAAAAGCTGTCAGGTCTCCAAGCCATCTTTTCTTTTTGACTTCAGGCCTACCACACTTTCTACTATTCATTTTCTATTGTGGGAAAATGGGAGGGGGGATTATACGGAGTTGGGTGATATGTAGCCATAATAACATTCTTTTTAGAAAGCCAAGGTCATCCTTTGTCTCTGCACCTGGCCGGAACTGGATGGGTGGAAACTGCCAACATGGCAGTGGAAGATTGGACCATGTGATGGACTTGTGGGTGTGGGGGCAGGATCTTGAACTTTCAACTGGGTAGGAAAACCTGGAAGCTTTCAGATTTGGGTTTTTCCAGATGTGCCAACATGGCTATCTTAATAAATTGGAATTTTTTAGCAATACTTTGCCTTGGACTCTGATTTACTTTTGGATGCTATTTGGAACCCTGACAAAAACATCATTTGGAAGCTTTGATTATTTAAAAACACAATTGCACCAGATGTTAATGCCTGTGGGCTTTCCTAATGATAACTGTGTCGTATAGATGATTATGGCTTGGCCATACTATGACATTAATTGATTGGGAAGAACAAAATAGAAAGTGTGGGAAATAGGATTCAGCTATTTGGAGACCTAGAAATAAATGAAAATGCCGATCTATCGATAAATATCAACTAAGAAAAAGATTACTTTATTTTAAATATAATGATTAAGCATACATCTATTGTATATGTACATGGGAAAGAAATTAATATTAATATAAATGCATAAGTAACTTAATTCTTTACTATAAATGATCTAGACGAGGGGATTAAGGGGAGCTCATCAAATCTGCAGATGACACCAAGTTTGGGGAGAGTGAGACTTGGTACCACTTTGGAAGATAAAGTCAAGATTCAGAAGGATCTTGACAGACTTGAGTATTGGGCCCTAGACAACAAGGTGCAGTTCAGTGGTGAGAAAAATAAGATTTTACACAGGCAGGAAAAAACAAATGCTCAGGTACAAAATAGATGGTTCATGGCTCAACAGTAGTCTCAACACTGAGACCTCGTAAGAGAGCAATAAAGAGCAACAAAGCAACAAAGAGGATAAATCATACGAAGAATAATTGGGGGAGTGGCTATGTCTAGTCTGTGAAAGAGAAGGATTGATGGGTCATGATAACTGATTTCCAGCATGTGAGAGGCTGTCACAGGTAAGAAGTGATTGACTTATTCTCCAAACAAAGGATAAATTTTCTGATGGTAAGAACATATAATCAGTGGAATAGCTGATAATGTGTCTCCTGAAGTTGTGGGTGCTCCATTACTTGAGGTTTTCAAAACTAGATTGGACAACCATTTGATCAGGATGGTATAAAGTCTTTTGCCTTAAGCAGGAGGTTGGAGTAGTCTCATTATTCCATGTTCTTATAAAAAGTAAGTTAATTTGTGAAGGATGCAAGGGAGATAAGTGATTCTGAATGTTAGACATTAGATCAAAAGTGGTCCTGGAGGAAAAATGGACATGGAAGGAAAAGAAAGTGGTGAAAGAAACAAGAAAGAAAGTAAAATGACAATAAAAGAAAAAGTAACACTCCTATATTAAAAAAATATTAGGACACAGATTAGTTTCCTATTTTGGAATAAATGAAAACAAACATAAGGAAAGAAGTTGCATAAGCTGCTAAAAGCAGAATGATAAGAATTATGTTACATAAAGAGTGTTGCAAAAATGAGATAAATATATTGTGTAATGTATATAGAGATGAAACTAGAATTGACAATGAAGATATCAAATTGAACATCATCAACCCTCAACAGTAAAAGAACAAGCAGTCAAGATATATGCTGTAGACAAGAACTTGGTAGAACATAGACGTAGGTCTTGGAAAAGATATTCAAATGCCATGATGTATCTATACCTACAAAGATGAAAACAGTGCAAGTAATGATATCGCCTGTGATACTCTATGGATGTGAAAGTTGGACTTTGAAGAAAAAACATGGGAAGATTATTGACAAATTTGAACTTTAGTGTTGGAGAAGATTCCTGAGGTTATGGTGGACAGTCAAAAATACAAGCAAATGAATCATCCCAAAAATAAGTCAAAAAGAAACAAATGACCACAAATTATCCTACTTGGATGTATTATGAAAAGACTTAGCTCTCTGGAGAAGGGTGTAATGCTGTGTAAGGTGTAAACAGATTATACCTGTAATAAAAAAGGTAATACAATAATACCATTGCAGAGGTTGGAAGGGACCTTGGAAATTTTCTAGTCCAACCCCCTGCCTAGGCAGGAAACCCTATACTGTTTCAGACAAATGGCTATCCAACATCTTCTTAAAGACTTCCAGTGTTGGGGCATTCACAACTTCTGGATGCAAGGTGTTCCACTGATTAATTGTTCTGACTGTCAGGAAATTTCTCCTCAGTTCTAAGTTGCTTATCTCCTTGATTAGTTTCCACCCATTGCTTCTTGTTCTACACTCAGATGCTCTGGAGTTTGACTCCCTCTTCTTTGGGGCAACCCCTGAGATATTGGAACACTGTCTGCCTAGTCCTTATTTCTATTAAACTAGACATAACCAGTTCTTGCAACCGTTCTTCTTATGTTTTAGCCTCCAGTCCCCTAATCATCTTTGTTGCTCTTCTCTGCACTCTTTGTAGAGTCTCCACATCTTTTCTTACATCGTGGTGATCAAAACTGAAGGTAGTATTCCAAGTGTGGCCTTACCAAGCCATTATAAAGTGGTATTAACACTTCATGTGATCTTGATTCTATCCCTCTGTTTATGTAGCCTAAGTTTATGTAGATCAAGGTAAACATTGATCTTTTCATTCTATATTCTGGATATTCCTGGGAGAGAGCATAATGGAACTTTCCATTTCTCCGTAAAATTCTTCTTCAGAACAATCTAAAAGGGGCTTTTTCAAGAGGTTCCCCCCAAAAGTCTTGGGTATAAAACTTCTAGAATCTAGGAAATGAGAAAAGGAAGATTCCTTGAAACAAGGCATCTTTTAAGGAGAAATTGCATTTTGTTTTCCTTGGAGAAATTAATACTATTAATACATTTCAGGTGGCAAACAATAATTTTGTGAAAATTTTCTCAACCATGAGTTCAGTCAGTAGTCTTTGGGGACCTGTTTTTTCTCATCCATATTTCCCAGTTTTTTAAATAAAGAAAATTTCTCACAAAGTCTGCTCTACTGTCTATAATTAAAAAAAACAAACATTTCCATGAGTATTATGAAGTATACATGAACATATTTGTTGTCACCTTAATATAGTATATGTAAATATGTGTGTTATATACATACTAAAAGAATGTTGCACCATTTGACAAGGCCATATCAACATTGATTTAGTCCCCAGAAATCCAAATATCAATTGATTTTGACATCATAAAACACCAGATAATACTTTGCAAAGTCTTCCATATCATCCATATCAAACAACTATTTTCAGAAATCAAACAACTATTTTCAGAAATAATTCCAACAGAGTTGGAAGGGACCTTGGAGGTCTTCTAGTCCAACCCCCTGCCTAGGCAGGAAACCTTACACCGTTTCAGACAAATTGCTATCCAACATCTTCTTAAAGACTTCCAGTGTTGGGGCTTTCATATGACATGAGCTATTTTTTAATCTTTCATTGGAGGCTAGCAATAGCAATAGCAATAGCAGTTAGACTTATATACTGCTTCATAGGGCTTTCAGCCCTCTCTAAGTGGTTTACAGAGTCAGCATATCGCCCCCACAGTCTGGGTCCTCATTTCACCCACCTCAGAAGGATGGAAGGCTGAGTCAACCTTGAGCCGGTGAGATTAGAACCGCTGAACTGCAGATAACAGTCAGCTGAAGTGGCCTGCAGTACTGCACCCTAACCACTGCACCATCTCGCCTCTTCTAGAAGGCTAGAAGGTTGTTAATATGTTTTCCAAAAGTGGCATGAAGTATTCTCCCCCCATCTTATTATGAAAGTGCCATAGTGGTTGGTGTTATAATAGGTGTGGGGAGGGGTGTCTTTGTGCATTTGTGTCTCTGTATATGTATTCACAACTTCTGGAGGCAAGCTTTTCCACTGATTAATTGTTCTAACTGTCAGGAAATTTCTCCTCAGTTCTAAGTTGTTTCTCTCCTTGATTAGTTTCTACCCATTGCTTCTTGTTCTACCTTATAACTTATGAAGACAAGATCCTTAAGTAACATAGGTATCAAACTTGCAGCATCACGTTGTCATCATGTGACATATCTCGACTTTTCCCCCCTTTGCTAAGGGGTGGGCATGGCCAGCATGTGACGCATCTGGCCTGCTGGCTGTGAGTTTAACACCCCTGGTATAGATTGTAATTTGCAAGCATTGTGTGATCAAAATTCAGATGCTTGGCAACTGGTATGTTCTTTATGAACAGATGTAGTGTACCAGGGTCATGTGAGCACTTTTTGAAACTTTGTGAAAGTAAAGTCAATGGGAAAACCAGATTCACTTAATAACCGTGTTATTAACATAACAACTACAGTGACTCACTTAACAACTCTGGCAGGAAAGGTCATAGAATGGGGCAAAATTCATGTGTCTTGCTTAGCAATGGAAATATAGGGCTCAATTTTAATTGTAAGTCGAGGACTACATACACTACTACTAATATCAGTAATAGTCACCATCATTACATTGATCTATGGTATTTTATGTGCACTTTTGCAGGCATCCCTGCATTTTGAAACATGTACTACCATTTGGTTTTGGCACTAAAGGGCCACCTGAAAGACTTTCAAAGTATATATAAAAATTGTATCCATCAGTTGCAGGTGTCATAAAGAAAGTGAAGTCACCCCTATCTTTTAAAGAAATAAATTCTTGTACTGTATTTTCTATCTTTTCAGTTTTGCTTGTTGCGATTCTGATCTGACAGTCAACAATAAAGTGTGGAAAATATTTCCTATGAGATCAGCTTGCTTGCAAACTCTTGTGTGTCAGCAACCAAAGAATGATCTACAGGGCAGCTCATTATAGAGGGTCAGATACTGAATGTAAACGTCATTTGATATTGTTTGTAAATTAATATACAGAATAATTCATATCTCCCTTATAATTAGGTTTTTGTAGTTCTTCCACCCACAAAATGCATCTGTAGGTTTATCATCAACCTGCAACAAAAAGAGGTTTATACTAGGGGCCTCAGGCTGAAGTTTTCTTCTTGCCCCCTTAATTTTAAAGAAAATCCAACAAGGAAATGCAATACTTGAAAAGCTGGGGGGAAATAAAGCATCACATGCAATCCTGCCTGTGAACACACATTTTATAAATAGGCACTCTGGCAAACATCAAAGAAATTGCTGCCGAGAGAAACTAATTGATCATGTATATTTTACATTGCCCATTTATTCTGAACAGAGCTAGCCACATATTGCCAGTTAACTCTGAAAGAGCAAGTAAATGCTGCCCATTTGTGATGTTAGATGATTCTTTTCTTTTATCCATATGTTTTTCTATCTCAGTGCATTAATTAAACATGGACACATTTTCTATTATGAGTTTAGATAATCTGGAAAAGAAAACACCTAATCCAATGAAACTGGTGAAATAATGTTAAACCAACATCTGGAGGCCCAGAAATTATGAATATTAATGAGGAAATATCAGACAATAGCTGTTATTGACCTGTGTTCTGTTTCCTAGGGATATGCTAAGTTTCATATCCCTTCAAACTTTATGGAGACCTTTTCTTTCTGGAAAAAAAAAAGCTCTGAAAAGTTGAAAGTTGATACTTTTTGCCAAGAGAAGCATGTGCAATAAAATTCCCTTTATCTATGGAAGGTTTCCCCCCCCCCCCCATAATCTCTAGAACTATTACAGATCTTCTAAAACACAAAGGGTCAGTTTCAGAGGTGGTATTCAGCAGATTCTGACCAGTTCTGGAGAACCGGCAGCGGAAATTTTGAGTAGTTTGGAGAACCGGTAAATGCCACCTCTGACTGGCCCCACCCTCATCTATTCTCTGCCTCCCAAGTCCCAGCTAATCAGGAGAGAATGGGGATTTTGCATAACCTTCCCCTGGAGTGGGGAGGGAATGGAGATTTTACATTATCCTTCCCCTGCCATACCCACCAAGCCACAACCACAGAACCAGTAGTAAAAAACTTTGAATCTCACCACTGGTTAGTTTCTATTCTTTGGGGACTCATTCTTTCCCCCGACAATGGCCTAGGAGTCAAAAGGCATTGTAGCCATGTAATCTTACATAATCTGCTTTTCTAATAAAGGTGGTGTCATCAAGGAATGAAACATTATGCTTCTGGAGTGATGCACTCGTTGGCATTACTGTGAGCAGGTCCACTGTTAAATGTTTACAAGTTTGAGAATTATAAAGCTTTAAAGCTAATTACAAGATTAAAGAGATTGGGTTCTTCAAAGTTTATAGATTTTTGTAAAGTTTTAATTATGAATTATTTGGTAGTCTTTTCTGAGCTGAAAGAGGACACTGAGTTAATTAAGAAATAAATATATCTTAAGGAGACTTTGAACAAGACAAGCTTTGCATTCCTAATAAGAGGAGTCCTCTGTTCACATCTAGTCTCTGCTAGGGCAGTTCACTGGATGGCTTTGGGACAGCCACAATTCTTTCAGATAACCACTCAATCACTCTACTCCCCATCTTAAAGCACTTCAAAAATTGTACCGATGTTAACTTATGGCAAAGATCTGTGGATTCTGTCAAAGACTTCCTTACTTGAACAGAATCAAGTGCACTTTTTAAGAACTGTTCTGGGGAATGATAGGAGCATACTTGCAAGAACAGTAAGAGCTGAAACAGGCATTCACCCCATCAGTGGTGGTTTGAATTTGAATTTGAATTTGAATAGGTTTATTTATAGGCCGCCCTTTTCCCTGAGGGGACTCAGGGCGGCTAACAACTCATAGGAAGGGGGATACAGACAATAACATATAACATTACATATAATTAAAAAGTAAGCAACATTCATCCAACATTCGGGTGGGGGCAGATCAATCTCTACCCCCAGGCCTGGCAGGATAGCCAGTTCTTGAGGGCTGCGTGGAAGGTCTGAAGGGTGGTGAGGGTATGGATCCCCATGGGGAGCTCGTTCCAGAGGGTTGGAGCTACCACTGAAAAGGCTCTCCTCCGCGTAGTAGCCAGCCGGCACTGGCTGGCAGATGGCACTCGGAGGAGGCCCAATCTATGAGATCTAATCGGTCTCGAGGAGGTAATCGGCAGGAGGCGGTCTCCCAAGTGGTTTCCTGATCCCGTTGCAACTGGCATGGTTGCAACGGGGCCCGGCGTCGTCCACATGAACACGCACGGTGCACACATGTGTCTTACTGTCCAGCGACGCCTCTGCAAGCTCCGTGATGCTCCAGTTGCTCGGCAGAACCTCACGCAAGTGCTGTACATTCCATGTGCATGCGTGAAAGCATCGAAGATTTTAAAGACAGGTAAGGAGCATGGGTGGGTGGGTGGGTGGGCCCCCCAGAGCACCGTGCTGGAATGGTACCTGGTGCTCCATTCAGGCTCCGGTATGCCCGTACTGGGGTGTACCGCTGCAACCACCACTCCACTACATGTATAGCCTAAAATAATCGAAGTATTTAATTACTAACAGAGGGCATTCTCAATGGAATCTGACATCTACCATCAATGTACCTGATTTTTACCTACCACATGGATCAACTTTTCCAAATCATCTGACATCATGGCCTCTCAACAAAATACCTATCCTTAGTTGGCTATCAGGCCAAGGCAATATTAAAACTATGAATTTTCAATGTTATTGCTCAAATTGTTGAAATGGCTGGCCAAAAATAAAATGACCTTCCAAACAGAAAAACAATTGACAATACATTTGACCCATTACCACAGTGAAAAATTTGAGGAGCTATATTCTACGGTGAAATTTGGATGATTCCATCAAGTGCCATAAGTATGTTTGTGGAGCAACAGAAATAGAACACAATGCACATGTCTTATTCAATTGTAAACTATGTGCCTCAGCAAAAGCTCAATACCTTCCGACACTACTTGACAGATTCATATATTGGGACTCTAACAAAAAAATCTTATCTTATATCTTCAGGGCACAAATACATATGGAGTCACCAGAACTCTTAAATTTATGTTCAGGGCTGTCCAGTATGGAACATGTTTAATTGAACACATTGACACTGTATGGAAAGATGATGAATAACATTTAAACACATACCTGTTGTGACTCAGCAGACATCTCCTGTGAGTCTTTTCGGGATGCAAGATTGACAATGCAGCTGGGGCTCGTTTGTGGGGTCTTCTGGTGATAAAAAGACGGATGGTGCCACGCCCTGGTTGCAGGAGTCAACGTTGAGTTGAGTTTGAGTTTATTTCATTTGTATGCCGCCCTTTTCCCTAAGGGGACTCAGGGCGGCTCACAGCTCAAAAAGGGAAGGGGGGGATACAAACAGCTTAGTAACAACACAAAACAATACATAATTAAAAAGCACAACAGTCATACCATTCGAAATAGGGGCAGAAAATCTTTAGCCCCAGGCCTGTCGGAACAGCCAGGTTTTAAGGGCTGTGCGGAAGGCCTGGAGGGTGGTGAGGGTACGAATCTCCATGGGGAGTTCGTTCCAAAGGGTCAGAGCAGCCACAGAGAAGGCCCTCCTCCGAGTAGTCGCCAGTCGACACTGGCCGGCGGATGGAATTCGGAGGAGGCCTAGTCTGTGGGATCTAATTGGTCTAATGGAGGTAATTGGCAGTAGGCGGTCTCTCAAGTACCCAGGTCCAATACCATGAAGGGCTTTATAAGTGACGACTAGCACCTTGAAGCGTATCCGGAGACCAATAGGCAGCCAGTGCAGCTCGCGGAGGATAGGTGTTACGTGGGTGAAACGAGGTACACCCACAATCGCTCGCACGGCTGCATTCTGGACAAGCTGAAGTCGCCGAATACTCTTCAAGGGCTGCCCCATGTAGAGCACAACATTCATTGATCACCGGTCATGGTTTATTTGAGATACACTTGGAGAAGTGATTTGCTTTATGTAACCCTGATTCAAGGACACACTTGGAGAAGAGCATTGCTTTGTAATAATTTTTGTTTGGTATTCTGTTATCTAGTCAGAGACTTTATTTATGTTTATTTTTGGGCTCACAGCCAGTCTGAGCCGAGAACTGATAAAGTGAGTTCCTTTTACGTTTGTCTGCCTGTCGTCTGTTAACAAGCGGAGAAGGGGGGACAGAACACATAGCATTTTTTTAATTATAATCTTTGTTCTATTATATATCTTTGCATTACATTTTACCTTATACTCTTTTATATTTATTTTATCTACTATATTTTAGTTCATTTTAACTTGCCATAGTCTATTTTATCACATATTAATATATTATGTCCTATCATATTTTATTGTAACTGTGGCTGATTATTACATTTTGATATGGTCATTAGTCAACTGACTAATCAATAAACTATATTATAATATACTATAGTAGTATAAATTGATCTTCAGTTATTTTATTATCTAATAAGAGGCAGAAATCTATGGATAGAAGGACCACAGTCAAAGCAGGCCTGAAAAATATTATCTTAAATTCATCCTTCATATCTTATGAGAGTACAACTCCAATACAGCAAATAATATGGCAAATATTTCAGGCATTTAAGATCATAGAAGTAGTAAGAGGCGAAAGCAAAAAGAATGCTGATAGATTCTCTTAAAAATTCTCACAGCAGTTCTGAAAGCTAGTTTCCTCTTTTGAAATTCTTGCCCAGGAAGCAGTCATTGTTTCAAGCAGAAATTTCTTCAATGAAACAGGTAGCAATAAAAATCTGCTTCTAATTAGTACATGACTGTTTCTCATTATTAAGTACACAGACTGAATGAGCTAATTTCACTGAGAGGGAAACAATATATTAATGTGGTTAATTTCTTCCTCCCTGGAAGGAAACACTCTCAGGTATAAATAAGCAAGTAACATTTCATGTCTTGACCATCGTTTGACACAGTAAGTATCTAATTATTGCTAGGGAAATAAGGTTCACATATGTGTAGGGCCCACATTCTTGGAAAAAAATCACACCCTTTATAAAATCTTAAAATAAAAGATAAAATAAAATATAAAACAGCCCAGTCTAGGGCACAGAATAAAAGGGTCAGAGCTTTACAAGATCTAGAAGCCTGATATCTTGGGGAAACAGACCTGAATTTTCTTTCTCTTTTCTTTTTAAATCAACTTGACCTCAATATTTTGTTACATTTACCTGAATAACAATAATTTAAATATGCAGGTGGTAATGGAAAAGTGGGTTTGATTTTTTTTCTTTTTTTCACTTTAAAAATAAATAAATTACACCACATTATATTGTTTTTATTTTTATTTTAAATCATTTAGATAGTATGAATGTGGTAACTGGCAGTTTGAAACTAATTTCAAACAATTGAAGTGGATTTTCAAAATATTAGGTATTTTGGTGGCAAATATAAATTGATTCATAACATATAGGCCTCAGAGAACAAATTCTTACTCACAGAGAAAAGCAGATTAAAGCATCTCCAACAGATGGCTGTCTAGCCTCATGTTTAACACATCCCAAGGGGAGGATCCTATCACCTCTCTTGGTAATTGGTTGCATTGTCAGAGAGCTCTTATTGTTGGAAAAGTTTCCTCCTCCTCCTCCTCCTCCTCCTCCTCCTCCTCCTCCTCCTCCTCCTCCTCCTCCTCCTCCTCCTCCTCCTCCTCCTCCTCCATTGAAATCTGCTTTCCTGGAATTTAAATCCATTGATTTATATCACCTACTCAGGAGCAATGAAGAACAGTCAGATCTTCTTGGTAACAATCTTTGTAGAATGCAGGTCATGTTACTCCTCCTGTCACAAGACTATTATGTGCAGTTTCTTCAATCTC
Organism: Thamnophis sirtalis; assembly: GCF_051295495.1. Lineage (NCBI taxonomy): Eukaryota > Metazoa > Chordata > Lepidosauria > Squamata > Natricidae > Thamnophis > Thamnophis sirtalis. The sequence continues at coordinate 139,756,368 of NW_028261381.1, forward strand.
TCTTTCTGTAACATAGTTTCTACCGGTAGTAGCCTAATTATCCTGTTTGCTCTTCTTTGAATGTATTATACTTTGCCTGATTCTGAAATTTCATTTGTCTTTTCAACTGCCATGTCCCACAGTTAATTCATATTCATTTTATAACCAGCTAGTATTCCAAGATATTTTTCCAAAATATTATTACCACCCCATGTAATAATTACCCCCACATAACTTGTGCACTTGGCGTTTGCTTCCTATGTGAAAAAAGCTGGATTTGTTAAACTGCATTTGCCTTTCTTAAATTCCATTCTGTTGTTTTCTTACCAAAACAAAATTGTTTGAAATTTCATTTTTTCATTTATTTAATTAAATTTAATTGATTTCTTAATTTGAACAACCCACTTTTGTGTTATCTGAAAATTTAATATAATTTCTTCCACCTCTTCATCAAGACATGAATAAATATGTTAAAGAGTACAAGTTCTAGGGTGGATTACGATATATGATATTCCAATTGATACCTCTTTCCAATGTGATGAGGAAGAATTGATTAACACTGTTAAAGAAATATCAAGTATTAGTTAAAAGCTAAGGTTGATGAATTCTTCAGCCTACGATCATTGGGGGGGGGGGTATTTTATTTTTGAATTTCTTTCATATTGTGAAAGTAAATTATCTTTTAAACTTAAAAAAAACTATTCTAATTGTTATAAACAATTGTTCCCACATATAATAACTAACATTTTCTTCCTATGAAACTGAGAAGAAACTCATGACATTTCCTCTGGGAAAGGAAGTCTTTATCAATAAACATTACCCTGTCTCCCTTTCCTTGTTATTCATTCCAAATAAATTAAAGGAATCTGCAATATATATTGCAACATAGAAGGCAGGGCTGGCAACTTCACCAAAGCAATTTGCACAGATGCCCCAGGGCCCTGGCACTGCTATGGGGCCCAAAGGCATCCATATGCTTGACTTCTGCTACAGATTCTTTTGTCAGGATGATGTGGACTTCAATATAATTCACAAAGCCCAATGCTAAAGCAAAATAAATTACCAGCATGATATTAGTCTCTGATGCCATTCCAGATTTTGAACCCCATTGGCAACAAAGATTGGCATTGTTAAAGGCTTATTACTCAAGGCCCATAAAACGCTGGAAGTGGCCTTAAAAGGAGGGGAGTGGATACATGGCAACAACATACATAGTAATGAAACAATAACAATAGATGCTGTGGTTTTTTTTCCAAATGGTACTTTCATCCAACATTTCAACTTCTTTCTCACACTCAGAGTTGCAACTCCAGGCCAACTTATCATGTGATAGTCATTCTGGATGTAGCTCATGGATCACATTTTGCCTACACTTCCTTGAAGAAATCTAGATATTGAGGAGAAAAATACACATTGTAGTAGTATAATAAACTAATGAAATGTGTTCTCCGTGAGCAAAGTAGCAGGACATCATTAAATACAATAAGGTTTTAGGACCAAATACATTTGAAAGAGACTTTCAAAAGTCAGCTTTAGGCTATCTGAACAGGAGAAAGTAAGTTCTTCAAGTTTAGTGTGGGGCACCCAGAACTTCAAAAATACATTTCATTCTAACCTTTGCTTTAATTGCAATGTTTTCCCCTAAGGATCTATGAAAAAGTAAATCAGTAGAAAAATTATCAGATTGAGGGTGATGAATTGGCTAAAGAGACTTTAAAAAAACTGAACTGCTTACATTAGTATATTATTTCTCTTCTTAAAGCTTCCTGGAAAGATCTTGCAAATAAAGGGAGTGACAAAATGTAATTCTGAGAGAACAAAACAAATTTCATTCTGAACATACACTGTAACACAAATGAATGAGCATGTCTTATAGCCTCATCATCCTTTTTAAATTGTTTTATTTTGATACCATTGTGGTTAGGTACAGTTGTCTCTTCCTGGAAGAAACAAGATATGGGTAGAGAAGAGTAGAGTACAGTAGGGTAGAGTAGAGTAGAGTTAATGGTTTTCTGCAAAGGGTTCTATACTGAAGTAGCCCTTTGAGATCTCAGTTAATATTGTTTCATCTAAAGGGGTATATTTTCCCCTGTAAAGCAGCCAATAAACTGTTGGGCTTAATCTGTAAGAAAGTAAAGTGCTGTAACAGAAAGAGATAAGGGTACTTGAGACAACATGAGCAGAAAACACTTTTTTTTCAAGCCACACCAGGAAAAAGCATTTGCAGATTGAATTTGCCAGGGAAGGGAACAAAAGCTGAGATCATTCTTCTGCACTTAAAAATGCTGCTATCCTGTTCTAGGTAGTGCATACAAGTCCTAAATCACTTTCCTCGAGTCCACTTGGCTTTGCTTTCCAAGATACAAGGAGCATTTTCATAGAACATCACAACACCCAGTCTTCATCTTTCTTCTTTAAGAACCAGTGGTTCTGACAGCTGGACATTGGAAGAACAGAAAATGGCAGCCAGCTGCTATTCTTTCCCCTTCCTTGTTCTTTCTGAACATTATTTCTCTTCATAGAAAGGGTAAAAAGAAAAGTAGAGAAAAAGCAAATAGTATATGGGGAGTGGGAGTGAGAGCAGGAAATCTGTTCCTTGTCACAACTGAGGAAGCAAGGATAGAATAAGGCAAGATATTAGTGTGCCCTAGGTGCAAAAATGGGCAAGGAGGAATATGGGTGAGGTGGGAATTACATAGCAGTCTGCTCCATAATTCTAAAGACAACGGGCAAAAACTGACTTTGCAGAATTTCTTCTAGAAAACGCATTTTCAATTGCCTGAAAATGGCTGAAAAATGGCCCAAAATGGCCTGTTCCTTGGCTGAGCCATTTTCAAGCCAAGAACAATCTACAAAATGGCCTGAAAATGGCCTAAGAAACAGCCTGGTTTTTGGTCATTTTTGGGCCATATTCTGGTGTTCCAGTGCCCACAAAGACCAGCTGGCCTGTGCACATGTGCATGCCAGAAACCAGAAGAACAGGTGGCGATGGCGCACATGCCCAAGAGAGGGCTCTGCATGCCATCTCTGGCACGCTTCCCATAGGTTCACCATCCCGGGACTATTAAAGCATAAACGGTAGTAAAAAAAACAAGCTGGTTAAAATATTGTTGGACTTCCAAATACAAACTAATGAAAGTCATGGCTCACAGCACACCAGATTTAATTGTGGTAGAAAAAAGATGGTGTGGATAATTGATGTGCAAATAACAGGAGATAGTACAATTCAAAAAACTGGAGAAGAGCATAAGTTATCAAGATCTGATAATCAACATTGAAAGATTATGGAGCAAACAGGGCATGGTGATTTCAATGGTTGTTGGCACCCTGGATGTTATACCAAAAAATCTTGGTACCTAGAAAATGTGCTTATTGACAAAATGTCAATCTGTCAACAGCAAAAAGTCATAATGCTTGGATCCACACACACGATACATTAGAACTTCCTAGGTTCTTGGAAAGAACTCAATTCACCTGAAGAACTGTGACCTCACAGTTTTGTGTATAGTATATAATGGTAATAATGACCCAAAGATAGCATATGTGGTAAATTTTAGTCCACTGAGAATGCTTTTCTGATGTTTCAGAAACTTAATAGTTTATTTAGTACTATTTAACAGCTATCTAAAACATATATAATTTGGACTGATGATTGATCCACACTGTGTTTAAATAAAAAATCACCAGGAGTAGGAGTCTTAGATTATCTTTTTCTTAATATACACATTGATGTGATTTTTTTCCAATATAACATTGAGTTGTCCTCATTTCCCATAATGTATAGTTTTTGTATGTTACAACAGAAAATTTAGCTCAATAAATATGTACTATTATGTTCACATTAAAATATAACCCAAATAACATTTTCTGCAGCTCTAGTAGGTTCCTCTTTTCCTATTTGAATGCAATGTCATTTTAATTGTTTTGTGTTGCCATATGAATTTATCCTTTTCCATTCATGTTTTACAAGAGAAGCAAGCATTTTAAATATATAAATAGGAGGGAAAGAAATGAGGTTGGGGAGAAGCCAAACACTTCACCAAACAATCAGGTTCAATTTACAATGGTAGAGATGTCTTGACATATTTTCTGCATTCTGGGCACAATAAGGGACCTTCAAGATCATCAGGACTTTTATTCTTCTTGCAAAGCACAGAAGAGTTCACATGTGAACAGACATTTTCTGTTTTCCAGGTGTTTTTTTTTTCCTGAAGCCACAATGAAGGTGACAAAGAAGAGAGAGAAAGAGAAGGCAAATAAATACCATCAGAACCTGCAGATTACATCCGTTTAAATAAAATAGATAATATGTGTGCCCTGAGAACTGACCTTTACCATACAAAAGAAGGTTATGTTTTAGACCTTATTTCCTTGCTCTGCTTATTTGTATTGAGAGTAATGTAGTTAATGTGCAGCGGAGAAAATTTTTTTGAGTAGTTTTGGTATTTATTCTATTTCTCTTCCTAGAAAATGTTCTGAAATGCCACAGTGATAGTGAAGGTGGCTGAGGTTACTGTTCCCCGTGGAAAGCGGGAGAGTTCTCTAAGTCAAAGCAAGCATTTTATCCCTTTAAAAGTTATTGGCTTTTCATACTGCCTTTTATTTCACATTGCAGAGTGATTTGCAAAGCCTTTGCAGCATAAATATGTGGCATGAACTGACAGGCAAGAATTATTCCATATATATTTTTTTAAGTTAGTTTTATTCTTACTTCATTTGCCCTAATTCAAATTTATATCACTTAACATCTACATTGCGCTTCCTTGGATATTAACAGATTACCCTACTTTGTCTCTTGTTAAGTAGAGCTAATTTTTTATTCCCATATTGCAGATGGGAAAGTTGAGGCTGAAGCTAATTCCCTCCCCCACCTCTTAATAGTTTGACATTTATGCTGTTGTTTTATACACAGTTCACTTTAGATTTCAAGGTATGTTTGACACGAAGCTCTACTTTAGATTCCTGTTCATGGATTTATCTGACACCAGCAGACAGTTACTAGCTGCCATTTTAAATATGTTAAATATTGCTGCAGGCAGTCCATGAAAATTAAAGTGACAGGCTGTGGACCCTAACACTTAGTATGGGAGCTCCCGCCAAGTATTACCATATGCAGGACCTGGCAAGATACTAAGACCCTAGTACCTGCCTGGGGATATGCCAGAATGATCATGTTGAAAGCAATTAGCCATGTTTCTTCTCTGGTTATAAGTTACTTTCAGTACTAAGGAAAAGTTTAACAATTCCTTTCCATTACAGCCCAATGTATTATAGGGGAGCTATTCAGTGTGCAAAGTAGCACAAGTACAAAAAAGAGAATGGTAAAAACCCAAATTCAAGTCACATAGGAGAATTCATGTGCCTAACTGAAAGTAAACAAATGAAACACACAAAGCCAAAAGCAAACAAATGAAATGTGATTGAACTAGACATCCTGTGACAAAAATGAATGGCATTTGGGGAGACAGTTTCGGCGCTCGTCAAAGGGCTTAGGCAGGTTTTCCCAAAGCAGCAACCTTCCTTCGAGCGTGCAGTTGCCAAAGCTGAACTACGAGATTTGCCAGGTTGGTTAAGAAATTGCTCCCATGACGCTCTCTTGCCTCTTGCCCTTGGACTCAGAATCCCATACTGTATGTTGCAAATACCATATGCCCTCTAATAGTCCTCCCGAGCAGAGAAAACCCTATGGAGATAAAATCCAGGTTGCTCACTTAAGTCATTAGGTCCATTTCATGCTCATTAACTGGCTAAAGCTTGAAATGAGCATGTCTTTTGCCTAGCCCTTCATTGCCGCCCCCTCTGGACACTTTCTATTCCCAGGCTTCTGGACATTGCATATTCCCTCATCTCCTCTGGTGGTTTCAAACCTTATTTGAGGGTAGGCTAATCCCATCACAATCTTTCTCAGGCCAGGTAGACCACAGAATGAGCAACTGTAATGCCCTTTGAAGTCATTACTGACCCTCAGGGGGATGAAGAGGCCTTGCTAAGTGGTTTGTGCTTTTTCAACCCATATTATGTTGTTCCTGAGACTCCTTTGCATGGACAAGGGCATAAGGGAACTTAAATGGCCTGTTGGGTATTCATTAAAGAAAGTACTTCCATAGGAAGAAGAAGAAGACCAAAAGAAATCATCCCAATTGATTAGAGCATAGGACTGTAGTCTTTTTTTAAAAAAAATCATGCTTAAAACGTGATTTGTAAAACTTGTTGGGTAACTTCCAGTCAACTCCCTTAAGTGACTTTTTGAAATAAAATATTCATCTGAAAAATGACCACATTTTGAAAATCACATATAGCTCTGTTTACTGCAATGCAGAAAGGATATTGCAGAGCCCCCAAACCAGAGGTGGGTTTCTACCTGTATGGTTCCAGTTCGTCCAAATAGGTAGTAACTCTGGAGGACACGTAACGATACCAATTCAATCCTTGGTGACGCCATCTTGATTTTCTGTTCTGAGCATGAGCAGAACAGTCTTCATTGAAAAAATATTATTATTTTTTCCTTTTTAAATGTTGTGTGCATGCACAGACCTTTATAATGTAAATGACAGCCTGCATTGAGCAAAACATTTTCTGACACCGAACTGGTAGTAATGGTGGCAGGAAACATGTAGAAAACACACCCCAAGGACTAGAACTTTTGGAGGGAATGGCTTGTTGCATTGTCAGAATTTAGAACTCATCAGAAACAATAGAAAAGATGTATTTTTTCCCAAAGAAAAGGGGAGGCAGTAAGTAGGCTGGTCCCTTTTGCTATACATCTAGCTTTTTAAGGTGTGTGGGTCTGCATTTGTTATACTATGGAGACACAAAAAATTATGTCATGCATCCCTTAGCCATACACTGAAGTGGTACAATTATGGTAGCTATTTGTCTAGTTCAATTCCCCAGTCTTCCTAGGATTGATAAGATAACAGATGGAGGATTGAGAAATGGAGGCACCTGGACTCATTATTAATGTCTTCCTCCTTGATAAGCTACAAAATCATCCAAGCCAGCTATAGAGGTTGTCAGATTGTTTTAAAGATAAGGAGTGCCATCTGAAATCGTTCCGCAATGCAGAGTAACACATGTGACAAAACTATGCCCGTATATATGACCCTGCATAGGGCCTAGTGTTGGGGAAAGGCAAAACCTCTGCTGCCTTTATAGATTGGAAGTATTTTTCTAGTCCAGCTTCCAGATTCCTTGTCACTCATAATATCGGATGAAATGCTTCATGAACCAATCATGCAGCTGCCCTGAAAATCTTCCAGAGGAGCCATCAAACACCCTATTAACACACTTACTGACACTGGTCACAGATGACTGTCTTTCTAACATGCCAGACTCTGAAAATATAAATAGTTTTGGTGGAGGTTTCCTTGAATATGAACGCACTAAGCAGATGATGCTGTGTATTAATGTAAAACTCCTATTTTTTTTTAATGGAAATAAATGTAGTGTGGCCTTAGTTTGGGGAATGTAGATGCATGATTCATTTATGAAGCCAAAAGATTTAGCAATATTTAGCAATTTAAAAATAGTCATGATTATTAGATGGTTGATGGTTGCATGTGCACAGAGGTGTGTGTGTGTATGATCTCTTGAATATTTCTCATACATGAAATATTTTCTCAAGCTATTAACATTCCTGTTCTTTGTGGACATCACACTCTTCTGTAATATTCCAAAACTGCTCCTTTCCTCTCAGCATCAGGGATTATCATGAACACTTTATGAATCATTGCATTCTCATCATCCTTTATGAGTACGCTTGAATCAAAAATACACACAGGTACTGTTTTGCGATTGGCAAAGCTTTGATTGGCTTTTCTCATTTATCAAGTTATAATGCATTTCAGAAATCTACTCAGAAGACAATACTCTGAATTCTCAACAGAAATAAAAGTTTGGGACTGGTTTTATTTAAGTGAAGGTTCTGTAGAGATGCAGGCACAAAACTGTTATTTTATAAATACTTAACTTGGTAGATAGAGGCTGGAAACTGCTATCTTAGAAAATATATAAAATAAATGTGTACTCTGGCATGCTGGGGAGAAAACACAGTAACTCTATCATATTCATCTATCTGTCTGTTTATAATCAACTGTGTTTCCCCTAAAACAAGACCCACCTCAAAAAGAAGCTCTATTATGTTTTGAATGCATGCACTCAAATTAAGCATTACCCCCAAAATTAGCCCCATTTAAGACCCCACCCAGCCTGGATTCCAGGGGGTGGACGAGGGAAAAAATAAGCTAGGGTGGGGATGAGGGATGGGGCTGCCCTATTTACCAGACCTCACAGACCCCAACACCTGCTTTGCCTTCTTCTACAGACATTTCTTCTGCAGCCCACTTCTTCTGCGGCTGGTTGCCGCTACTTACATGTATTTCCCCTGGCCTCCATTTAGCCATCAGAGCCTTCTGAAAAGCCCTCTGCAGCTGAGAAACAGGCTCCAGATTGACATGCATGGCACCCCCTAATCTCTGTTTCGCCATCAGACGCCTTCCGTAAAGTGGCGGCAAGTGGCCTCAGAACTGGAACATCAGCAGGCTCCTGCTGGGTGGGGCTGTTGGTGCTGAGGTGCAAGGTGAGTCAATAATTAGACCTATCCAAAAAGAAGCCCTAGCCATTTTTTCAGTGGTCAAAATAAGACTGGGTCTTCTTTTTGGGGAAGCATGGTATCTATCTATCATTGATCAATCTGCCTGCCTGCCTGCCTGCCTGTCTGTCTGTCTGTCTGTCTATTATCTATCAATCTATCTAACATCTATCTATCTATCTATCTATCTATCTATCTATCTATCTATCTATCATCTATCATCTATCATCTATCATCTATCATCTAAAAAGTCATGGTGACACAGCGGTTAGAATGCAGAACGTCAGGCTAACTCTGTCCTCAGTCTTCCATCCTTCTGAGGTCCGTAAAATGAGGACCTAGATTGTTGAGAGGCAATATCCTGACATTGTAAATTGTGTAGAGAGTGCTATTGCTATCTAGCTATCAAATTTATATAGTTCCACCCACCTACCCCCATTTCACCAAAAGCAACTCTGGACAGCAATTAACAATCAGATTAAAAATTAAAAATAAAAATAAATATACAATTTAAAAATCCGTATTAATAAATATTATAAAAATGAAAAATTCAGACCATAGAAAAGGGAGGATAAAATGGCCATCTTAACAACAGAACCATCTGAGCAAGTCTCTGATTGCCAGAGAACCCCAGGCCTTAAAACATAGCCAGGTCTTGAGACAAAAACTACCAATCCCCAATTCAGCATCAGAGAGATGAAGGGCATTTTTTTCTTCCAAACCCTAAATAAAGCAATATGTTTCTCAACACTATGGTCCTTAATGTTTTATGAAGAAAATGAATGTAGTTTAGCATAAGAAGAATGATTCCAGGTAGCTACCTGCGGAAAGAGTTAGGTTAAGTGTCTCCACAATTATATTTCTTCTCCTAAACTCTCCTTTTATTTATTTTACTGGGGGGCAAATGAAGTACACAAGTGCTTAAACCCTGAGAAGCATTAATTTCCCCCCTTCCTTCAGATCCAATTTATTCTATTACTAAATAGTGCCAAAGGTAATGTATTTAAAAGAGATGTTGAAGTGATCAGGTTGAAATTTATGTTCACTAAAGGAAAGAGGTGGCTTAATTGAATTGGTGCACTTAACTCATTAACCCTTTGCCTCTAGGACTAATAAGGATGAATCCAGGGTTGTTAATAATTGCAATGGCACAAAGTTGTGCTTTTCATTGCTGTTTAGAAAAAAAGAAAGAAAGAGGGCAAAAAGAATTTAAAAAAGAATGGAAGGAGAAATTGCTTAGCCAGGTGAAATTGGTTCACAACCAACTGAATATCAGATTATTTTCTTGCTTCTTAAGATGTAAATAAGGACAGGTGAGAAATTCATTTATTCATAATTTTATTAATTTATTTCAATTCAGTTCTTCTCCAAGCACATAGGGCAATTGGAACATACTGACATGACTAAATCCATAGTTTTCCATACTTTAGAATGTTTTTTGCTCTTTAAGAAAATCTCCTCAATGGTCCTATTTGGGCTCCACTAATGTCCAAATGCAGTCATCATCTGCATTTGTTATAAAACTGAGTGATATGCAGTCTTTTCAGCATACCATTCCAGAAATTAAATGGATTTTTTATGAGAGTCCCATATAATTAGGGCTTAAATGAACATATCCTAAATCTAATGGTGCCACCTCCATATCACACTTAGGATATGTATATGAGTATCTCTATATCTCTTTTTGGGTATGTGTATGTTTGTCTCAAACAGTTAACAAAACAACAAAAAGTAATACAATAGTGATCATGCTAACTACACACCTACTAGTGATTAAAGTAGATTACAAATTAAGGGGGAGTTATTCCCCGCCTTTAGTTTTTTTTAAAAAAAATCTCTATGAGACAATACAATAACTTTGTTAAAATACTGAACAATGCCATTTCCTTTTTTACTGCCTTGTTAAAAGCAATATTTATGCACTAGTGAAATAGAATATGGGAAAATCATCTCAAAAACCAGGTTATCAAAACATGATAGCCCAGATAGGTAAAAATTGTCCACGTTACAGTACATTCAAGACCATCTGCTTCAGATAGAGTCTGCCCAACCATCACATTCAGTTAAGAGAAAGTGCTATCAGTAGTTACCTCTGCAAAGTTTAGGTTACAGGATGGTTTTTTCAGTAGCATCCCCTTACTCTGGATAAAGTGGGTTCCCATTACTTGCCCTAGCTTTGGTTCACCTAGCAGTTCAAAACCATGCAAATTCAAATAGATAAATAGGTATCATTTCAGTGGGAAGGAAACAGCAATCCATGAAACCTTTGCATTTAATCATGCTGGCCAGAAGTGGGTTGCTCTCTGTTCAGCCCGGATTGGGTAAACCACTGGTAGCGGCAGTTGGAGGCTCTGCCCACTGACTTGGATTCTTCTGCACATGAGCAGAAGCATTTGCTTGCATGCGGGAGTGCACCCAAAATGATAGTAAAAAAATTGGCAACCCACTACTTTGGACAATGCTGGCTGCCGCAGGTAAGAAATGGAGATAAGCATCGCACCTCTAGATTCGGATATGATTGGATAGGAGAAACTTTTACCTTTGCTTTTTCATATTTTTATTATTGAAAACTGCCCAGAATCTAGTAATTTTGGTAAATAAAGAAACCAACTTGGCCTTCTCTTTGCAGCCTGTAGTGCTTTTCCAGAAGTAATGCCAAAAGTAACTGGACACATACTAAGAATTCAACTGTGAAAAGAAAACTCATGAAAATTAGGAAAGGGCAAAATATTTTTACAAAATCCTGTCCTTAGACAATCTCACAAGCTGAGGTCCAGGTGATGCTTTGTACCCCATAACCTATTTCTTCACATCTTTCTTTCCTCCTTTTAGAAGATGTTCTAATCATATTTTCATAAATCAATATTTAGCCTGTCCTAACACTCAAATGGCTACGCTGCCTTAATTAATGCTTCTTTCAAAGGGTATGGAATTAAAAAAAAATGTTCCTTCCTCAAAAAAAAATCTATAAGATGAAACTAAAATGTATTCTATTAGAGAGTTACAGAGCCAATGAACTCCAATTAAATTGAATCTAGAGATCAAATGCATGTTTGGTAGGTCAAGCTTCAAATCAGGCTACTTTCTTGTCATTCAGAACTAATTTATGGGCTTCCTGGGAGGAGCCTACTGGTGGAAGCAGCAAAAAATCAGCTGCCTCCGAATTCCTGGCTACGTACCTGTTTAGAGGATCTTCCATCTGACGTCTTATCAGGTTTTCTTATCCTTCAGGCAAGAAGGAAAGAAGAAACTGTTTTGCTGGCAAATGCTCTTCGATTTTTGCAGCTTTTGTGCTTGCAAGGAAAGGGGGGCTAGCCCAAGGCAGAACGGCTGTCCGTGCTGGGAACTTCAAACTGCCTTGTGCAGGACAAAGTAGGTCTCTCCCACTCTGATCAAAGTTTTGTTTGATTTATTCTTATCACGAGCTGGATCCGTTCACTGTGGACATTAATTGCTTATCAACATTTTAGCTTCTTTTCTTTTTCTCCTCCGAAAAATTATTTACTCAGAGGCTTCTAAAATGGCGCCGAGCAGCCTGGTTTCTCCGGTAATAACGAACACTTTTTGCTAGACAATGCAAATCCTCAAAAGAATTCAAAACAAGAGAGATTGCTTATCATTTGTTTTGGTTTCACAATAGAAGAATTTTACTCCCTTAGTAACCTTGCTTATTTGCAAGTTAAATGGTGATGAATCTGCTGAATGGTCTTGTTACAATGTTTACTCACTGAAAGTTTTGCCAAGCCTTAAACTTCAAAATAAAAGCCTCCCTTTTTAAAGCTGCATATTTAGGCAATAGAGTTTTATTAACTGCAGGCAGATAAATTTTGAAATGGCCTCAAAACCAAATATTAACTTGAAGTCGTCACCCTCTACTTCCAGGGGCACATCCTCAGTGCCTGGCACAAAGCTGCAGCCTCCACTTCCTACGCCCCCTGCTGGGGATGTGTTAACGAAAGAATTTTTTCTGAGTAATCTAAGCGAGGCTCTCAATGCACAGACAATTAAAATGGAAGATAAATTTAGAGATAATAGAGAGGAGAGAAAAGAGGAAATAAAAGAAATGAAAGAAGAAATTAAAAGTGAAATTAAAAGTGAAATAAAAGGACTCAAACAGGAGCTGTATGAGAAATTTGAGGCTAAGGTTGATAAAATTAGAGACGGCATGCTGAGTCTTGTAACTGTATTAACAGAACATATTTCTGGAGTGGAAGATACTCTAGAGGCTCTTAATGATGTCAATGCTAACTTGACATTGAAAACAGAGGTGGTGGAACAAAAAGTGGAAAATGCTGAAAAAGAAATTATTATGATACAGTACCGACAAATGGAGTTCGCATTAAGAGTAAGGGGGCTGCGTGAGGAGAAACAGGAGAACCTGAAACAGATCCTATAAGAAGCTTTTGACCGCCTGATGGGAAGACCAGGGACCAATCAAGGCTGGCAAATTGACAAAGCTTACCGCGTCAACTCCTGGCTGGCAAAGCAGAAGCAGCTTCCTCGAGACATCGTTATATATTTTACTACAAGAGAGTTTAGAAATATGGTACTGCAAGCATCTTACAACACTAAGCTTCAAATTGGCGGTCAAGACCTGGTTGTTTTGAAAGAGATACCACCTCCAATGTTAAGAGCCAGGAGAGACTACGCTTTTTTGGTCGAAGAACTCAGAAATCGTCAGATACAGTATAGATGGGATGCACCATTTGGCATCATATTTACATTTGATAAGCAAAGGTACCGCCTCAACTCTGTATGGAAAGCCCGAGATTTTTATTATAATATATTGAAGGCCGGACACCCTGCATCATCTGGACCCAGAGAAAGACCACAAGAAAGACAGGATAGACAGCAAACTACACAACCATCAGACAAGATGGAGCATCTTTCTTCTCTAGAAGTGCAAGGTGCTATGGAACCAAGACCTAGCCACATGACTACTAGACGTATGGAGAAACAAGCTAAAAAGCAACAGCATCAACAATCATCGGCCATCGATCAAGGATCTACAACAACAAATCTGGAAGCAATGGGAGGAGCTAGACCTAAGGTTAAACAGGCCATGCAGGAAGCTCTAAAAATGCTTCAACCAACCAAAAATGACAACTAAGATCTTAACATGGAATGTCAATGGACTGAATTCTCCACAGAAGAGGAAGAAAATATTTCATTATCTCAAACAGTTTAAGAATGATGTAATTTGTTTGCAAGAAACTCATATCAAGTCAACTGATCAAAAATATTTGATCAACTCAAAACTTGGTCAACATTTTGCAGCTTCTGCTATGGAAAAGAAGAATGGTATAGTTGTATACTTAAGAAAAGATATGAAAGCTGAATTAATAGAAGCAGATCCCTTCGGAAGATATATTGCTTTAGACTTAATCTTAGAAGGGAAAAAGACATTACTTTTGGGAATTTATGCTCCCAATCAACAGCAAGATAGATTCTATAGAAATCTTCATGCTAAATTAGTACAGTGGGACTATAGTTCCTGTATACTATTGGGTGACTGGAATGGAGTGATAGACACTAAGAGAGATAAGAAGATTTCCCGCCTAAATACCAAGATGCGAGCAAAGTTACCCAAATCTTTCTTTGACATTATGGATGATTTTGAATTGAGAGATATTTGGCGAGAAAGAAATGCAGAGGAATATGACTTCACTTTCTTCTCGGACAGGCATCAATCCCTTTCAAGGATTGATTTTATCCTAACCACTAACGATTTGCTTTCTAGGGTCAAGAAAACAAAGATTGCAGTTAGGGTCCTTTCTGACCATAATCCAGTTTGGATGGAGTTGGGAAGGGTAGTGCAGGCAAGAAGGTCTTGGAGATTGAATGAAAACTTATTTAGATATGAAAAGTATATTAATGATTGTAAAAAATTACTATCTGAATATTTTGTTTTGAATATGAATAAGGGTACATCTATGGAATTTGTATGGGACGCAAGCAAAGCGTATATGAGAGGAGTTTTGATGAATATAAATAAAACACATAGAAATAAGCAAGGGTTAAAACGAACAGAACTGGAAGAGGAAATTAAGAGAAAAGAGCTGGAGTTAACAAGGAACCCAGACGATACAAAGGTTAAGGAAGCTATTAACATATTAAAATCTCAATTTGACATGTTGATCTCTGACCAGGTGGCTACTAATCTATTATATGCAAAACACAATACTTTTTGTAATGCAAACAAACCTGGCAGATGGTTAGCTTATCAGATTAGGAAAAAAAGGAAAACTCGAAATATATCTAAACTGTTTTACAGAGGGAAGGAGGTGTTTCAACAGGAAGAGATTCAAAAGGCTTTCTGGGAATTTTTTACAGAACTGTATAAAGGGGATAAAATTAATGGTTTAGACATAGACAAATATTTAGACAAAGAGAAAATACCTTCAGTTAGAGAAGAACACAGGCAAAAATTGAATCAACCAATAACCTCGGGGGAAATCCTGCAGGTAATTAAGCAATTAAAGTTAGGGAAAGCACCAGGTACAGATGGCTTGACAGCGGTTTACTATAAAAACTTACAGTTAGAAATGGTAGAACCTCTTAGAGAATTATTTAATATGATTCAAACGGAAGGTAAAGTCCCTCCATCTTGGAAGACAGCGTTTATATCTTTGATACCCAAAGAAGAACAAGATACTACTCAACCCAAAAATTATAGACCTATTTCATTACTGAATGTAGATTATAAAATTTTTACTAAAATATTAGCAAATAGGTTAATGTTGGTCACTCAACAATTGATACATACGGACCAAACAGGTTTTATACAAGGGAGACAGATGAAAAGTAATGTTAGATTAATTATTAATGCATTAGAATATTTGGGAAAGAACAACCAGATCCCTGCTGCGTTTATATTTTTGGATGCTGAGAAGGCCTTTGATCGAGTTAACTGGCAATTTCTGTTGAAGATACTGCAAAAAATGCAGATAGGAGATAATTTTCTACAGTCAATTAAAGCAATATACCAACAGCAAACAGCACAAATTATAGTCAATGGAAGTCTAACAGACTCTTTTCAAATTGGAAAAGGTACAAGACAGGGCTGTCCTTTGTCCCCATTATTGTTTATTATAACTTTGGAAGTATTGTTGAATAAAATACGGGGCTTGGATGGTTTAAAAGGGATCAAGATTAGGCAGCAAGAATATAGAGTCCGCGCTTTTGCGGATGATTTGGTCATAATATTGGAACAACCGCAGGAATCTAGTATGGTTTTAATGAATATGATTAATCAATATGGTCAAGTGTCGGGCTTTAAAATAAACTTAGGAAAAACCAAAATATTAGCTATAAATATGAATATTAAACAAAAGGAAGAATTAGGAGTGATGCTAGGATGTGAGGTAGTTAAAAAAGTTAAATATCTTGGAGTTAACATTTTAACTTCAAATGGGAAATTATATAAGCATAATTATGAACCACTTTGGCATAGCATACAGACAGAGATGAAAAAATGGGAGAAACTGCACTTATCTTTGCTGGGTAGGATAGCGGCAGTGAAAATGAACATTTTACCAACATTTTTATTTCTCTTCCAAATGTTACCTATACTTAAAAAAGATGCGAACCTTTTAGAATGGCAGAAGGGTATCAACAAATTTGTGTGGGCAGGAAAGAAGCCGAGGGTAAAGATGAAAATAATGCAAGATGTACGTGAGAGAGGAGGATTGAAACTACCTAATTTAAAAATATATTATGATGCAGTGGTATTATCTGTAATTAGTGACTGGATTCACTTAACCAATGATAGAATATTGAACATTGAGGGACACGATCTGGTATTTGGTTGGCATGCTTACCTGTTATTCAACAAAAAATTGGATAAGAATTTTAAAAGTCATATTTTAAGAAATGCTTTATTGCGGGTCTGGAAGAAATATCAATATAAATTAAATGACAAGATACCCATGTGGGCAATTCCTAGACACGCAATTGAAAATATGAATACAGCACAAAAACAGGACAGAATTACCTACAGACAGCTTCTTACCTCGGAAAGGGGGGTAATACAATTAAAATCTTTAGAGGTATTAAAAGAGGAGAAGGTAGTTCAAACATGGTTCCAGTATGGGCAATTACAGGCTAGGTGGAAAATAGATCAAAAAATTGGTTTTATTCAAGTTGAGGATAACTTGTTTAAACAAATAAGAGATCAAAGCTTAATGCATATAAAGAGGATATATAATGTATTAATACAGATGGATTCGGAAACAGAATTAGTTAAAGATTGTATGATAAAATGGGCTCAAAATATTGAGGAACCAATAATGTTGGATACATGGGAAAGAATCTGGGTAAGAAATGTGAAATTTACACAAGCTCAAAATCTGAGAGAAAATTTTTACAAGATGTTCTATAGATGGCATTTAGATCCTAAAAAGTTGGCTTCTATGTATCCGAATGTACAGCCTAAATGTTGGAGATGTGGTTCTCTCGATGCTACATATTATCATATATGGTGGACCTGCCAAAAGGTTAAAGCATTTTGGATAAAAATATGGTGGGTCATGCAAAATGTTTTTAAAAGAAGGATAAAGTTTAGTCCTCAGCTATTTTTACTAGGTATATGTACTGACTTTACAGTGGTAGAGACCAACTTGACTCTTCACCTGATAACTGCAGCAAGACTGTTGGTGGCGCAATATTGGAAGAAGGAAGACTTGCCTACAATTCAAGAATGGACATTGAAAGTAACAAACTTAGCTGAAATGGCTAAAATATCGGCATATCTCAAAGATCATTCAAATGAGAGATATAAACGAGACTGGAAAAAATGGATTGACTATATACAAAATAAATACGGGACTAAGAAATTCCAGTTAGCCTATGCTTAAGATCAGGAATGATTTAAATTGTTTAAAGTTAGTTCAGTAAGAAGAAGCTAAGGTCAATCTAGAATGTCATTAATTTCTTTATTTCTTTTTTCTCAATAGATTTTAGACTGTGTTAGTTAAAATTCTATACCGTGTACGGGTTCTGGGAAGTCGGGGGGGGGGAAGGAGGAGGGGGGGTGGGGGGTGGAGGGAGGGAGGGGTACACACAAAAAAAAAATTGTACTTCAATGTTTTAATGATTGACAAATGATGACATATTTGTGTTTTTTTTAAAGAAAAAAATAAAAATAAAAAAGTTCTGATAAAAAAGAACTAATTTATGAAAACTATGAGATATAGATCTCTGTGAAATATTGGTCTTTTTTATGATACAGCAATATATCATGCAGGATGCTAAATGTGTGGTTTGAATATTTCTTTTTTTTTCCTTTTCTTTATGCAAACCTCTGACCTCGTTCTCACACATTGATCATATTCAAAAATCATGCTTCTTGCAACAAAAAGCATTTTTAAAAAGTCCTTTTTCTGGCAATCTAGGATAACCATATGACCTTTATTACAGGCAGAGAAGGTCTTTTTACTAAAACACTCTCTGTTTGAGGAGCTGTACAGTCTAAATCCAATTTATTTGCATATGGATTTAGAATATTTGCATTTCATGTACCAGGATTAGAATGCTCTGCATGGAGCATGTGCAGGGTTAGATGAAAGAGGAGTAGCAAGGATGGTGGGCCACTAAGAAGTATGGGGATGAAATAGTTTATACCTTTCCTCATTAAGCAGAGTACTGAAGATAGCTAACTCTGTCTGTCTGTCTATCTATCTATCATCTATCTATCTATCTATCTATCTATCTATCTATCTATCTATCTATCTATCTATCTATCTATCTATCTATCATCTATCTATCTATCTATCATCTATCTACCTATTTAAATAAAATATAAAGTGGGAGTCCATGGCTTCTTTACACTGGCTCTTAATTAAATAGCTAGATTGCTTTGTCTACTTTTTCATCTGGATATTAGTAATTATACTTCTCTTCTTCATTGCTGCTATGTGGATGTCATATTTCTCTGCATTGGTTGTAGGAGGACTGGGAGATCATAGGCATGTTCCTTCTGGTCTACCATACAAACATCATTGTTCGTATGCACTAGCCCATCCCAAAAAATATTGATGGGCTAGTGCCGTGATGGCAAGCCTATGGCACATGTGCCACAGGTGGCACGCAGAGCCCTCTCTGCAGGCACATGAACTGTTGCCCCAGCTCAGCTCCACCGTACATGTACGCGTGCTTCCCACTGCCCAGAGGGTTTTCAGGTCTCTGCCATGCATGCACAGGGGCAGGAGATGTGCATATATGTGCAGGGGTAGGACAAGTGGGAGATGCAAGTGCATGTGTGGGGGCGGTGTGTGTGTGAGGGGGTCACATGTGCATGTTCAGGGGTCACCTCCACATATGCAGGGGGCAGGGCTTACATGGGGGTTGTACACACATGCATGGGGAGGGATGCATGTGGGGGTCGCACATCCATGTGCTGAGGGCGGGGCGTACTGGGGAGTCACACATTGTATTATGGTGTGTGTGCACACACACATTTTTGGAACTCAGCACCGAAAAGATTAGCCATCACTGGGCTAATAGTATGGTCTTTTTGCTAATTGAACAAAATCAAAGCAGTTAAAATTAGATGTTGAGACTCTAGAAAGAGTACAGAGAAGAGCAGCAAAGATGATTAGATGATGAACAGTTGCAGGAATTTGGTATGACTATTCTCCAATCCTGTTTCTAATTCATTATTGGGCCCTGGAATGTCAGTTTTAGCATGGGCAAACCTTATGAGTTATATCTCCCATCATCTTTAGTCATAGATTCACAAAGTTCAAAATATCTAAGAGACATTAGGTTAAGCGGGATTAGCCATACCATATTCAGGCACATCTTTTCAAAAAACATTCTTAAAAAAAAACAGTAAATAATGCAAAGGAATATATTCTTGCTAAGAAAGTATGTTGTCTTTTTCTTGGATTTGAAAATATGTTTTGCAAGTGTATAATCAACTTGCCAAGACACAGTTGTCCCTTCAGATCTGATGCATAATGCTGTACAGAAAACATTTTGGTATTAATGTGGCTGTCATCATCATCATCATGTCAAATGTTATTGTCACTTTCCTCCATATTTTTGAAGAACATTATGATATATTATCTCACTTCATTGCCATTTATATGATTACATAAATCCCACAGACGATAAGTTTAGGCATACTAAGGTGTCCCCATGAAGCAACATATGAAGTACAGTATAATCATGTTAAGATAATTTAGATTCTTGAAGAGATTTGAAATGGTTTCAAAAATATAATATTCCATTTAGATAGTTAAATGATAGGCTTCATTCAGAAGTGTAGAACATCAGCAATAACAAATATCTTCAGCCTACCCAGGAGCATCAATGATATATTTTCTGAACTTTCTAGTTTCATTTTTATCATTTTTAGGATATAGGAATCTCAGTGAATAAATTTAAATCAATTCTGCATTGTCACCTCCAGGTTGCCAGTTTTGGGAAGGTTTGTGTGTGTGTGTGTGTGCGTCCGTGTGTGTGTGTGTGCATTTAGAATAGCATAAATGAAAAGCAAGAGAGGACTTGGTGGTAAGAGCTGTTTTGGTAGCAAGCGTAATCTAAATACTTGAACATAAAAATTAATACCTAACAAAATAGTGGAATAGTAACATTTTGCCTGTACTGATAGACAGGTAACTTTGTAGTTGCTGTGATCCAGTGCAATCTGAGGGAAACAATAAAATGAGCAGATTTTATATGTTTGTACTTTGAAATGAAAACTTCATGAATTTCTTGCCTTCAATCTAAGGTAGCCATTAAACATTAATCCATTTGATATATTTATGGTCCATTGCAAATGTGCTCAAGTCATAAGCAATAATAAAATAGAAAATAAAATACTAGATGTATAATCCAAATGTAATATTAAAATAGATGGCAGATAGAGATGGATGGTTCCTACACTTTCTCACCTACAGTATCTTGTATCTTCTGATTATGACATAGAGATAGGGACTCCTTTAATTTTCTGAAAAATGTGAGACTAGAAGTTTCATTTGAATGCTACCAGTGCTATCAGAAACACCTGATAGGCTGCATTCTCTTTCTATATTCCATTTTCTTTCTCTATTGATTTTAAAAATGATTTGAAAGAACCTCAGAACCTGTAGGAACTTAAGCACAGCACCCTTCTCAAGCAACTGCATCTTATTTTTGGCTTTCATATGAGCTTGAAAAAGTAACTGGTTTAATGAGCTGTATATCAGTCATAATTTTTAATGAGTTGACTCCTTAAAGCATCAATATCCATTTTTGTATCTGGGCCATAACCAGAAATTTTAAAAAAAACAAATTGCTCCAAAGAATTTCTTGGCATTCTGAAATCTCTTCTGATTCATGTGAAAAGCGTAGTTGTAGAAATTATATCTTGTGGAAAGCTCTATATCCCCAAGCACCAAAACATCATGTAGTAAAAAAAAATCTAAGAAATGTAACACACAACTCTATATGAGTAACTTGTTACTATAAATTCCTACTGACTTTCCAACTAAAGAGGAATAATTGGTTGAGGAATGAAGATGGAAGAAAGAAGTGGACCATAAACTGGATTTTCGTGAAACTGGATTTTTGTGAATTCAGATGGAAAGAATGTCAGATCCAATGGATTGAAAATGGTGCAGGACAAAAGTATCTGAAAAGGATGAGAAATCCTGCTAAGCAAAAGATTGAATACCCAAAATCCTATACCAGACCAGAAAATAGGAGATATATAAGGACATTAGTATAGACATATGCACAGCACTCTAAAATACTCAAATTAATTCTTATAAAAAATCAAACATAGACCAACTAGAAGGATGGGTGTATTACCAAAGAAAAATACAATTGAGTAATTATAAAGATTATGCTAACTTTGAATAAGATGAGGCTAAACTCCACTGAAGATGTTACCTAGCCTAGTAATGAAACATTCAGAAACCAACCCACAAGCTCAGAGAATGAACCCTCATACTACATCCGTGCTACAGATGTTCACCACTATTGCGAGCTGGGACTTGTAATAAATGCTCAAAATAATAACAACAAAAAATGTTTGAGTAGGTCAGAAACAAAAATAAAGAAAACAAGTTGTATATATGTTGTGAAGAAAAATGTGGTAAACTAGTACTTGGTGATGGTAAGAATGCAGAATAATTTAATTTATGTTTTCAACTGTCTTTTCTCAGAACTGAAACAATCCCTACTGGGGTATTCTTGTGCCACCAGTGGAAAGAGGGTGCTACAGTTCAGGATAGATCTGGAAAAGGTCAAAGAACCCTTAGATATTTTGAATGAGTGTAAGTGTCTAGGGCCAGATGAATTCTACACTAGTGCAGGTACTAGTAGAGGTGATTGTTGATTGTAGAACTGCTAACTCTTTGAAAAATCCTGGAGAATTGACAAAATTATAGAAGACTGATGGAGACCAAATGCTTGTATCTTCAATAAAGGAAAAGAGGAGGATCCAGAAAAATACAGACCTGTCAGCTTGATTAATATATTTGGCAAGGACCTAAAGCAAATATTAAACAGCATATTTATGAGCCCTTGGATAACATTGCAGCAATTAACAAGAGGCAGCATGCATGGGTTTGTCACACACAAAAAGTGTATAAGACCTATCAACCAGCTGCCTCATAAAGAAGTGATCCCTTTCATTGAAGGTCTTCAAATCACCAAAATTCTAGAGTAGGTCCTTAAGGGAGTAAGAGTGTGCATTAGATACCTCTAAAGTTATTTCCAGTTCCATGATTACATTGTAAAAATGTGAAGCATCCAAATATGTTTTTCTTTCAGAAAGGGAAAAATGAGAAGAAAATCAGCTATAGAAGTATTGAAAACATAATCTGCAGGAGATTGCCATAATTCTTTATAAACAGTGTAACCATGGCTGAGGCTCCATTTCATTTCCAGATCTCCAAACATAACAGCAAAGCCATGTCTTTAGGGCATTCCAGAAAGCCAAGAAGTTGTTCTAATCTAATCTCAGGGAGAAAGATAATCCATAGGACAGGTGCTATGGCAGAAAACGTTCTCCTTTTATATCTCCTCAGATGACATTTCTAAGTAGACCAGGCTTTTAACATGGCCCTTTTGCAGACCTGATGGTGCAGAAAGATGTGGTTGAGGGAAGGCAGTCCTTCCAACAGCCCTCAAATTATTTAGAATTCTAATCAGATCCTTTTTATGGCATTCTCTTACATTTTGCTCTCTCTTTTTTTTATATATTGCAGCCTGGTAAGGGCAGCTTAGTCTGGCAGCATTTTGCACTGATCCAGGAGAAAGCCTATTTTCCATTGAAATGCTAATGGGAACGTAAACTGTATCGTCTGCATCTCCTTTGGGCCCACATATAATTTACACATAAAATGAAACTGCACATGGCCTTGTTTCTTCACATATTTGTTTAATTATCTTTCTTTAAAAGCTTTTTTTTTCAATTAATTTTCAATTAAAAAAAGAAATTTAAAAAGTCAGTTTATCCACATACCTGATAATTAAATAATGTTTGGGGAATAATTAGATGATCTAATAAAGGAAATCTGTCCAGCTGTAACATAACTAACACTCTGCAAAGATTTTTCTAATAATTCCTCACTGTGTAGCGTGTTAAGTAAGATGACCAAATGCAAAGAGAGGATGGTTCCTACACTTTTAGTACTTGCACCAAAGACATTTCAGCAGCTGCGGCTTTTCATGCAATAACTAGAGTTTTGGAAAGTTATCTTTTTAATGTTATGGCTGACAAACAGTAAAGATGATAGGGTCCCTAGCCCTAACCCTAACAATACCATTTGCTTTATGTCTAATGATCTGATTTCTCCCTCCTCCAAGTTCTCCAAAAATCAGTGAAAAATTTACTAAGGAAAATATTAATTTGTTGTTAGTTGCAAAGCCATGTCTGACCCATCGCGACCCCATGGTCAATGTTACTCCAGGCCTTCCTATCCTCCACCATCCTCTGGAGTCCATTTAATCTCATGCCTACTGCTTCAGTGACTCCATCCAGCCATCTCATTCTCTGTCGTCCCCTTCTTTTTTTGCGCTCAATCTTTCCAAGCATTAGGCTCTTCTCCAATGAGTCCTTCCTTCTCATTAGGTGGCCAAAGTATTTGAGTTTTATCTTCAGGATGTGACCTTATAAAGAGCAGTCAGGGTGATCTCCTCTAGGACTGACCTGTTTTGATTGCCTTGCAGTCCAAGTAGACTTGCAGGAGTCTTCTCCAGCACCATAGTTCAAAGGCCTAAATTCTTTGTCACCCAGCCTTTCTTATGGTCCAACTTTCACAGCCATACACTGCAACTGGGAAATATTAAGAGAACTGGAAAATATTAAGAGAATACAACAAAACTAATAATATGCATATTTTGCAAACATACAGTACTTTAGCAAAACACTGACCTTAAATGACTAAAAAAATGTTTCCCTTTGACATCTAAACATTTGTAACATTGCTCTTAAAAGAGTAGGTTCATATACAAAATGGAAATGTCTTGAATGCATTTAAAAGTTCCAGTAAAATGTTTCAAGTTGACCATTGTTTAACACAATGAACAATGAACAAGCAATAGAATCTTAGAGCTGGAAGAGATAATTTATGCCATGTCAAATGTATTACTTATTTCAGGTATCCATCTTGAAGAATTCTAGAGTGCTCACTCTTCTTGATCATATTCAATGATTACATCCTCTTTGGGCTGTTGGTTCTACTATAAAACTGGTCTTATTCTTATCTGATTTCCTATAATTTAAATTCATCATTCTGTATCGTGCACTGTGGAATAAGAGAAAGCAACTTTTATAATCTGCTTCAGAATATATGTGACATTCTTTTTGATTATTTGAAGAATGTTCTTGGGTCCCCCAGTCTTCAAATCATTTTGGGAAACAAACAGATCCA
This sequence comes from Thamnophis sirtalis, assembly GCF_051295495.1. Lineage (NCBI taxonomy): Eukaryota > Metazoa > Chordata > Lepidosauria > Squamata > Natricidae > Thamnophis > Thamnophis sirtalis. The sequence goes on from NW_028261381.1 coordinate 139,780,803, forward strand.
GTTCCTCCAATCTGTCCTAACTGTACTTAGTTACTGGACCTCACATCATCTTTGCTTTCTTTTTTTTAAATCAGTTTTAGTTTGTCTAAACCGTCTCAAAGTATAGTGTCTATGGTATCATTTGACCAATTTAAAATAAAGCAAAATGTTTACATTCTATGATTTGGAAACTGTATTTCTATTGATACAGCTCAGAAGACAAACTAAACATGAGCTATGCCATCACACTGCTGGCTCATACTCAACTTGTAATCAATTACTATTCCAAGATCTTTTTGACAAACAGTATTACCAGCTCATGTCTTCCCCAGACTATATCTGTGGATTTGACCTGTGTTTTTGAAGTGAAGAACTTTGCATTCTGTGCTGAATTTTATGTCTACTTACAGCACATTTTCCCAACTTATCAAGATGGCATTGAATTTTATTTTTATCAGGCTACCAGATGTACAGTACTACCCAATTTTGAAATAGCTGCAAGTCTGAAAACCTTGCCTTCCATCACATCTTCTAAGTCACTAATAAAAACATTGAAGAGCAGAGAACCTGTGACTGATGCTTTTAATATCCCACTTGGACCACCTTTTTCCAAGCGGATGGGGAATCAGTGATGAGCACACTTTCTTTTTCCAATCAGCTATGTATTTGTCATGTCAATTAATTGTCATGCCATCAAACCCACACTAAACTAACTTGCTAATTGGCATGTCAGTGGGTACTTTGTCAAATGTTTAGCTAAAACTTGGATAGATTATCTTTACTGCATTCCCACAATTCAGAGAGACAGTTATCCAGGTTTTTTTTTTTTTAGGGAGATAAAATTAGTCTGGCAAGATTTGTCCTTGTCAAGCCCATGCTGACTTCTAGTAATTAGTACATTATTTTCAGAGTGCTTACATATCATTCTCTTTATAATCTGCTTCAGAATCTTCCCAGTTATGAGTGTTTCCCTCTTTCTTTCTTTTTTTTAAAGCTAGAGGTAGCATTTGTTATCTTCTAGTCACTGGCACTGCTGCAGGATTTCTCAAAACCAATACATATATCCAGCAAGCCCACCAGTGCTGCTGGATACACTTCATCTAATTCTAGATATTTAAGCCCATTCATAGCAAAGAGATATTTCCAGATCATGCTTCTATCCTGGTAAAAATGGTGAAACATTAGTTTGGAATATTTTTTGAGAAATATTTCTTGAAGAAGACTGAAACAAAAGAGAAGTTATGTCTTTTCTTTTTCATCTTTTAATATTTCCCTTCTTCACTGAACAGCTGAAATATTCATTCTTTTATTCTGAGTATGATTATTCTTAGAATCCTGAAGTTGCTCATGACACTAGTTCTAGAGCTCTGGGTTAAATATTTGCAACCACACTTTCATTAGTTCCTTTAAAAAAAAACCACCCAACCTGAGCTGCTTTCCCTATTAGTTTTTTTTCCCCTAGCGTGGCATCCTAGTGATCCCTGCTCTGTGTTTAAAATGGACAAACTTAAAAAATATAATGTGTTCTTGAGTTTAGATCCTGTAAGAAGGCAATGGCAAACCCCTTCTGGATTCTGGCTAAGAAAGCTACATGGATTTGCTTCAGATGAGCTGAGGGAATCTTTGCTCTCCGATGCCAAATACATTCACATAAAGCTTAGGTTAATAAAACACAACATGTTATGCCCAAACAATTAAAAGTCTATTATGGCTTATTATTATGGCCTGCTTATTATGATATTAACTGGATTTCCCACAACACACTGAAGCAGAAACTTTTCATCCCCATTTTAGTCTAGTCTACTACTGTATATTCTGGGAATCCAGCCAGTAAGGGTGCCTCTGCTAAGTGTAGCAATTAGACGTCTTGCTTTTTTACTAGGTTGTAAAGGAATGTAAAGGAAGCAAAAGTGTCTATGATTTAATGGACTTAATTCAGCCCTGAACCACTTGGCAACCCATTAAGTTATAACATATGTTCCATCACTGCTTAACAACCCTAATCTTTGAGTGGTTGCTCTTAGATTCTCTTTCTATTTCAGTTAACCTGGGCAGGCAGCTATACCAAAGCAGGTTTTGAGATCTCATAGGTCACTATAAGTAGAGAACATACTTGCCATATCAGAACAAAAGTAGAGCTAGCTCACAATGAAAAAGAAAACATGCGAGCAAAAACAAAGGTTATCATTTCAGTAGTTTGATCCTAATAGTAGATATATAAATGTATGCCGTCTCCATCAACAGTGGGATTCACTTACCTTCCCTACCGGTACGCAAATGTGGATGGGTGTGAGCTTCTGTGCATGTGCAGTGCTCACGCATTATGTTGGGGTGGGGTTGGGGCCTCCCACTGCTGCCGCTAGCAGTTCACCCATCTGTTCAGAGAGAACCATCTGAATACCACCTCTGGCCTCCATACTAAAGTCTTTAGAACTAATATGACTATTTTTAGCTTGTCGAGTCAAAAATCATATAGCTATGAATTTGACATTGTTGTCCACCCTCTTTTACCCAATGATGATACAATTTGTACTTCTGGTGGGCCCACTGTGGGCCCATATTATTCAGAATCTGCAGGCAAAATCTTCAAATAATATCAGGTTCCTGAATATTAGGCTGTGATCCTAATTAATAAATTGTATAGCTGTAATCCTTAAGTAAAATATTCCAAGATTCAAATATTAATCATATATATTATTCATTCCCTCCAGTATCTATTCCCCTAGCTGTAGTGAGATCATAGGGGCAATGATATGGAATGGATGAGAAATCTTTAAAAGAAAAAAAGCCAAACAAGTTTTTTTAAAATTTCCTTCCAAGTAGGGTTGGTTCATTATGGACCTCTGAAGGAATTCTATTCCAGAGGGCAGGTACCACAATACAGAAGGCTTGATTCCTGGGATCCACCATCCCAAATACCATTTCAAGGATGGGACCTGAAGCACGTCTACTCTGTCATATCTTGCATGGTGAGCAAAACAAGGAGAGAATGTTAGTTTGTCATCTAACCAGGAACCAGGTAGGAAGGGTTTCATAGACTACAGCCAACAACTCAGATTGCACTCAGAAGCCCATTTAAAACCAATGTCAAATAATCATACCAAAACAAAACCAGAATTTTCTACATAGCTCATTAACAGACCATTTCTGCAGCTTCTAAGTACTTTCAAGGATAGCCCCATGTACAATGCATTATAATAGTCTAAACATGATCTGATTAAACCATAACTGACTGTGAAGAGAGAGTCTTAGCCCAGGAAAGAGTTTAACTGACATATCAGGTTCTTATTGCCACATTATTACCAGTTACTGTTGTTGTTATGCATTCTTCAGCTATATTCATGTACCTTCCTTCAGTTTAGGAATTCTTTATTTTTTAATTGGAGAACTGTATCACAAGATCAAAGTAGTGACAATTTGAGAGGATAACCAAATTGCAACTTGCATGGGGAAACAGAAGGGCAAACAAATGTGTCATAGCCCTGATCTGACTTCTGTTTGCTACAAATTCCTCTATACTAGACTGGATGGTTGATTTGCACATTATAGAGAGAAAAGAGGGAGGTGGAGAGGGAGAGGGATTTAATTTGAATATTCTGTTCCATCTAGCTGTTTTACTTTTTATATCTGAATATTTGAGGCTTAAGAAATGGAAAGATCAACTATGTGTAAAATTAACTTTTAACTGCTCACTTATTTTGAGTTCTATGACATAGAACAGGGGTGTCAAACTCACATCCCACAGCCTGGATTGTCACGCGCTGGCCATTCCTACTCCCATTTTAGCGAAGGGGACAAAAGTCACGATACGTCATGTCAGAGGTGGATTCCTACTGGTTTGGACCAGTTCGTACATGGCCGGCCATGCCCCCGAATCAGTTCTATCGGTGGCACCATAGGCTGCACCATCTTGGTTTTTTGCTTGTGCACATGGGCAGAAACATTTTTACCTACTGCACATGTGTGCAAAGCATGCATCAAGCACCTGCACCTGAAGCACACCTGCATCCAAAGCTCACCCGCGCCTGAAGCGTAGCCCTGAGCGAACCCACAGTAGAAGAAACTGGAACCCACCCCTGCATCACGTGACAATGTGATGACGCGAGTTTGACACCCCTTCACCTGGAGGTTCCCAACTAGATTAGGGAGTAGAAGGACAAGGAGAAAAAAGTTAAAAAGTGATTGATGATGATGATGACAAATAATCACAAAAATAGTTTGTTTATACATCTGAGGGCAGTTACTAGTTGAAATACTCTGATGTAAACGTCAGCACAGCAGAGGCTAGAAACACAAGGGATACCAATGTAATTGCTTTCTACTGTGATCCCTTAGTTTTTTCTTGTTGAAGATATCTTGTTGAGGGGTCCATGCTACTTTTTCTTTTCTCATAAGCTTTCGGCACTTAGAAGTATTTTCTACCATTCTTAATTTGCCTGGAGCAAGGCTTTCATCTAGACTTTTAGCCAAGAGGCACATACTGAAATATTCATTGGCAAAAATTGTGCCATGGGTGTTTTTCCCCATTTGTCCAGTTGTGTGTCATTATAATGAGCCAGCTCAGGAAGAAAATAGTATTTGACACAAAAGAATTGGGTCCTCACAAGGTTTATTAAACAGAAAATACTTTTTTTCTTAGGAAATTAGAGAAATCAATAGTTAACAGTATTTCTCTCAAAGTGCTCACATCTGTTAAAACAAACAAATGAACAAAAACCAAGGCAAAACTTTAGATATTGTATATATTATTTTTAACTTCCAATGATATTTTCTACATTTCTTTAGCACAACTTCTTTTTATAATGGCTGCCAGACAAGTTGGAATCTGCTGTGCAATGCTTTCGTCATCTTTCTTTCACTGGCTTTATTTGAGGTGTCTGTTGATAAAGAAGGTCCACTGACTTTCTTTGGTGGAGTGGTATGGCCTCACTGTCTTGTGGGGTGTCCGGACAATTGACATAAGTGGTTGGCAAGTTTTGGAAAAGATTATCTCAATACTAGGGTTTTAAAATGTCTAGACTTAGCCAGGTACAAAATTGGCAAAACCTAGTCTCCCCTAAGCTGAATCAATTGGGACAGAGTTATAGTTTTTTGGCATTATATGCAGAGGCGGCAGAAGTATGCTGGCACTGGGAGATATAATATCTCAGAATTAGGTAGATCAGAGGGAGAAAAAAAGCTAAAGCAGAGCCTTGTAGCAGGGGTGAAAGGCTACTGGTTCAGCGAACCTGTATTTCTGACAATCAGCTGGGCAACGATCAGCTGTGACACACTATTTATATTACTAGAATCGTCGGCTTTCATGCTTTCTAGCTAATCTAAATCGTGTGGCACAGCATATCCCCTCCTCGCTGTTCTACTTACCTTTGCAGACTCAGAAGATGTTGCTCAAAATGTTCCTTTTTGAGCGCTGCCTGGGCACATGCAAAGTGCATGCTCGGTAGTAGACTCACTGAATCAGTAGCAGACTTCAGAGGATTTCATCACTGCCTTGAAGCCTGTCTACCGTGTTTCCCTGAAAATAAGACAGGGTCTTATTTTCTTTTGAACCCTGAAATAAGCTGCCTTATTTTCAGGGAGATCCTATTATTTTTGAAGTGCAGGAGGCAGCAAGCATGGTCACCTCATGGCTGCTGCTGTGTTACAATATTTTTGGGGAGGGCTTATTTTCAGGGAGGGCTTATTTTAATGCATGCACTCAAAGGCCCGATTGGGCTTATTATCTGGGGAGATATTATTTTCAAGGAAACAGGGTACTATACTTCTTAAAAGCAGTGAACAGGAATCTTGGTACCTATTTAACTCTTATTGAAAGAATTACAACTATCCCACCTGTTAAGACTGAGGTGGGAACAAGTAATTCCCAGGTTGCAGATGACCTTTATATAAACAGAAAACCATCAAGAGTTGGTTAACACCAATTAATTCCTAAAGGGAGGAAGAGGAGGAGGAAGAGGAAGAGGAGGACACTTGATTCCAAGTTATAGAAGTAATTTACATCTTCCCACCAGCAATGTGCAGTCAATTGTTGTGCACTGCTTCAAAAGGGGATTACATAGTAAAGATTCTAATCCATCGTAGCCATGCCTGTGACTTTTAGCCAAGTCTAGCCAATGAGTCCAGCTAAGATGTGAAGTATTAGGAGATTTGTGATTTACTGCCATGGCCTGATTAGGGGATCATGCCATCATTCCTGCAGATTTTAAAATGAATATTTGATCTAAATTGTAGTGTGGCGAGGCTGTTCACAAGGACACTTAATAGTGTCACAATGGCAGGTGTGATTTGGTTATTAAAGCCCCACCATTTTTAATATGTATGTTATGTGTGCCAAATCATGCCTGCCATTTTGACTTCATACTCACAGTGCTGAGAGCTGACCTGAACTCCTGCCCATGATTACAGATCCTGCACAGAACTATAATGTTCATAAGCACAAAGGATAACTAAAGTCCAGATTGGTGGCTCAGCACAGTAAAGAGGTGGAGAGTTGAGGAAATGAATGAACTCTGATAGTTGACAGTTGCATGAAAAGCAGTGGTGGGTTTCAAATCCCGTTTCAACTGGTACAGTTGGAACAGGCTTGCCAGTGTCCACGTGGATGCGCGCAGCACGCGCGCACACGTGCTCAGCATGCGTATGCGTCTTGGCACTTCCCCAGCCTCCGCGACACTCCAGCTGCTCAGGGAACATCATGCAGGTGCTGTATGCGCTGTGCACATGTACAGAAGTGCTGAAGACCTAAAAGGATGGTAAGAAGCAAAGGCGGGCGGTGAGCCCTCCAGAGCACCGTACCGGAATGGTATCCCATGCTCTGGGGCAGGCTCCGATACGCGCGTACCGGGGAGTACCGCCTGCAACCCACCACTGATGAAAAGGCAATACTAATGCTATATCATCAGAGAGCCCACACTATTCAACTATCCTCCACATTCTCCATATGTGACAGAGAAATTGCAGCACTGTATATTGTCCATAACCATCAGCAACAGAAAAGTCACTGAAAACATTTTCACTTGATACAGTTCACTGCAATGAAGTATATCTTCTCCAATTCACCAAGTTGGGTGACTCAATTAATGTTTCATTGAATCAAAGCATGCTAACAGGTACTGTGGATAATGTCAAAGGAAGCGGGAACATTAGGATTCAGCCACATTCCTCCTTCTCCAAGCATTCAGAGTAATCTAATTTATATGGCCCTCAGAGCAAATTTTCTCAAAACTGGTTTATCCCCCAAGTCTCTCTGACATCTGAATATAAGCAGGTAATAGAGAACTTTCTTAGTTATTTTCCTCAAAGATTAGCTGCCATCAATTTAGATATTTTTTTCAGTGCTGAGCTCTTATTTAAATTGGTCCAGGCATTCTCTCTCTCTCTCTCTCTCTCTCTCTCTCTCTCTCTCTCTCTCTCTCTCTCTCTCTCTCTCTCTCTCTCTCTCTCTCTCTCTCTCTCTCTCTCTCTGTGTGTGTGTGTGTGTGTGTGTGTGTGTGTGTGTGTGTGAATGTGCAGTTACTGTCTTTATTTATTAAATTAAATTAAATTAAAGGTAAAGGTTCCCCTTGCACATACGTGCTAGTCGTTCCTGACTCTAGGCGGTGGTGCTCATCTCCATTTCAAAACCAAAGAGCCAGTGCTGTCCAAAGATGTCTCTGTGGTCATGTGGCTGGCATGACTAAATGCCGAAGGTGCACGGAACATGATTATCTTCCTACCAAGGATGGTTCCTATTTTTCTACTTGCATTTTTACATGCTTTAGAACTGCTAGGTTGGCAGAAGCTGGGACAAGTAACGTTATGTGGCACTAAGGATTTGAATAGCTGAACTCCCGACCTTTCTGATAGATAAGCTCAGCATTTTAGCGACTGAGCCACCATGTCCCTTACTATTATTGTAAAATTACTATTTTATATTTTGTTACTATTATAAAATTATTATTGCATTTATTATTGTTATGACTCCTTGCATGGTCAGCCAGATTTGGATTTGGCATTTTTATCCAACTATCAGGTCCTTCCCAAGGACTTGGGATATGAAGATGTGTGATGGTGTTCAAAGTATTGTTGCAACATGTAAGATGCCTTTTGCAATTAACTGACTCTGTGTTTGTTAAGGAGACTGATGTTCAAGTGGTGCTCCAAATGTTTTGAGACTGCACTTACTATATGATGCTGATTACTATTGGTGCTAACTTTGCTTTCTTTACCATTTGCAGGTCTTTGAATTTGTTTGGTTCTCTTTAGTACTTTCTATTTTGCTGTATCTAGATACTGCCATGTCCACTATCCAGTCCACATTCAGATGCTATCAACAATTTTTAATTCTGCAACATGATGTGGCAACTGTAGTCTACTTGAATTCTAAGGATGCAGAGTGTTTTGGCTTCTTCATTTTCAATTACCTTGTCTATTTCCTGGTTCCCATCAGTTCTTGCTTGTAAGCAGATGGTTTTCTGGCAGATGTTCCAATGCTACCTTGTTATATTATTGTCTGTAGTTGATTTGGGTGATCTTCTTGCATCAGCTAACTGCTATAGAAGTTTCTGCAACTTCTTTTCAGAGGCAGCATTTGCCTTCTCAATTCTGGATTTGCAAGCATTTGGTTTTATGCAGCCAGAATCAGTGCCCCTGTCTTTCACTTCAGTTTTCTTGCTCTTAAGCATTGCCAAGTCTTGTTGTTAACTGCTTTGCCTACTATTATTATATGTACTAGCTATGCAATATTTTGCCATGCTATGTCTTTTTTCTAATCTTCATTTGGTATTTCTGTCTGTTGGTCTGTTACAGGGGTGGGTTCCGGTTGCTGGTACTGCTGGTTCGCTCAGGGACGCTCTGCTTGTTGCTACGCGCTGCTATGTGTGCATGTGCAATACTTAAAAAAATGCTTCTTCACGTACGCAGAAGCAAAAAAAAAGATGGTGGCGCCTACAGTGCCGCCAAGAGAACTGGTTCGGGGCTATGCAGGGTGAGTTACTATGTACTCGGCCGAACCAATCCAAACTGGTAGAAACCCACAAGTAAGCCTTTATGATATACTAACTTCAGTGCGTATTCTTAATTTCCTTCAGATATTCTTCCAATGCTCTTTTTTCTCCCAACTTCCTGGCATAGTTGCAACATTCTACATCTACTTATGCTCCTAGGAAGACCTTGGGAAGTCTGCAACATCAGTGTGTGGATAAAAAACATGATTCATTGTTACTATTTTTTTGGTCTTCCTATCCAGGACTTTCAATTCTGTTTGAGCCCAATCCACTATTCCAGCTGTGTATTTAATGGCTAGAATTGCCTGGTGTAATTGACTTGATGGTATTTCCTCTACTGAGTTTGGATTTTAAGATCTTCTTTACTCTCTTGATATATTTCTAATACCCTTAAAGAAATGTACAGAGTAAAAAATAAATTACTATTATTATTAAAAGTTTTGGTATCTGTGTGTTTAAATAAAAACATTTTATGCATTTCCATTTTACATATGGGACTATTTCATGAGCTTTTCATTTAATGATTCAAATGCATCACTTCAAGACTGATGGTTTTGCAAACACATATGTAAATGTATTTTCATCTTTCTATCTGACATTGTTGGCCAAAGAAATGCTAGTGGGTGTCAAAGCAAAATATTAAAATGTCAAAGCAGAATATTGCACACATAACACATCCATGATTGTGATTCCTTTTAATGGGCATGTGCATGTTTGTGTGTGTGTTGGTGTGTGCGCGTTCATGTGTAATGTCAGTAATATTTCACAACAGCTCTAATTGTTGATTGCACTCATTATTATGATCAATATATAAATAGATGAGTGGAAATTGCATTTCTTCTCTGCGCCTATAAATATTGCTAATTTAGAGAGAGAAATCCTTCAAGATAATAAGTTTTGAATACTGCTGAAATGACAATAATAAAACTTGATTCCATCAGATTTACTGTAAAATTTTAATATTCCACCAACACTGACAACATGGACCAGCAATGAATAAAAAAAAATCTCAAAATCTGATATGATATGAAGGAGAATATTTTTAAAAATGTCAAAGTATTATTGCATTATTTCATTTTTTTTGTGTGAAAATCTGTTTTCAATTTCTTTTTTCTTCAGAAGTATGACTGCTTATCCAAATCATATACATTTAGTAGTATGAAAACTACTCATTCCATTTTGTGATATGCTACAGACAGAATTGTTTTCAATTCTCTGCCAAAAATATCAACTATTATAGAATCCCTGCCTCCTAATAATTTTTGTCAAAATCCATCAACACTAGTTAATTTTTCATCTTTGAATAATAACCATAATTATGTTTAATTATCATGGTTTCATTCATTATTCACTAAGTCCAGCCCATCTTTAATAACGTTGACTCTTATCTACTGCCAATTTGCTTTGACCGTTAGTAATTCAAATGCTTGTAAAGACCTGAAGTTTGCTATAAACCTATATACTCATTTGAATTGCTTGGACTCATGACTTCCTGCATATGAGGGGAAGAGGAAGGGAAAGAAGCAGAAGAAGCAGGAGCCGGAGCAGGAGCCAGAGTAGCAGGTGGAGGAGGAGCAGGAGGAGGAGGGCGGAGGAGGAGGAGGAGAAGGAGGAGGAGAAGGAGAAGGAGAAGGAGAAGAAGAAAAGAAGAAGAAGAAGAAGAAGAAGAAGAAGAAGAAGAAGAAGAAGAAGAAGAAGAAGAAGAAGAAGAAGAAGAAATAATTTATCCAGATGTTTCATCTTGGCCCCTGTGCCATGACTAGTTACCAACGAAGGGCTAATAATTAATCACAAGCATCAAAGTCCCAGAATCAGGCAAGATGGGTAGCATAGAATTTTAGAAACAAACAAACAAACAAACAAACAAACAAATCAATAAGAACTTTAGACCAGATTTAAAACATTGTTAACTATGTGCATTAGACCGGCTGTCACTTGGGGTAAAAATCTAATTACCAAGGTGGCCATGAATTTTTGCACAAACCTAGAACCTTCATTCAAGATATGGCAGTTGAAGTCTCCTATCACCATCAGCTAATGGTAATTCAACAGTCGCCCTAATTCAAACTTCAAGAGGAGAAGTTTAAAAAAAAACCTCCAGGAAGAAGAATAAATGGTCTGCATGCATGATTGTTATTTGTCCTGGTATTGCAAAATCACAAACATACATTCATAGCTAGTTATGTCTTTGCCAGGAATAGCAGATCCTTTTGTACAGTCATCATTTCCCATTTACTTTCATAGGTTAATGGTTGTCTACACCAGGGGTATCAAACTCAATTTCATTGAGGGTCACATCAGGGTTGTGTTTTACCTTGGGGGCATGAGGGCATGGATAGGGTGGGCATAGTCAGCTCAATGTCACTTGTGTCAGGGGTGCCTGTGGTAGCCCAAACACTCTGATAGCAAAAATGGCTCTCCCCAAGCTCCATTTTTGGCTTCCATGGCCTCCTGCAACTCTCTGCCAGCAAAAATAGAGCTTGGAAGGGCCATGGCCTTCCCAAGCTCCAGTTTCACTGGCAGAAGCACTGCAGGCTGGTCCTTTGCTGTTTCCAGGGCAGCCCTGCAGGCCAGATCTAGTTACCCTATTGGCCGGATTCGACCTCCAAGCTTTGAGTTTGACTCCACACCATCCCTATTGCCTGGACCATGTTTGCAATCATTTGCAAACCTTCCAACTGCTGTCTGCCAAACAGAAAATCAACCCAATCTAATATTTTTTTCCGACTCCTTTCAATAGCATCCCAATTGTCTCCTTATCCAAGCTTCAACTGTACTTTCCATCTTCCACTCAAAAAGCGCTCTGTCACACAACTTTTTTTTCTTTCTTTTGATGTCCAGGCTCTTCATTAAATCTCACTTCTACTTTAAAAAGTTCAAATCTTATTTCAAAAGCAAAGTTCTAAGTTATGGATGCCATTACAAATCAAAACAAAATCCAACTATTTTTTTTTGAACTCTAAGAAGTCAGCCATCATGTAAAAGCAAATTTCTTTCATGTCCTGTGTTAAAAGGAGCGTAATAGAATAGCTGCATAGTGACAAACTTTGATTTAATGATGTGCAAACCCTTCCCAAAAAATTCTATACAGTTTTATATCCAAGCTTAGTTCAAAGCAGTCCAGAACACAGTACAGTATCTAAGAAAAGGCCAGAGGCAAGAGTGGTTCTGGATATATTCTGATATAGTCTGATTGGACATATATCTGCATAAATAATTTTATTGGTACTAGGGACAATTTTCTCTGCAAATTCCTTGGGTCAAATCCTGCATGTGATCTAACAAGATAAATCTAAGAGCCTGGTTTATATATTGACCCAAAGCTGCTAAAATAATAGAAACATATCATTTCATGCTTTCAAGAAATATCAAATGTAATTTACAGTAAGACCACACAATAGGTAGTTGTGATTGTTCACTGTGTCGCCTGCTGCAACGGGATTTCTTTTGAAGTATTCCAGAAAAGAATTCTTGATCAAATCAAGATAGGTATTGCCTCTCATTTGTTAATTTCATTACTGGCTTGTTTGCCTTGCTCAGATCCAAGGGATAAATATTTTAGAGCTCTGACTTTCCAGATTCTACCCAAACTTAAGTAGATGCATTCATCTATTCTGTATACACAACAAGCTATTTGCTCTTAATTTTGCATCTTGTCTCATCTTTGATTTGAGTTGAAAAAGACTGTACTTTTCTAAAGTAGCAAAGATTTATCAATTTTGAATTTAAATCTAAAGCACACAGCCCTACTCGTAATTTAATTCGACTAAATATGTGCATACTTTATGGTCAATCATCCAGATCTTTTACAAGGTCTCCTGCCTTTGGAATTGCTAAATCTTAAATGGTACTATATATGAGGCTTGTCTGACATGATATATATTGAAACAGACTGCAGAACGATCACTTAGTGATGAGAACCTTGCTACAGTGAACCAAAGCTAAGAGGCAAATTATTCAATTATAGTAAATTTACAGTAGCTTAATATTTGATAGAAGTGGTTCTTCTATCATCAGAGTGTTGCATTGAAAACCCTTGAGCAGCAAAATAGCTCCGGAAATTCCAATGATGTTTTAGCCACTTATTAAGAAAATTCATCTGTCTTGATCTTTTATGAACACTTTGTGCCTCTTATAGCTTGTCTGTAGTAATTATTATAACATATTTTCCGTACATATTTTTGACTCTTCCGATTAGTCTTAAACCATGAAAAAGAATCCAGTAGGGGGAGCAAGAAGGTAGGTGGTCAACTACAAAATGGACCTAAACAAGACAGGCTCCCCAAATAAATATTCACCGTGTAATTTGTAATACAGTCACATCAGCAACAAGCAATTCCAGATGTTTCTGATAGTAGAAGCTGGGGAGTGAATATTGTCTCCAAGGAGCTATTGTTATCCCATTTTGATGGCCAATTCAGAATTACAGAATAGGAAGCACAATGCACAATGCCCTTGATATGGACAAGTAGGCAGTTGATTTATATCAGGTCAAATTATATCCATCCCATCTTGTCTACCATCCCATTCTTGAATGGCTGCAGTTCTCTTGACTTTTAGGAAGAAATGCATTTTCCATATTACCTGACAGTTGATTGTTTTAACTGGTGATAACTGGGATTAAGGCTGGGGTTTTAAACTGGGGTTTTCAGCATGCAACAAATATGTGCTAGCTCTCAAATGCAGGAGGCATTCCTCCTTTCAAGTCTGGATAACATATACATTTCTTTTGTCTAATTTCTGCACTATTTCTTTACATCATCATCAGTAATTACATCAGCAGGGAGAGGGCAATTATGGTACTGTGTTTAAAGCTGCATCCCTTTTGTACATACAAACATCATGTGCACATACACACAAAAGGGATGTGGTTTTGATCAAGTTGCCACAGTTGTCATCCTGCCTGTCTTCATTGAAGGCAGCTCTGCAAGTGAGGACTACTTCATACATTACAGTATTAACGTGCCCCTTCCTAACTGAAGGAAAGGCACAGCCAAACAATTCTATAAAAAGAGCTTCAGGTCAGGTTGCATTACTATTCTACTTTATATTTACCGATGCACATACAGAAACATACAGCTTATTGTCATTCAAAAAGAAATGTATTGCCATAGAAGAGAAGAAAATGACCGGATGACCTGAGGTAGCTTCTCAGAATGATGGTGATCTCCTTTCTTAGAGATGTTTATTTTTAAGCTAGACTTGATCTTAACAGACATTCAAATACAAGACAGTATATGATCCGCAATCCATCTGAAATACTGACCTCCCTTATACGTGCGCTTATAATGAACCCTGAGATAGAATGGAAGAAATGCTATGAATATTTTCACCTTCATTTTCTCTGTTGGCTTCTCTGCTATCCAGCTGAGGAATTATTTATCTCTGTGGCTTAATATAGCATGTAAATATCACATACCTTGCTGTTGTTGTTGTTTCTGCTGCTGCTGTTAGCAGCAGTAGTGTTACTACATGATTTTTTCCTCTTTGCAAATTCTATTCCACTGATTCAAATAATTCCTGAATGAGTCATTCATCTTCCCAATCTCTTGTTTTTAAAGTTATCAAAGCCTGTGAGATTGTTTTGAATAAACAACCTTTCTTTCTTCCCTTAACATGCATCTCAACAGACATTTGCCCTGTGTAAAATCCAGATCTGTTTTGAAGCCACTAATCCTCATTTTAGCCTGAATAAAAGAAAAGGCTGCCAACAAAGTGTGTCTGATTATTACAAAAAAGACCTGCCTGGATTTTCTAATTTCTTTTATTAACTCATACACCTTAGGCTAGTCCGAGTAAAAAGACAACAGCATTGTGGAAAAGAAAGGGGAGAGATCATATTTTACCTTTTAACCCAGAGATTGTCAATTTCTATAAGTAGAAGTAAGGCCTGACACACTCTGGGTAGCTTCAGCCTGATTTGCATACTGTGAATTCTTTCATCAGCAGCAGGAATTCTGACAGGGGCTAATTAGCATTTCCACCCCTCTATTCCATTCTTTTATTTTTTGACGACAAGTGCCAGAAGTGGCAGAGGAAGTTTAACCAAACCCGGATTTGTATTTTTATTTTAAAAATATAGGCTCTGATTTGGGAGGTTAAAAAAGAATCACAATAATTGAACCACAGTTTAGAAATGGGGAGGGGAGAGAGGAATTCGTTATAGAAAATGAAGAGTGAATTCAATGGGGAGATAAAATAAATGGATGGATCTTGTGTGCCTTTGAAAAAAATGTACAAAAATGTGTGTTTGCAGAGAAGCTGATTCAATCATTCTTCCTAACTAACCCAGCTCATTCAAGCTGATGTTATGGTTTTGCTGTCACTAAGGTCCAAGTATGTAGGTGTATCAGGGGAGCAGCTTATTAACTAGAGATGAGAAGAAATATTGGTTTGTGGTTGGGTTTTCCTCCCTCTCCTGGATTAAGTTCCGTATGTAGCGCCCACAAGCCCATTGCAGTGAGCTCAGCATAATGTTTGGTCCACTTGCCTTTCACAGGAGCGTGATCTTTTGTTTGAGTAGACTCTACTATACTGCTCAATGATAGAGGGTCATCCTAGATGCCTTTACATGCCATATAAATCTTCACATGCCATCCCTTAGGAAGCTTAGAATAGTAACAGCCATAATTAACATAGATTGAAGTGTCCCCTAAGGTCTGCAGATGCACATTTGTTTAGGTACCCTGTTCTGACCCCCCTCGTCCCACACCAAAGCACTCCGAGCCAAAGAGACTTTATGGAATTTATTAACAGACAGACAGGTCCTTGGCAGCAAACCAGCACAGATAAGCCTTGGCAGCAATCCAGCCTGCCAAGCTCACAATACTGTTCACCTACATTAGTTCATGCATTGACTTCTGCAAAAGGGGCGTGTGCACAAGCATTCCTTTTATAGTCTGGAGAGGAGCCTAATTACCAGCAGATGAGTGCAATTACCTCCTGTAACTGCACAACTGTTCCTTCTGCCTATCAGCTCTTCGGTACCGGGCATCCAGGAACAACTCACTGCTGATGTCCTGATCACACTCCCTTGTCTCCTTCCCACTTGTCCAAGGCTCAGGTGCCTTCTGGTGGCCAACCAGCCTCTCTGTGCCCTGCTCAGAGTCGGAACCCTGTCCAGGGTCCTCCACATCCTCCAGAGCCAACTCATAGGGTCCCTCGCTATCAGAGTCTGGTGACAGTTCCAACAGCTCCTGCTGGGCCACAACATTACCCAATGTGATGTGGACTAAGCATTCTTAGTGATATGAATAGAAGTGTGGGAAGTTAGCACTCACCCCTCTCCTAGAAAAATGAAATATTTTAGGAAACATTAAAAGGGCAGAATATTTCCCCTAAAGGGAGGCAGAAACTCTCTCTCTCACACAAACACACCTTTGTCAATGGGCCATTAAGGCCTGAGTCAGTCTATTCTACATAACAAAGAACTACTTCCTTCAGGCAGAGCCATAGTAGGAATTGCCCAAAGCCCTTTCATTACATCATCAACCTGCAAGGCTCAACCAAGACTGGGGCTCAAAAAGCAACCTACAAAGTTACCCCTGCATGGTCCCATGGGAGTCTGACAACCAATCAGAATACAAGCTCAAATTCAAAAGCCCAGAGAGGGCATAAAACCCAGGCAATCTCAGCGTTTCTTCTCTTTTTTTGCCCAGCACCTCAAACCATGTGATCTTGTCCACCATTAAACCATTTTTCCAAGCAGTCTCCATGTTTCCAGTGTCTTTCTTTCCACTTGGAACTGAACCCAGATGGACATTTCTTCTAACATAAGAAAATATTTGTAAGCTCAGGGTTGGGGACCTGAGCTTGGTTGTTTTCTTGCAGATGTTTTGTTACCCAACTAAGTAATATCATCAGTTGTTCTGACCCCCTCTCTGTACACCAAGGCACTCCAAGACAGGATTACTGCTAGATGATTTATTCACGGTAAATCAACACACTGACAAGACCTTGGCAGCAATCCAGACTTCCAAGATAAGAAATATACACAAGAGCTTCTCCAGCATTGGTAATGAAGTTGAATCCTGCAAACAGCCTCCTCCCAAAGTCTCTCCTTATATACTCTCTTGAGAGGAGCCTAATTACAACCACCTGGGTCCAATTATCTTCTGTATCTGCATAGTTGTTCTCTGTGTCTATCTGCCCGCCGTTGCCTGGTGTCCAGGACCAACTCCCTCGTTTCTTCCCCTCTGCTCCAAGGCCTGATGTCATGGGCACACTCCCTTTGGCTTTCACCGCTGCTCCATGCCTCAGGCACCTCCTGGTGGCCAACCAGCCTCTCTGGTCCCTGCTCAGAGTCAGAACCCTATCCAGGGTCCTCCACATCTTCCAGAGCCAACTCATAGGACCCCTCATTGTCTGAATATGTTTGCAGCTCCAACAGCTCCTGCTGGGCCACAACAGTCAGTGCTGGAAGGGAGTGGGGTTTTCCCTGTTTATAGACAAGTGGCTTACCTGTCAGTGTTGGTGGAAATGTTGTTGGTGGTTCCTTGATTAGACTGTTGTTTGCTATTTAATTGTTTGTTTGGTAGTTCCTTGATTGGGGTATTGTTTACTGCTTGATTATTGGATAGTGAGCAGGGAAGCTCAGCAGAGTAAAGTATAGAAAACAGATGGCAAAAGAAAAGATATGGAAGTGCAGGAAATGAAAATGGGAGAGCCAGTTCATTCACTACTTTAACAGTTAGCATCAATTGGTTCTCTTGTCTCATGGCACTCCTTCCCTCTCCAGTGCCATCAGTGCTATTTTCTCAAGAAGGATTGAGTGAGGATCATTCTCCAAAAATGTATGCCGAAGGCTCTTTTCCACGTGGTGCAGTCTGTCCTCAGTTGGCCTTCATTCTATATTCACAATGAATTCCATCCCTACCTATTAATTATTATGTTAAAAAATAACAACCCAATGCCATCCACATATGATTAGTTTGCTAACAGAAAACAAAACCTCTGGAGGAAAGGAACTTAAGGGGGATTCTTTTTTTTCTTTCAAATAAAGCAATATCACAAGGTGGCAAGAGAAGGTTAAGCATATGTAGATATTGTTTGGAGGAAAAGTAGCACACTGTGAGTGGGTGTTCTAGAAAAGGACACAGCTGGCTGGAACTTTAACCAGAATTGTAATGTTTTGAAGCAGCTCCTGTTTGTTGCCTTCCAAAGCATAAAGTGTTTATAAGTGAATGTCAGCATTTCTCTATAAACAGCTTAAGAATGCTTAATACTAAGTTTCAGTGCATGTAGTATTGATTAAGACTTTGGACGACAATCAGACGGTTCAAGCTTATCCTCACCCCTAGAAACTCACTAGATGACTTTGGACAAGCCATTCTAGGCTACCTGTTGGAATTGAGAATGCAGAGAAAAAAAATGAAGGGTGATTCCTCTGAAAGCCAGCTTAAACTCTTGGAGGAAGTACTGATTGTAAATCATGATCATCATAAAAATTACTGTTTGAATATGGTTATGTTTAACACTGAATAGTTGGAACACAAACAGAAGCAAGGCATTGCTCCAGGAATAGGCAGTTTATGAGTGGAGTATAAGGGAAATTGGTCCTGTAAAATAACTTAAAAGAAGTTTATTTCTTTTGAAGAAGAAACAAACAAAACACTTTCAAAAGAAAGACAAATAAAAAAAATGATTTACAAAAGAAAGATTTCAAATATAAAAATTGTGTATGATATAAAATCTGTTTTGGAATAAGTGGCTCACTTCATTTATGCAAATGGAAAAAAAAGACATGAATGGAAGTTACTGCTTTAAACTGCAGGTACAGAAGAAGAATAAAGCTAACATCCTTGCACATTATCAAAAAAGTCCAATCTAAGTTTGGGAGAGAAGTACTAAAAGTAGTAGCCTGTGATGACATTCATCACTAAGCCAGCTTGTGAGGGACTCATCAAAAGAAGACAATTGCCATTTAAAGGATTTTATATCAATTTATCAGGGCAATGAAGACTCCCTTTGGAATAGTTCTTTCGATTAGGGTGTCCTGGGAAGAGGGATGATATGGAGGTGATTTTCATTGCAGAATCTTTTGGGAGGAGTTTGGGGGTGTTTGGAGGGTCACTTAAGGGTTTGCAAGCCTCCTTCCTTTTACAGCTCACTTTTCCATGTCTAATTTATAGCTAGGTCAGGCTGATGCTAACTAGGGATGAGGGAGGCATTTGACTCAGGTTGTTGGAGGGAAATCCAAGCATACACTTCAAGTCTGAAAAGCAAACACCCATATGCCTTTTAAATCATGGCATGATAATACGAGTTATCACCATTTGCTTGAATATAAAAGACTCTGTGTGTGTGTGTGTGTGTGTGTGTGTGTGTGTGTGTGTGTGTGTGTGTGAATGTGCGCGCGCGCGTGAGCGCATTTATCATATTACAATTGGGAAGATTTTAATCTTAACTTTCTCTCTCTTCTTAATTTGTAGATTAGTTTCTTAGAAGGATAAGCTGTAAATCAAGAAGTTCGAACTCATTTTCTGTCAAGAAAGAATTGTATGAAACTTGGCTAGGGTAACTTTGGGTCTGGAAACCTGGAGCATTGTACAATGCCTTGAGTTGTTAAAAATAAAGGCAGGATAAAAATGAAATGAATAAATATCTTTTCCATGGTCAGAGTACATGGTATAAGAAATGCATGCCTAAAATCCCCCAAATTTGATTTAACTAATTGCATGACAATAAGCAATGTGGCTTATAAACCATTGCCTATGGCTCAAAGTACCACATACTTGGTGCAATACACATATTTCACAACCCTACATATGATAAATCAAACCATAGTTTTGTAAGGTGCACAAACCTGTCCCCTTCGACTTACAATAAGTTCCAAGCCAGCTTCGGAGATTATCCAAAGATTATAGTTTTGACCTATCACACAGACCCATAAAATCTATTCTTTGCACATTTCAACTCTGCTAGGTGCTTATTCAGAAGCTCATAGTTTCTCATTTCCATACCCAGTTCTAGCTCTAACCTTGTTATTATATGAAAATAATAATATAGGCCTTTCTTACTGAGCCACTATACTTATTAGAAGTAGTTTGAACAATTTGAAATGTTCTCTATAAAGGCTAAGTATTATTAGTCTGATTCATTTCCCTCTTTGTTTCTTTTCACTTGAAGTTTCATACCTTATGATGAGAGAAGCCAAGGAAAATTCCTTTGATTTCTACTGAGCAATTCTACACAAATACAGCTTAGGCTTCTACCTGGATTGTACCTTAATTACAGAAAATTAAATAGAAGAGCTCTCCTCATAGTCCCATGCGTCTCACTGTGTTTGTGAAAACGTTCTGCACTTTGAAAAGTATAGAACTTCAGTGCCTTAAGGATATAACAGTGCTTTATTTGGATTCAAATGATTAAAGAGCTAATTTTCTTAGTGGGAGGTTGGTACATTTATACTAGATAACTGCATTACAGGGATATGGGTATTTTTCAGTTTCATGACAGCCTAGGGAATTTTGAGTCACCCAACATTGTGTGCTATGGAGTATTATGAAAACAAGAAAGGCGCTCCACCACATGAACAAACAAACAGCTTCTGGAGGTCCTGCTCACATACAGCAAGAAGACGTTCTCTCTTGGGGATTGACTTATGCAAATATGTTCTATTTGATCAAGTTTTGTTCTTTTAAAATAAGCACATTCATTCAAATCACAGAATGATTTTAGTCCATATTATTCCATCCATGCTTTGTGTGGTTGTATGAGCAATCTATAAATAAGGGAGATACAGGATTTCATATCGTCATCACTTTAACTACTGATTATGGAGGTGAAAATACCATATGCATCAGAGGTGGGATTCACTTACCTTCCCTACGGGTTTGCAAATGTGAGCGTGCTCACATGTGCCTTGTCTTCACATGTGCACCGCCTTCTGTGCATGTGCAGTGCTCGTGATTACATCGGGGTGGGTGGGCAGAGCCTTCTGCAGCTGCATTACCAGTTCACCCGAACCGGAGACAACTGGCTGAATACCACTTATGATATACATCCAATATGTGTAGAAGTAATGTTTTCTTTTAACATTATTTTATCACTTTCAGAAAGATGTCTTAACACTCAGTATCCCCCTCTCTCTCTCTCTCTGTTGGTGCTGATGAATTTTATTTCCAAATTCCAAAGAGCACCCAGGGAATTATTGAAGGCCTGCTTGTAATCTATCTGGAAAATAAATCACTTGGGAGATAAATATGGAATACCAGGAAATGATTACTGTTTTGGTGGCAAAGAGAAACAGGAACCAGCAATACTATCTCTCCCTCTTCTTTCCAAGATGAATAGATTCAGTATTTTCTTCTTTTTGGGGTCAAAGAGGATTTAAGCCAATTTCTTGTCAAGTGAAAAATGTGAATGTCTTCATTGGGCTCTTATTTGCAGGTTTCCAGAAAGAAACAAAATTTATTGATATGATCACTTGGAAATCATTTCACTCATTATTTCCATTAGTTTACTTATAGAGATTCTTAAAGTGTGCAAATACAAAACAAAATGAGAGTCTCAGTACACAAATACTAATTTTCAGGCAAACCAATAATTTCACTCTGAGCTTCAGTTTTATTTAATAATTGTTGGAATCGATGCATGGATTATTAGCCTCTTCTTTGAAAACAAAGTCTTATTGTGGAGATTTTATAAAGTTTCTTGAAAGCTGATGGAGATTGATGTTGTGTCTCTTTCCTTTTTTTTTTTTTTAGTAATTATACATAGTACAGTAATCTGGGTTCAGACAAGTTGGCTTATTCAATAAAACCCCCTTTTTTTCTCTGCATTCCAGAATTCAAAAGGAAAAAAAAGAGGCTGGGATTAGAGCCAGACTGAATAGTACTGATGCAGTCTGTCGGCAAGCCCTCAGGTAACAATATCATAATTTATAAATTCTACCAACAATAGAGTAGCAATTAAAGCTGTAAGTTCCTTTTCTATGGCCATATTTTCAGCCAGAAAAGCTTAGGCAAAAGCATTTATGTCACATACATAAAAAAAAAGAGGAAGAAAGATTTTTTTTTTTAAAAAAAGTGAGACAGTCAAGAAAATAATAAAAGGGGGGGACAGGATAGGACGAGGCAGGGCTTCATTCTTGTTTCTGTTGTAACTTGCAAACTCTTGCATTCTGAAGACTGACAGCTAGCCAGACATACTTACAAGTCTCTTCAAATGACCCATAGTTACTTTCATGCCTGTTGGGTTTTGAACTTTAACTGGATTCATTCTATCAGTGCATCAGAACCACTTATTTGGGATAAAACAGGAGATGTTTCAGAACTGAATATTTCAGAATTCCTGCCAGAAAAGAAGAACAGAAAGGAAAGGAAACGTGGGCCAGAGAAAAAGAGGAGACACAGTTCATTCACTCTTTCCTTCATGTTCCTTCAAAATACAGCCCCTGCCAAAAAATCCAAGTAAAGTTATTCCAAACTTTCCAGATGTGATAGACTGCAGCTTCACTCATGTCTACCCAAGATTGTGATGCTGTCTGAGAATTATGGAATTTTTAATCCAGAACATTTGGGTATCACTAGGTTGAGGAAGATGAATGGACACTGTACCCTGACACCTTTGATGCAAAGTCCTAGTGATCTCTGGATGCAAATTCCAGAAAAAAGTTGCTGTATATAGCAAGCTAAATTTTAGGTTATTTGTTTGCCTAACCCAGAATGGTGATTCTGAGAATTACACTGACAATAGTTTTTGGAATATAATGGGAGATTACATTTTCTCTTCTGCTTCTTATAATCATTTTAAGAAGTTCTCCAGCAAGTTCTTTTGCAGTTAAGTGGGTTGCAAATGGATGGAGGCAGTTTCGATTTGGGGATCTTGCATTGTCTTAGGAAAGCTCAAGAGAAGTTTGATCTTTTAAAGAACTGAAGTTTCCTCATCCAAAGCACCACACACACACACACAAACACACACACACACACACACACATTATTTTTATTGTGTCAGCGATCTAATTGTAAACAATCCAAAATCCCTTGCTTAAAAGTGTAGCGCCCACTTTTTTCCTCCCAACATGAACATTCCTCAGTGAACTTTTATGTTTTCTTTTCTTTTCTTTATTATTTTATTTTATTTTAATCACTCCCCAACTCACAGATAGTGACTCTGAGAGGTATACAACATTAAAATCTAATGTTCATGGAATACGTCTATTTCTTTTACCTTTTCCACATGTTTTTGTGAAAGTCTTTGCGTTATTTTACAGCTTATTAGAGCTATAACAAAGTTGATATGCTAGTATGTCCCCTGCTTATACACACCTCCTTTCCCATTGTCCTTTGCTGTTTTCTGCTATCAGTTTTATGTCAGGGAAGAATCTGCCTCTTGTAAAAATCAACATGCCCATGTATACTTCCCATGAAAGTGTTGATCTACCAATGTCATCTGATATACTTTTTAAAACATTATTTTAATTAAAATTACATGGGAAACTAGCAAAAAGCTGATCTGCATAACTAAGTCAGAGCAGTAGAAAACATCCAGGGAACTCACAGAGAGGAGTAAAGAGGAACCTCATTAGTTTGCAAGTTTTGTAAGGGAATACATGTACGCATTTAAAATTTCGTATGTACCTACCAATTTTACACTTTAATCATAAATTGTACATAACAAATAAATATACAACTGTGCAAATCTCAGGAAAGTAGTAGTCATGGTTTGCCTAGGAGCTGAGCTGGCTTATTTATTCATTAATCAAATAAATAAGTTGCATGGTTAAACCAACAAGCTATTTAACTGCTGGGTTAAAGGAACAAGATTTTATATTCCTTTGAGAAACACACTCCATTAAATGGTTAGGGAACAGGTGGATATCCAGTGATTAGGAGCAAGAAAAATTCTCATTTTGATTGGTAAATGTGGTTTTTTTCTTTTTTTAGGAATGTTTCATCTTTAAAAAAATGCTCCTCTATTATACTTTTTAGAAGATGGAACTGCTTGCTTCCTCACATTGTTGTTAACCTCATCTTGAGATTTAGTCTTGAGACAGGAGAGCTATCAAAAAATCAGGACCACATGCAAATTCACACTCATAAAAAGGGTGCAGAGCTTCAATTTTGCTGTCATGGACACCAACTTGACTTTTTGTTCTACTGCCTACTGTGGACATTCCCAGATAGGCAATCAGGGCTTTCCTTCCTGCTCGTCATTTATCCCAAATTTCCTCACACATCTGTTGTTTGTCCTCCTGCCCCAATTGGTTCTTCCCTTTCTAAAGTGCTGGCAGGAGCTTGGGACTACAAAATAGAGGCCTACCTACACAAAGCCCTGAGGGCTGATTGTCCCACAGTCACACACCTTCAGACGTTGCTATGAGATTCTAACGCTAACTGTATTAAATATTAAACTTTGGACCTCAATTCCTTTCTTTCAAGTAGATCTAACTATTTGATTGTTGTAACTTGCAAACAAATCACTACTGTCCAACAAATCTAATAAACACATACATACGGAGCAGGGGTGGGTTTCTCTCCTCGTTCCAATCGGTTCGGTTGGAACGGGGCTGGCAGCGTCCTCGTGCACGCGTGCAGCGCACGCATGCATACTAGCGCCTGTGCGATGCTCCAGCTGCTCCTGGAGGATCGCGTAGGCGCTGTATGCGTTCTGCGCATGCGTGGAAGTGCAGAACTCGTCAAAACTGCGTAAGAAACGCGGTCGGGTGGGTGGATCCTTCGGCGTTCCCAGAAGTTACTTACTTCCGGGTTCGCCAACCAACCGGTTCGCGAGGACCGCCACGAACCGCCTGAAACCCACCCCTGATACGGAGAGAACTAAATGTTATAAAAGAAGATAAAAGTTCTTTTTCCAAACTTACATTTCTTTTATAATCTTAATGGAAAATCTCCAGGACATTTGTCCAGAAGATTAGCAGCAGGAGAAGTTTAGTCCAGTTCCTTTTAAAAAAGCACTTTTGGGTCCACCCTCTAAACCAGTGATGGTTAATCTTTTTGGCACCGAGTGCTGAAACTGGAACACATGTGCATATTTGTGTGTATTTATGCACAAATGTGTGTGCATCAGTGGTGGGTTTCAGATCCCGTTGCAACTGGTACGGTGCAACGGGGCTCGGCATCCACCACATGAATGTGCAGCATGCACGCACATGCATGCAGCGCACATATGCGTCCTTATCTCCTGTGATGCTCCACAACACCTCTGTGATGCACCAGCTGCTTGGTGGAGCATCGTACAGGAGCTGTGTGGGTGCACGGAAGCGCCAAAGAGCTGAAATACAGGTAAGGAGGGCAGGCAGGTAGGCTCTCTGGAGCGCCGTACAGGAACGGTACCTGGTGCTCCCGGCAGGCACCGGTATGCCCATACCGGGCGCACCTCCTGCAACCCACCACTGGTGTGTGCGTGCCGAAGCACTGGAACCTGGAAGAGAGCAGCTGGCCAGTGTGCATGCATGCAACAGCCAGCTGCTCTTCCGGGTTCCAGCTGATCCAGTGCACATGCACATTGGCCAGGTGCTCTCTTCTTTGATCCTCTATTCCAAGTATCAAAGTTGCTAATTATTATGGTGATTTGTCCATCCTACCTGCTGACCCTTCCTCATTGAAAAGGAACTCTGGAATTAGTAATTTTTGGTAGAGCTAGATTTTTTTCTAGAAGTGCTTGGGCCAGCAATTTACCTATCAAAATCTACTGATTTTAAAAAGTACTGATTTTAACCAATGATCTAACTAGCTGATGCAACTTTCTCTAACTTAAGTATGTGTTGAACCAACATTTATCAGAAATCAGAAACAGAAATCAGTAAAAAACTTAGCTGGCTTCCTCATTGGTGTCCTTCCTTTCCAGCAACTCTCATTCAATAGCAAAGTGTTCCTGAGAACTGAAAATAGAATAGAATCATTGGGATTAGTAGCCACTACTTTAAATTCTCAAAAACCTGTATTTATTTCATTCACTTGTTTCTCATGGCTTCTTATACAACACCCTAGGAGCAAATAATTGACTTAAATGCACTTTGCGCAAGAGGAAAAATCACTTTCAGTGTTTTATACCCTAAAACAGCAGATTCACTCAGGAGGCCACACTTAACTACTCACCTAGGGAAAAGGATTTAGGAACCAGAACATTTACATCTCCACGACTCTCTGCCTACTCACCCAATGAGCCTACTCAGATTAGGTAAGAAGTGAAATCACCCTGGATGACATATATGGGGACCCCTAACTAACTTGCTCAGACAGAAGAAACTATTCAGATAAGCTGCGAAACATTTCGAACTAACAAGAAAAGAAGTCCAGTTGTCAGGACTCAACTTCCAGACAACTCCACCAAGATAATTGAGAATCTTCATTGACAGCAGGTGTTAATCTGCTCTTAAATAAGAAAAGAATTTATGGAAGAAAATGTCAGCCAAATAATACAATTTCTTGTTGGTTTGAAACATTTCAAATATGGAAAGGATCATTCAGGCTCAGTAATTTTTTCTTAAACTCTTATTACATTTAAAGAGTTTATTTCTGTGTGTACAAATATATATGTGTTTGTGTGAATAAAAATAATAGAATAGAATAGAATAGAATTCTTTATTGGCCAAGTGTGATTGGATAAAAAAAGAATTTGTCTTTGGTGCATATGCTCTATAAAAAGACAAGATACATTCATCAAGAATCATAAGGTATAACACTTAACGATAGTCTTAGGGTACAAATAAGCAATCAGGAAACAATATCAATATAAATTGTAAGGATACAAGCAATAAAGTTACATTCAGGCAGTCATAAGTGGGAGGAGATAAGTAATAGGAACAGACTAATAGTAATAGTAATGCAGCCTTAGTGAATGGTTTGACAGCGGTAAGGGAATTATTTGTTTAGCAGAGTGATGGCGCTCAGGAAAAACTGTTCTTGGTGTGCAATACTCTATAGCATTCTATATAAACACAGATTCCCTAAATTTCAATCTGGGCCAAATAGCTTGGGCAAATAAAGATTGACTCCCTCAAATGAGAACTTAAAACACCAGATTGCTCTTAGGGGCTTACTTCTAACCCTGAAGTAGAAGTAATTCATCTTCTGGACTGCAGTGACTATGTACTGGATAGTTATGCTAGATCTTTGTCTCTTTCCATTTCTCTTAATAGAAAAGTTGTATTTTCTGGAAAGAAAATCACACATATGAATTCTCTTTGTCTATCTGTCTGCCTGTCTGTCTCCTCAAATTAGTGGGAGAATTTTGCAGACCCTCAGTCTCTCACTTGCTTTTTCCTCTGCAGACTTGTATTACAAAGCAAAAGAGAACTACAAACTAGATGTGCCATTATATTTTGTCAAAATCAAAAGCATTATTTTAAAAATTTTAGTCAGAAAGAAGGGTATTTTTCCTGCATTTTCTTCTTTTAGGCAGACAACCAAAAGTAAATTATAACACTTTATTTACATGTCTTTTCCTATTTTTTTTTTAAAGTGTATTAATTATCAATTTCCTTCTCCCTATATTCATGCTTGGTAAATGTTATACTTTTCTTCCTGACCAAGAATCTCAGCTCCAAAAGATTACTGTCCCCAGAAAACTCAGAAAAAATATTATGGTTCAAATGATATCTTTTTGAGATGGAAAGCCTAAAAATAAAGGTAAAGGTTCCCCCGCTTATGTGTGCTAGTCATTTCTGGCTCTAGGGGCTGGTGCTCATCTCTGTTTCTAAGCCGAAGAGCCAATGTTGTCTGAAGACGTCTCCGTGATCATGTGGCCTGCATGACTCAATGCCGAAGGCACATGGAACACTGTTACCTTCTCACAAAAGTGGTCCCTGTTTTTCTACTTGCATTTTTTATGTGCTTTCAAACTGCTAGGTTGGCAGATGCTGGGACAAGTAACAGGTGTTCACCCCATTACGGGGTGCTAGGAATTTGATCCACTGAACTGTCAACCTTCTGATCAACAATCTCAGCGCCTTACCCACTGAGCCAACCCATCCCTTTGGAAATCCTACTAGGAAAACCTACTAGGAAGTAAATTCTTCACTTTGTTTCTGCCTCTCCCCTCTCCACCAGTCTAAACAGTTAATAGAATAGTCTCTGTCCATATAAAAGGCCAGAGATCACACTAACATTAAGGTTATTTATAAAATGTTACCAATTAATTAATCTTGCATTGAAAGATTGGGCCAAATTAAAGCAGCACAGTATCGAGTAGATCAGATCCAGTCCTGAACCATGCTGAATATTTGCTACCAATTCACAGATTCAGCAGGGCAATCGGTCTCCAAAAATAATTAAATGATTCTTCCATATCTCTTAAGAAAAATACCACTCAGACAAAAAAAATGAGACTACATCAAGGTAGTTTAGAAGTCTATTTTTTAATCTAGGAGTGTTAAAATGATAAACCATGGAACGAGTTCATTGCACACTGTTTTTTGGCCCTTCTTGCTGAAGTTCAAGAAAATTAAAATAATGATGTTAGTGTCACTAGGATCTGGCATTGGGTCCTTGCTTAAGAAGGACCAATTCTAGCATTGGGTCCTTGCTTAAGAAATGATGAATGTTCATTTATTTTTGCCTCTGTTCTATAGACTGCACATCTATCTATTATCCATCCATTTCTAATATTGCATTTAGAAATCATTAGCACAATTTTAGCAAGACGAAAGCCCATTGTCTGTATAATTGCAGATAAATGGTGAAAATAACATTCATTATTTCCATGCGAAAAAGGAGTGAGAGAAAGTGTATGCTAATATAAACAGATATTCTCTTTTTGAAGAGAATGACTCATTCTTGTTACAAATCGTTCTTGCAATAAGCTAAGTAACAAATAAAAGAAGCTGATATTTCTAAATGATGTGGGTAATATTGAGAAGATGAGTTTCCTTATTTGTAAAAATTCTACTCCCCTATATATATTTTTTTTTAAAAAAACATTCTTCATTGAACTTGATTAGCAGAAAGATTTATATTATGAACTCTATGAAAATTAGACTAGGACATCTTACATATGACACAGTTGTTTAGTAAAATATCTACTTCATCTTACAGTTGGCGGGGCCTTATCTAGAATTAGTTCTTCACCGGAAAGTCTATATAATGCTCGGAAGAAGGATGGACTTAAAAACAATTAACTTCTCAGAATGAGGATGGGCAAATTAATACCGTATGTACCCCAAAACTCTGACCACTACTAAAAATTGGTGGCTTAGTATTCCTGCCAATTTGACATGGTATGCATGTTCTGTAGTAGATTTCACAAGGTTTAAAGAAAGAAAAGTCCCAGCTCTTTCACCCTCAGAAAAAGGTCATGAAAATACAGAAAATTCTAGTTCCATTCACATCTTCCCAAAGCATTATTTAGTGTCCCAGCTACCAAGTCCTTAGGTGTTTTTACAAAAGTTAAAAACAAGCAATCAATAATGTGATAGTGAAGAAAAAGGCAGAGGTTCAATTCTAAAAATCAAACAAAAAATGTAGAATCAGTTGCCAAATGCTCCCTGAAACAAAATTGTTTTTCATAGCTCTTCGATAAGTAAACTAAAATGTTGCTTGATACAACTCTAAGGAATAAAGTCTTTTGCAGAATGGAAAAGGAGGAATAGTTTTAGGTCAATGTCCTTTGAATCACTTATGGAGGCAGGAGCCTATGCATCCCCTGTCATCTTGTAAATATTGGATAGACTCTTTCTACCTGCAGAAGCTACGCTGTACAGTATAGGAATGTTTAAATACAATTCGGCACATGGTTTTTGAGTCAGAAATCAATTGGGAGTCACTGCAGTGACTCAATAATCAATGTTACATTATAGTACTGATTCTGGCTACCTCAGTTTCCACCTGTTATATTTTCTGGATTGTCCTCAAAGGAAGCTCCTTATACACTGTAAAACAGGCATACCATGACAGCATAGTTTACAGTCTTCAAATTGGACCACAACCAGAGCTTCAGAACCATCAGAGGTATCAGGCACCTAAGGTAGCCAGGATTGGGAATAATATGCAGCTTAATTAGAAAGCTTCCCAGACACTCTGATCCCTGAAGTATGAATTGATAAAAGTTGGATATCAGTGTTTTACAACTAATGTATTACTTAGGAATCAACTATAAATATAACCTTGATTTTATAAGAACTTGAAATCACTGAGTGAGAAATAGTCAACAAAACTAAATTCTAAAGTGGCAATTTTGTCGTTTAACAATTCATTGACCTCCTTGATCTATTTTAGAGTTTGGATAAGTACCTAGGGATGAAGGACAGATCACATGTGCCTGATCTCTATGTTTCATTAGAAAAAAATGATTTATAATCCCTTTTATTCATTCTGTTTTATGGTTAATGCAGATGCAGGAGTAGGGAAAAGAGGATTGCCCCTCCCATTTCATACTTTGAGTGATTTTTTGAAAGGAGAATCCATTATATATATTTAGCTGTACACATAATAGGTTTTGTGCACAAAAATGTGTTTTCAGTTACTGGAAACATTTTTTCTAAAATGAATAGAAACATGTATGTCAGAGTTTTCTTCAGGTTAGCAAAATGCCTGAAGTAGCTCTGATCTTATAGAATAGTTAAATTGGGATTCAGTTCAGGTGGAAAATATGGAACTTAGATTTATTTGCTTTGAACCATTACATAAAATTGGAGTAAGATTGGTTCTTGGAATAAAAATTTCTGGAATTTTGATTATTTCAGGACATATTGGAAATATATATTATATGACCAGTTAGATCTGCATCAAAAAACAGACATTCATTTTAATGGCAATCTGCATATGGTAAAACTACCAACTAAGAGTTGTCATTTTCAGTTCAATGAAAAATCTTGTGACTACTGTCTCCACTATGATCCCAACTTGTCACATCCTTGAAAATGTTTTGAAATCCGACTTGAGGTAGGACGTGTTGAGCTGTGATCACAGATTGCCATGTGTAGCAATTTCATTTGTAGCGGCTTCACTGCCTCACCACTGTGTCAAAAAACAATTGCATGAAATTGCTTCCCCTCCAACCTACAATCTTTGGCCTTTTGAGTTGAATTTTTTGTTTAATATAATTTGATTTTTCATTTCTTCCTATTTTCTTTCAGAAACAATGTTAAAAATCTGAATGAATACAAAATCCATTAAAGGTTTCTTAAAATGCACTCTATTGTTGTTATGGTTCAATATTAGATTGATAATATTTGCATTACAAAGATGTGATGAAGATAAAATATGGATGCAAATTCTTTATATTAGTTCCTTTTGTCTTTCAAATTTGGCTCAACATCTTCACAAACCCAATATTTTCTTTTAACTAACATGGTTCATTTTAAACTTACTGCTAATTGTTGTTCTTCTAATATAGGTGGTCCTTGTCTTATGAACATTTTATACAATGGCACTGAAAAAAGTGACTTACCACCAGTCCTCGCACTTATGACATAGTAACCCTATAGTCACATGATCAAAATTTGGGTGCTTGGGACCAGCATGTACTTACTATAGTTGCAGTGTTCCAGGTTCACATGTTCATCATTTATGACCTTCCCAGGAGTCTCCCAACAAGCAAATAAATGGGGGAAGCCATTGCATAATTTGCTTAACAACCATAGTGCTTAACAATCATGGCAAAAAGACCTCATACATTTGGGTGTAAAGTAATTAATGATCGTATTGCTTAGTATAGACATTCTGGTCCCAATTGTAGTTGCAAGTCAAATATAATGTCAGCATTCCAAATATCATGCAGAATTAAATCAGAGTCCAAGACAAAACGATCCTTAAAATTCCAATTTAATAAGACAGACATGTTGGCATCGTGCTATGAAATCCCAATACTGGAAATGACATCAGAATTCCACCCAGTTAAAAATTCATAATCTTGTCCCCACGCCCACAATCCATCATATGGTCCAATCTTCTTCTTCCACGCTAGTGTCTCCACCCAGCTGCTTCCGATCAGATGTGAAAGTACGGAGACAAAAGATGACCTTGAGCTTCCAGTAAAGAATGAAAACAATACATTCCACAATCTTACTCCTGTCTATTCCCTCCTCCCATCAACTATACTAATGAAACAGCATATTGAAATAAGAGAAAGTGTGGCAGGCCAAAATTCCAAAAGGAATATAATTGCAGGCCTGACAGATTATCTGTATGATTTGTGACTATGAGACTTGATTACTTACATATTATGTCCTTTTCTAGCTCTAGCTCTCTCACACAAACACATACCCTTACCCTAACCCTGGAAAGGTTGATTGATAGGTAGTTCCAGAGTCTTCCATTTTAACTACAAAGCTGTACTGTAGTTCAATAATTTCTTCATATGAAAAGGATGCTGTATGTCCTAAAGAATGCTGAGAGGAAAATTGCTTAATATACTGTTGATCACTAGTTCCTGAACAATATATTAAAGGGGTTGCAAAGGAAGCTCATACTCATACCCAATCTACTTCAGGTGTCTGAGTGTTCTCTATATTTCTCGTACATTCTTGCTAACATTTGAACACTCCTGGGCTCTTATACATGTTGCCCTCAATTACTTTAGCAAGGAACAACTTTTTCTAAGCTCTGTTTCTTACTACCTGCTGGAGTAGCAGAAGAAAGGTGTTGCTAGATAGGTAAATGAGAGCCCTGCAATGTTGTTACTTACTGAGAAGCAAAAATCCATCAGGAATTTCTTCATCTCAAAAACCACTTGAGGACACAATTCTAAAAATTCCCTTCCTGCACAAGACAACAAAAGCCAAAATGTCACAGGAAGAGAGAAAGGAGAGAGTAGGACTGAATATGTTTAAAATGTGGTTTGGATGCATCATTATGTACTGTAGACTGTCTAAGGAGAGGTCCAGATTCAAATCCAAATTCAGCCACAAAGAATAGTAGGTGACTTTGGATTAGTAGCCATCAATCAGCTCGGCCTACTTCACAGGGTAATTATGAGGATAAAAAGCATATCTTGTCTCTTCTGAATACAAGCAGGTAAACAAGTAAATGGACATTTGAGACTCGTTCACAACATGCTGTATTAGCAGCAGTTAAATCAGGACTTGGATCTTTTATTTCATCCATAGGGAGTAAAGCATGAGGTATGCCAAGCTATGTTTAATTTTTCAATACATATAAAATCTTAGTGATCAAGAGAATAAGAGAAAAGCATGGCTTCTTGTATTTACTGTACAGTATAATGGCGATGGAAGAAAGGCTATTTTACTGTAAACAATCTCAAAGTCTTAGGTTCCAATCAGTGGTGGGTTTCAAAAATTGTCTGAACCTACTCTGTGGGTGTGGCCTCCTTTGTGGGAGTGGCTTGCTGCCCATGTGACCGGATGGGAGTGGCTTGCGCCCATGTGACCGGATATGAAGATGCCGACGACACTTGTCAGAACCACCTTAAATTACTTCACACACAGCACTGGCATGCAAAAGAATATGATGTAAACTTGTTTTTTAAAAGGCATCTTTGGTTTGCGTTAAAACAACTTCAACTCACGCAATGTTCTGATTGCACCACAAATGCAGTAGTCATCCTTACCTTTCACAGAGGCACTGAGTTTTATAAATATGAGCATGATAGTGTAGAATAATCATATCCAAGGACCAGTGGTGGGTTTCAAAAAAATTTGGAACCTCTTCTGTAGGTGTGGCCTGCTTTCCGGGTCCACTGGTGGAACCTCTTCTAACCGGTTCGGTAGATTTGACGAACTGGTTCTACTGAATAGGTGCGAACTGGTAGGAACCCACCTCTGGTTTCAATAACCAATCAAAATATTTATTCATAAATGTTTTATTTGGCCCTTCCTCAAAGCTGTTTAAGATGGTTCCTCTCTTTTCTCCCACATTTCACGTGATAATAGTAACCCTGATATAGGCTGGCAAATAATGTTAGCATCAAGATTACCTACCAACTTTTATGACAGAATGGAGAATTGACTGTTGAGTCTTCCTGGCTCCAACTTTACTCATGACTCCTCAGTGGTTCTTATAAATAGATACATTTAATCATGAACATTAACCTTTATAAGATTAGCTAATATCAAGCTATTTTTTCCAGTTCCATATGTTAGAAAAGTCCAGCATGCGACAAACATAGGAAGAGAAATGAATATTTTTTGCAATATTCACAGTATTAATATTTGGTAATATTTCAACTGGGTAAATACTATCATGGTTTAATTTTTAGAGATTTTTCTGTAGCATATGACCCTTTGTATGTAAAATATTCAAATAATGACTCTGTTATGATGGGTTCTCTGTCATGAAATTTCTTATTATTATTTTCCATCCATTGCTTCTTGTCTTGCTTTCAAATGTTTTGGAGGATAGGTTGACTCCCTCCTGTTTATGGCAGTGCTTAGATATTGAAATATTGCTATAATGTAATGTCTTTTTGATTAAACTAGATATACTCAATTTCTGCAACCATTCTTTATATGTTTTAGCCTCCAGTCTCCTAATCATCTTTGTAGCTCTTCTTTGCATACTTTCTAGAGCAGGGGTGTCAAACTTGTGTCATCAGGGCAGCATCATGTGATGTATCAGAACTTCTCCCCCCTTCGCTAAATCGGGCAGGGAGCGAGTCACTACGTGACACATCCAGTCCATGGGCCGTGAGTTTGACACCCCTGTTCTAGAGTCCCAACATTTTTTTTATACTACCAAAACCAAACTTTGAGTTACACTGTCATAAGATCTTCCCTTTTCTTTGGAACTATAGTGACCACTTCACATTTTTTCACAAAATATTTCTCAGCATTTGATCATCTGTCTGAAACTATTTGGAATAGATATACAAAAGGGTGCCAACTTTACTGTTCCAGGTTCAATTGGTCATGAGTTGAAGTCAACCAATTATGTTGAATTTCAGTACCGTACATTTTGGATCTGGAAGCACAGGAAGATACATATTTGTTCACTTGCCCAGGGTTAACTACTCTGATTGGCAGTACAAAGAATTTTTATGGATCTCTTAGGCAAAGATCTTCATAACTTCAACTGATCCTTTTATCTGGGGGTTTCTGGGATTGATTGTGAGACTGATTTCATGCAAAACATGCTTGCTGATTCTAATGTATGTTCTCTCCCAATGGGTTATGTCAATCAGACCTTAGCAGCTGGTAGCAATTGGCCTAAACAGAGTACTAATAAGGGCATTAGAAGGGACAGATGTCACAGCTAATAATCTTCCCCACAAACAGAGAGTTTATATTCTCCTGTGCTGTCTTGTAATTGACTGATTAATCCCTAGCGTGTGGATTTGTAATAGAGCCTCATTCTCTCTTAAATTAAGGAGTTCAGTCCTTGCATAGGCTGGCATGAAGGGCCACTCACTATCCAATCACCAGTTTGCAAAATACAACCATGTCACATTCCTATTGAATGATACTTCCACTCCTATGTTGACCCCGAAATCATAAACGCCTGAAAAGTTGCCTATGTCCGTTTACCTCTCTCCTTCTGATCCAACTTGGATAAGTCAATGAGCAATGTTTCTCAACCTTAGCAAATTTAAGATTTGTGGACTTCGGTGCTCAGAATTCTCAAGCCAACCTGCATCTGGAGGACCACCAAGTGGCACAGTGGTTAGAATGCAGCATTGTAGGCTAACTCTGCACACTCCCAGGAGTTCAATCCTGACCAGCTCAAGGTTGACTCAGCCTTCCATCCCGCCAAGGTCAGTAAAATGAAGACCCAGATTATTGGGGCCAATATGCTGATTCTGTAAACTGCTTAGAGACTGCTGTGTAAGCACCATAAATTGATATATACGTAAGTCTAGGTGCTATTGTTATAACACCTTTCAAGAAAAGAGCATGAAAATCTAAACTCTGGGCACTATAATAGCATAAAGGATCCCTTCTTCTAGATCAGGGCTGTCAAACTTGTGGCCCACAGGCTGGATACATCACATGCTGCCCACGCCTGGTTTAGTGAAGGGGAAAATGTCATATGTCACATGAGAATGCTGTGACTGCAAGAGTTTGGCACCCCTGTTCTAGATATTTGTATTTTCAAGGACATAGTTGTTGAGGAAGGCATTTGAGGGTGAAAGAAGATCATACAATCTCCCCAATAGTGGTGGGCCAAGTTGACAGTTATTTTGTTATGGTAGACTTTGTTTTTTAAATGTTCTAACTGTTAATGTTGATATCTTGCAAGTCACTTGAAGTTTTCAGAAGTAAAACAACACATACAGAGGACCAGGGTGATTGATAAATGATTCTTTTTTAAGCCTTTTTCCTTCTGCCATTTCCTTCTAAATAACTTTCTTTTGTGAACTGCCCAGAAAATGTGAAATAAGGGAGAGTGTAGAGCCAGGAGATAAACAAATAAAATATGAACTCACTATATTCTCACAGATTTTGTCACTTTTTACCCTAACAATCCCAATTCTCCTTTGACAGTTCTGATAATACTGGACACACTTTCAGTTTCTCAGCTTAGACAATCAAAAGTAACTATGTGACTCCATTTGGAGCTACTAGTGATTCTTAATGCTTTACTCATCTGCATACACACACAGGAGTTTATTAATCAGAGTTCTTCTGAGCCTTTGAAGTGAAGTAACTGTTGAGAATCTGCACAACTCCCTAAAAGTTTATTGACATCTAACTAATAAATCCTCTATTTTATATAAATGCCAAAAGGAGAAGAAGAGGTTTAGTAGAAACAAGCGCAACCTTTTTTTCCCAATCAGAATACTGTATGTGACAATCACTAAAGTTATTGCTAGGAATGGATGAAGGCAAAGTACGGGAAATTCTATGAGCTGCAGTTATTTCACCCCAGTTTTCCATTACACAGGCAACCCCACGGCATCATTTGTTAGTATTTAGAAAGAAAGAAAAGTAGGGAGAGGAATCAAGGGAGCTACAGGAGAACCTTTATTGTTGAAATGTACTGACATTATCTTGCTTGTTGGGAGTGCATATTGTTTATGGAATCTATTTATCAGTGTAAGAATGTATCTCGCAATACAGCAATATCTTCATGGTAATAGCATACAGGAATAAAAAAAGGATTCATGAATAGAAAGTTCCTGCCTCTAGCATGTACATCGAAGACACTGAAGGATAATCTACCTATCATTAAGATATGGATTTTTTAAAAAATCTGGTCTAGTTTTTATTCCAGCAGAAATCATGTTAAACTCTCTAGTTGTTTTATCTGACTTTTATTGGGCAGGCTGTATATATATAATTCACAAACAGAATAAAAATATAAGAAGCAATGCTTCTTATACATACTGAGAGTTATAGAGATATGCATTTGTTTTTATTATATTCTGACTGTGTTCTTGAATGGAATGGAATACCTTTCATCCTGTTTTTTTCACCCCCAAAAAACAGATTACATTTCTTAGACTAGTCTATTTAAGTTGAGTCATTTGATATGGAAGAATACACTGGGAGGCGGGGAATAGGGGGGAAGACAGAACAATGAAAACTGAAATAGCACATAACAATATAATCACAGATCAAATTCAGGGCTTCTCATGGAATGGTAGCACATTTGTCATCTGGAAATGATGCCACATAGCAGTAGCACGTAGACTTGTATGCCTCTTCATAGTGCTTTACAGCCCTCTCTAAGCGGTTGATAGGGTCAACATATGTCCCCCAACAATCTGGATCCTCATTTTACCATCCTCGGAAGGATGGAAGGCTGAGTCAACTTTGAGCTATTCAGAATCAAACTCCTGGAGTAAGCAGTGAGTTAGCTTGCAGTACTGCATTCTACAGCAGGGGTCCTCAAACTTTTTAAATAGGGAGCCAGTTGACAGTTCCTCAGACTGTAGGTGGGTGGGCATGGCTAGGTGGTCACGTGACTGGGTGGGCATGGCCAATGCAGCAGTCCATTTTGCCAATTTAGCAGCCCAATAAACAATACACACAAATTAAACTTTATTTTTTTTTGCTCCTGTGGGGGGGGGGTGTTTTATTTGCATTCGTTTGCACGTTGCCCTTTTGATTGACTTTTCTTTTTACTAGATAGTTTTTTTAAGTTGTTTAGGAGTATAGTGGTCCACTTCAGGAAACTCAGTTTTGCAGCAATTCTTCTCAACCCCAAGGAGTTTACATCAACAAGTCTCTCTCTTTTCCTCTCCATCTCTTGTCTCTCTTGCTCTTTTCCTCCCTCCCTCCCCTTCCCTCTCCTCCCCTCTCTTTCTCTGTCTGTCTCTGTCTCTCTGTCTCTGTCTCTCTGTCTGTCTGTCTCTGTCTCTGTCTCTCTCTCTCCCCTGGGAGGAAGGAACCCCTGAAATGGTGCTGGTTGGTGGAATCTGATGTCCGGAGGCCAACGAGCAGGGGTCCTGGGGTCTCCCCAAATATAACACATCTCTTGTCACTTGAAACTTGAAAACTCAAGATAGCCCTCACCTCCTGCTGCTTCAGACTCGAAGCTGTAAGCTGCATCCAGCCAGCACTGCAGCAGAAAGAAGCAGGTGGGGACAATCCTAGCTTTTCAGCTAGGAATCTCAAATATGGCTGAGAATGAACATTTGTGTTATAGTCATTTGCTGGAGCTACTAAACAGGCAGTCAAGCTATGTGCCTGAAGGACACCATCCTGTCACTGAGAGTCCAGGCTACTCAGCGATTGTGAGCAGCCAGGCTGCTCAAAAGATGAGGAGTTTTCAGGGAGTCAATCTAGTGCCCAGGCTGGCTACAACACAACGTTCATTCTCAGGCGTATTTGAGATTCCTAGCTGCAATGGACAGCAAAGCTGCAATTGACCGCAGCCACTTCTCTCTGTTACAGTGCTTCCTGGATGAAGCTTACAGCTCTGAGCCCGAAGCAGCAGGAAGCAAAGGCTGCCTTGGCACCATCAGCTTCGGGCTCTTAACAGTCTGTGGAGGATATACTTGAATCGGCGCTGAAACCAGGACCCTAGGGGGACATAGGTGAAGACTTTTACTGCTTTCTTTCTGCATCACAGAAGCAGAGATGGGCAGGAGGCCCAAGAGCACACAGCATCCCAATGTGGTGCTCTCCTGAGGGTTGCCCCTCCTCCTCAGGCCCTGTAAGAGCCAAGGTGGCGCAGTGGTTAAATGCAGCACTGCAGGCTACTGCTAGATCAGCAGTTCAGCGGTTCAAATCTCACCGGCTCAGGGTTGACTCAGCCTTCCATCCTTCCGAGGTGGGTAAAATGAGGACCCGGATTGTTGGGGGCAATATGCTGACTCTCTGTAAACCGCTTAGAGAGGGCTGAAAGCCCTATGAAGCGTTATATAAGTCCACTGCTATTGCTATTGCTGTATCGAGCCTGTGACCAGGGGATGTGGCGCTTCCAGGCTAGTCTGGCCGGCAGGTGGGTGAGCCAAAGACCAGCTTGCTGGCGGGGCATCACAACACAAGTGGCCTGCATGCTCTACAGGAAAAGCAACTGACATCTGGGACGCAAGAGTGAGCCACTGTCACAACTGCTGTTGCCAGAGGTGAGTGGGGCAAGGTTGCATTGTGGCTCTGCATTGTAATGGGCTCCAGGGAAGGGGGATCCCCCATTGTGAAGTGCGCTAAACTTTACTGTGCTGTGCAAGGTGCTGCAAGAGCAGCGAGCAGGCCATGGAGGTGGCAACAGCAAATGTACCATGATAAAGGAGGAATGCTGTGCCACGCAAAGGCAAGTTCAGGTATGCTTCACTCCTGCACGTGTCAGTCTATAAACTGCCGCTGCCCATAACACTTATGCCAGGGCAGCTTTGGGGGAAGAGCCAGGGAGGACTCTGATGCCGCCATTTCCCCCGTGTAAGAAGAACAGCTACTGTATCAAGGTTCAAGGTTCAAGGTTTATTACACTTGTATGCCGCCCTATTCCTGGAGGGACTCAGGGCAGCTAACAAACCAAAAGGGAAGGGAATAATACAGAAAAAAGCAAAAGGCAAGCAAACAAAATACGGAAACAATTTAAAAACAGTCAACAGCCACACAATTCGAGTGGGGATGGGAACTCCTCAGCCCCAGGCCTTTCGGAACAGCCAGGTCTTGACAGCTTTGCAGAAAACCTGAAGGGTGGTGAGGGTCCGGATCTCCACGGGGAGATTGTTCCAGAGGGCCGGAGCAGCCACAGAGAAGGCCCTCCTCCAGGTGGTCGATAAACGGCATTGGCCGGCGGATGGAATTCGGAGGAGACCTAATCTGTGGGATCTAATAGGTCTTTGGGAGGTAATTGGCAGAAGGCAGTCTCTCAAGTATCAACTAACTATGCATTTCAAATACCAAATACTGGGGGGGAAAATTATTGGAGAGCTGCACTAAAGTCAAAATGTAGATCCAGGCAAACTTCAGTGGTCAAATTCACTGCAACAGTTCCGCAGAATGCTGCCTTCAAGTCTTAGATTGGAGCTGATATTTTGCTTTGGCTACTTAATTGGTCCTTCAAAAGGGTTTTGTCCATGTCCAAGGAATAGAATCATACAGTCATCAAACGTAAGTATTGGAATGACCTTAGAGACCACCTAGTTTAGTGATTTTTGGCTTTGGTAGATTTGGAGATATGTGGACTTCCAGTCCCAGAATTCCCCAGCTAGAATGGTTAAAGTCAACACATCTTTATGTTGCCAAAGTTGAGAAACATTCACCTAATTCAACCCCATCCATTTTTTCATGTTCACAAGCCACTTGTTTCGATGTGAAGCAGCCAGTTGGTGTGGATGTGCCCTGGCTCATCTTTTCTGAAGGAGGGTGTAATATTTTTGTTATTTCACCTAGAGTGCCGATCTGGATATCACAGGTGTATGAGAACAAAAGAAAAAGTCATAACTTTCTCTGAGCAGGTCCAGGACTTTTTCAGCTTGATTCAATTATGAGCATCTTTGTGGAAATGCACCAAAGCACAGCAGTATTTCTCTCCCAAGAGTTCTAAATCAATTTAGTCTGCTCTGTATGGATATTGGAATGCAGTGCCAAGAATTTGTATTGATTATTTTACATTCTTTTTCAATATTATTCTTTTTAAGCCTTTGGGGATGATGGGATCAGACCAGTGGTGGGCTTCAATTTTTTTTTAGAACCTATTCTGTAGGTGTGGCCTGTTTTGTGGGAGTGGCTTGGCAGTCATGTGACAGGGGGAGTGGCTTGATGTCACTCACCAGGAGATGTCATGGATTGGGTAAAATGTGGTGAAGCTCACTTAACAACGCTCTTGCTTAGCAACCAAAATTTTGGACTCAATTGTAGTAATAAGTCAAGGACTATCTCTGTCTTCCTCTGCATGGCAGCCTTGTCCTAGTAAACTATTTCTTCTTTCTGGCAATTTTCCTCTCTGTTAGCGGCACCAAAATAATCCAGACAATGTAAGGTTTCCTGCTGCAGCAGGGGGTTGGACTAGATGACCTCCTAGTAGCCTTCTAGCCCTAAATTTCTATGCTGCTTTTCTTCCTTCCTGCTAACAAAGAAACCTGCCTAAGGCTCATTCCACATGCCTGCCAGATAGAGATAATGAGATAATGACCCTAGAGAAAGTTTGGCTCCATTCACAAGCCTTTTAGAAACACAATGCTCATATTGCACAACCCCCAAAACTTCAAAAACATAAAACCATATAACATATGACCAATTTGTTCTTTTTTGCACCTTTTCAATTTAAAATTATTAAGACATGTGGACTTAAACTCCCAGAATTCCACAGCCAGGCATGCTCAGTTCTGATTTAAAGCGACATTTGTTTTTCTCCTTTGTGAAAAAAGTTTCCTTCTTTCTTTTTCTTTTTCTTCTCCCTTCCCCTCCTTCCTCCCTCTCTCCCTCCCTCCCCACTCTCTCAAACACACACACACACACACACACACACACACACAGAAGTTGGATTGGAGTATCTCTCTTACCCCCTTCCCTCTCTCACTCACTCTCTCTCAAACACACACACAAGTTGGATTGGATATCTTTTCCAATGGCTTGAAAGCAGCTCTTCTGCCATCCCTCTCCATTCCCCGCTATCTTCCCCAAACACCTCCCCCATTGCAAATGCAGTCGGCTGTCTGGGTGGGAAATGCCTGGAACAAAATAAAGCCCACCCATTCACCTCCTGCTGGCAGGCTGGGAAGACAGGAGAGGCAGAAAAGCCAGAGTGGAGCCGATCCGAGCTTTCCAAAAGAAAGAGGCTGGGGGGAAGTGTGTGTGCTACAGCATGGCTCTTTGCCTGGCTTCCTTTCTCCTCCTGTGGTCTCCTCAGTGCTCGCTTGTACTCTCCCTCCTCAAGTGTAGTTTGATTGCAGGTGTAGCCATGTTGCCTTTTCAAATTTGTAATCAGTGAAGCTGGGCTGGATTTTTATATAGTTTTATCCAGCTGTGTGTCTGTGTATGTGTGAGAAATGGATGGGAGCCTGGGGAGGAAGTCACTACACTTGGGGAGGGAGAGCACTGAGGAGACCACAGGAGGAGGCACAAAGCCAGGCAAAGAGCCATGCTGTAGCACACACACTTTCCCCCAGACCCAGAATGCTTGGATTCACTATGTAAAAATCCAGCCCAGCTTCACTGATTTTGAAAAGGCAATGTGGCTCTGCCTGCAATCAAACTATACTTGGGGAGGGAGAGCACAAGCAAGCCAGGGTCCTTCCCTCCAGCCTTTGCCCAAAGCCCTGCACAGCACCAGGAGGATGAAGCTTGAATTCCTCCTCCTCCCTCCAACCCACATGTACCTTTTCCAGCTGCTTCAGAGGGGGCTTCAATGCTGCTTCTTGCCTCGGGTCCTCTGAAGAAGCTCCACCCTCACTTCCTTCTCTTTGAGAAGTGCCTTGCAAATGGGCTGCAGGGCAGGGGAGCATACCAGTATGGGGGCATGTCCACGCCTCCTTGGAATGGGTATGCAAAAGTATGGCAAATTTCTGGAACCGGTACACCCGAAGAGGTGCAAACCGGCAGGAACGCACCTGTGGATCAGACTGTCAATAGAGAGGGAATTAGTGGGTGATCTAGCATTACTTCCCAATCAGTTACAGTTAATCTCTGAAATTACTTGTTATAAAGTTGCATATCTTTTGCAGTCACTGAACACAACTATCATTGGACTATGCAGATAAAATCTATTGTTCTATTTTTGTAAACACATGGTTCACATACATGAGTTTATTCATTTTGTTTGTTGTAAAATTAATGATTTTAATATGTATATAAAACAGTTTTTAAGTTTAATTGCCATGTAAATCCTACTAGATGCAACTCTCTGTCCACATTTCCTTCAAAGCAGTTTTTCTCCCTTTCTCTTTTATACACACATACACACACATATCACCCAAGCATATTTTTCATGTCATTGACAATGAATTCAAAGGATGCAATATTTTGCATACTCGCCTGCACACATTTTATTACTCTCACTTTCATTCTACAAGGCTGAAGTGAATCACAATAAATATACAGTATGTCTTGTTCTTGTTAGCTTGATTTGCTATTTTCTTCCAATGGATTTTTTATGCTCATAACTTGGAGAACTGCAAAAAATCCCAACACTTAAATAAATAACCTTTGCCAATAGTTTTTCAGGTTATTAACAACTTTAAAGTCTTATAATAGAAATAGTAAT
Organism: Thamnophis sirtalis; assembly: GCF_051295495.1. Lineage (NCBI taxonomy): Eukaryota > Metazoa > Chordata > Lepidosauria > Squamata > Natricidae > Thamnophis > Thamnophis sirtalis. The sequence continues at coordinate 139,824,220 of NW_028261381.1, forward strand.
ACTGAATGCCACATCAATCACATAAGGCTTTTCTCCGTTCAAAATTTTGATCTATATTAGTCTATCTGCAACATAGAATTCAGAGCAGTACTTTTAATGACGATCTGCCTTGTCACCCTCTGTTGATGTACATCCTTTCTAACTGTAAGATTTCTCTCCAAGGGATTGACATGTTTGATGCATATTTGGACTCATTGAACTGCTTTCCATCAATGTGAAGATTTCCATTTAATCCAAGAATGTAAGAATAGCCAGGAGTGTTATCTTACAAGTTCATTCTGGTTGATCTGAACTAGTTGTTAAAAAGTCTGTGTAAATAAAATTTAACAGATAGGATGGGGAAAATGTATTGGGAAAGACAGACCTCAATGTACCTTGATATCAAAACAGCAAGATTTCCTATTTCCAATTCTACTGTACTGTGGAAGTACAGTAAGATAACAGTTTCCCATCTCATTCAGGGATGTGGATCCATCTGGTATATAAAACTGGAACTGGAAGGGTATGCTGCCTCATCTCATCTCTCTGCATTGTGGAGCAACTGCATGTCAACATTTGTCTATTGAACTTCTTGTAGAGGAGGCAATTAAAATTAAAAGGGAGAGTTCAGGACTATGGCAACTTTGCAGAAAAGAAAAGCCATGATCAGGGCTAAAACATCCAGTGGTGACGGGGAAAAAAACTTCAAGAATGGAGAAAGGGACATCTTTACCTTGCAATTCTGCAAGTATCCTCTTGGAAGCAAATCCTATAGCAACTTGGGGAAAGGGGGTTCCTGGGAAAATCTGCATAAATCAAGATTATTATCAGAATTGAGGTTTTGCCTAATTAGGTAACACTCTAGGGAACAATCCCACTGAATGTGGCCAAAGCCCATCATAATCCATTAGATAATTTTGTTTCTCACAATGGTTAACAAGAAACCTCTGAGGAGTCCATTAACCACAGGAGATGAAGTCATAACTTCTCTCTCCATGTTATTTTTTGCATATATGATATATATGGAGGCACGTGGTGTTAAGATATAAGCACTGAGTCTCTCTCAATAACACTTGACAGACTTGTTGTCCATGTATTTATTCAGTTTATTTTTAAACACCATTTAAGTTAGTGGCCATTACCTTACCTATGATGATGAATTCCCATGATCGGTTATGTGTTTTGTGTAAAGCATCAGGCAGGATTAACTTGAATCAGTTCTTATTTATTTTTATTTATGTATTAATTTGGTTTGTCAAACATGTACAAGATAGCAGTTATAAGTATAAACATGGACACGTATGAAAGAAATGAATACAAATACATGCAGACAGTAGGACAGGGATAGTAGGCACACTGGTGCGCTTATGCATGCCCCTTTTATGGACCTCTTGGGAATATGGTGAGGTCCACGATAGGCAGTTTGAGGTTGAAGCTGTGGGGGTTTGAGGATGTAACAACAGCATTCCAGGAGTTGACCACACTGTTGTGGTCAATAAAATCATCATCATTTTCATACTTCTAATTATATCACTGAAACATATCTGAAAAGAAAGGTTGGATTCTTCTCTTCAAATGCCACTTCAATGTCTAAACCTCTTATGGGGAAAATAGGAGCCAGGAGTATTAGGCTTGTTTTCTGAGGCTTGAGTATTAGCCTTGAGTGCTTCAAAATCCATACAAAGCAGGATAAAAATCTAATAATAATAATAATTGTCAAAAAAGAAAAGCATGCATTGGCTGATTAGGTAACAGACGGCCAAATATAAACACTGATGCAACTTAAAAACTGAAACTTACTGAATGTACAAGAAATAAAACGTGAATACAAAAAATGCAATTAAAACAGGAACAGCATGCTGGCAAGGAAAAGCATTACATGGTCAGTTCTTCAAAATATAGAAAGAACAGTAGATAAAGATAAACCCCACAATGGTTTACAAATGAAACATTTAAAAAAAGAAAACAGAAGAGGAAGCTATTTGATCTAATGCAATCAAGGCCAGAATAGAACCATTATCAAATGATTCAAACTATAGATTATGCAAAGTAGCAAAAGACATAGTAGAACTTATTCCTAGCTTGTGGAAAAATGATTTTTTTAATCTGTCAATTTAAAAAGGTGACACTGCTTGGATCCACACACTCATACATTATGAGATCTTAAGTTCTTGGGAAGAATTTGATGGGTATGAAAGTCAACACAGGTAAAGAATGTATCTGTGATTTCATATTGTCATGTATATAACAATAATAATAATAATAATAATAATAATAATAATAATAATAATAATAATAATAATATTGCGGCACAATTCAGTAGCACAAATGATCCATTGGAATTTGTGCAAAAATTATAATATTAAAACAGCAACAAACTGGTGGGAACATCAGCCTGAAAAAGTCACCGAAAATCAGATGATCAAGATCTTGTGGGATTTCCGTATACAAACCGACAAAATACTGGCGCATAATACACCAGACATCACACTGGTTGAGAAAAATAAGGTCACAATCATAGACATCGCAATACCAGGTGATAGCAGGGTTGCCGAGAAGGAACATGAAAAAATCGCAAAATACCAGGACTTAAAAATCGAAATTCAACGACTATGGCACAAACCAGCAGTCGTAATTCCAGTGGTAATTGGCACACTGGGTGCTATCCCAAAAGCACTGGAATCACATTTAAAACAGTTAAAAATTGACAAAATCACCATCAGTCAAATGCAAAAAGCCGCACTGCTTGGATCTGCACGCATATTATGAAAATATGTTACGACGTCCTAGGCCCCTGGACGGGGCCCGACTAGTAACCAATGCCAAATCCGGCGAAACAACTGGCCGCTGTGATACAATTGTATAATAATAATAATAATATATAGGACTGTCATCATTTTTCAGATAATATAGTACTGTATATGGTATAAGATTGTCCATTTATAAAACTTGACACCTCTGTTCTTCTGATAATTTATATATGTATCATATAATGGTATCATTATAGCGTTTCATTTCAAACTTTGGGGCATTTATTTCATTGCTACTATTTTCACCATGCAATAAAGCACATTCTATGAGACGTGCACATTATTTATTAATCATCATACACACACACCATCTCATGAACTAAGTGTTGAAAATTACCATCTTTTAGCAAAGCATAGAAAAATCTCCAGGGACACGATGGCTCAGTGACTAAGACACTGAGCTTGTTGATCAGAAAGGTCGGCAGTTTGGCAGTTTGAATCCCTAGTGCTGCATAATGGAGTGAGCTCCCATTACTTGTCCCAGCTTCTGTCAACCTAACAGTTCGAAAGCATGTAAAAATGCAAGTAGAAAAATAGGAACCACCTTTGGTGGGAAGGTAACAGTGTTCTGTGCGCCTTCGGCATTTAGTCATGGTGGCCACATGATCATGGAGATGTCTTCAGATAGTGCTGGCTCTTCGGCTTTGAAGCAGAGATGATCACTGCCCCCTAGAGTCAGGAGGGACTAGCACATATGTGCCAAGGGAATCTTTACCTTTTAGAAAAGGACTCCTTGTTTGAAATACTTAAAAGAAGTGTTTCCAGAAGATCATTGAAATGCTTTACCTGTGACAGCAACAGTTGAAACTCATTTCTTTGGCATTTTTGAACCATGTGTGAGATTTTTCTAGAAAAATCATCATCATCATCATCATCATCATCATCATCATCATCATCATCACCACCACCACCACCACCACCACCACCACCACCACCACCACCACCACCACCACCACCTGCCTTTATTTTGTGCAATTCAAAGCACTTAATACTCCTACCTCCTATTTTCCCCATATTAATCACTGTGTGATGTGAGCTTGGCTGAGAGAGAGAATGATTGACCCAAAGTCACTCAGCTGGATTGATTTTTTTCCTTCTTCACTGTTTTGTGCCTTCAGCTTCTCAGTTGTGACCATCTTTTAATGTAAAATTACATAAATTAAAATTATGCCGAAGGAAAATATAGAGTATAATACATATATTTAGCCAAGATTGTTTATCATACCTTTTAGTTTGATGGTATTAGTTTCAGTAGACCACAGGTGAAGGATACAGTATGTAGGAAATAAATCATACATGATGAAGCTACTAAAAAGTTTGGCAGATGTTGCTGTGATTAACAGAGGCTTGTTCTGGAATGTGGGCTTGGCACAAGGCTAAATGCACATGAATGAATCTGTCTGCATACTTAGACACTGCTGTGAAACTTACTTCTTTTTAAATAGGGAGGGGACATTCTCTCCCTTGTTGATAACACTGATATATTCATTCAGGTTTGCTTATGGAAACCTACCACATGAAAGACTACACTCGTGATTGCTTCGGGGTTGGGATGATAAGTAGAACAAATCTTTCTTTCTGTGTTTCAGACCGGCAGTAAAAGGACATTTGTCAAATTTAATGTCCAATAATTTCAAGTCATCATTTTCAACAAGATATATATATTTTTCTATTCTATTTTTTCTCCATAACACATAAGGTGATCCAAATATTTAGGGTGTGCTTTAGGACACAGCCTGGATGGTGAAACACTGTTCAGACACCTGTTGGAGCATGTCACAAAACCTTTTTATAATTGTCATGAATTCTGTTAGAGATGAACATCTGTAAAAATTATCATGGGCCAGGAATGAAAACTTGGTGGGAACATAGAGTTGGGGAAAAAATGAGCATGTTTAAATATTGTGGGACAAATGAATATGAACTGATAAAGTCTTGGCTCATAATACACTATATTGCAGTAGAAAAGAAAAATGTGGATAGTGGACATGGCAATACCAGGGGACAGTAGAAGTCAAAGAATTGGAGAATATCACAAAATATCAAGATCTGAAAATCAAAGTTGAAAAATTATGGCATACACAGGTAATCATGGCCTCATTGACTATTGGCACACAGGTTGCCATATAAAAAAAAATTGGATGACACTTAGAAGATCTGCATATTGACAATATTTCCATCTGCCAATTTCAATCCACCTTTCTTGGATTGACAGATATACTATGCTGATACACATTCTAGGTTCTTGGGAAGAATTTGATGGGTACGAAGACAAGAACTGAAGAACTGGCAGCTATGATTTCACATTATTGTGATGATAACAACAACAACAACAGCAGCAGCAGCATGTTCATCCAATAGATCAGATTTATGCATTGCAGGATATTCCTCAAATTATTTCAGGGAATATACCTCTTCAGTTCAAAAATCTTTGTATGGGACAACAATACTTTTTCCAGAAATGACATTTTGGAGAGGAGACAAAAGAAAAAGTTATATTTCCTTCCTTCCTTCCTTCCTTCCTTCCTTCCTTCCTTCCTTCCTTCCTTCCTTCCTTCCTTCCTTCTCATATATATTATTTTGTGATTTACTATTTGGATTTTTTAAATAAACACACACACACACAAACATGTTTGTGTGTATGTGTGTGTAAAATCTTTTGCTTTTTTGCCTGTGTATTCTAAAGATTTCAAGCATCTATTCTTTCTAATTTTCCCCTTCTGCCAAGATGAAGTAGTAAATAAAAGTAATGAAACATCACCACAATTTATAAAAAGGAAAACTAGACAGAAAGTTCTCAGTCAATCCTGACTCAGGACTGTGGGTTCTGAGCTTTTGTTAATGGCCTGGACAGCTTCCTAAAGCTGTTTTTATAGTTTCCTCCTTCGCCTGAATTTCAGCTATGCTGAGCCTATTAAGCTGGCATCAAGTCAATGTGTTCTTTCGTGATCGTATACAAACTCTCTGAGTGCTGGAGAAGTCAGTATCTGTCCTCTTAGCTGACACTTCTACCTCCTTTTACTGATGTTAAAAGAAATTTCTACTGTCAGTCATATAACCAATTCACTTTGTTCATAACCAGTGACAGCCTTGTTGTTTTTCCTGTCTTGCCAGAGAACCAACTTCAGTGAATTAGCATCCTCAAAATTTAGATGCACTCATTAGTCTGAATAAATCTGAAAGCTGCTGTTCCAACATTATTATTATTATAGCTATCTATTCCTAATTTTATATTTTTGAGTCTGTAGGTGTGTGTGTGTGTGTGTGTGTGTGTACATATAGTATGTGTGTATTCATTATATATATATAATTTTTAGCCAACTCTTTTCAGTTACAAGTATATAATCTTAGGGAATTGCTTAAAACTGTAATTGTCATGATAATTCAGAAGTTTGCTATTTGTTCCCATTTGTTTTATTGTTCACTCAGAATCATTGACAAGACCTGCTATTTCAGCTTGAGGAATATGTGATTTCAATGCTATCAAATTTATTAATACTCTTCATCATTCAGCCCCCCTCCCTTATAATGTATTTCTGGCAGGGGGCTGGAAGTGTGCAGAATGAGACCAATATACACACAAATGCCATACTTACATATGAATATTACTGTTTAGACTATGTAGCAGGGTGGCAAATGAATTGTGTAAATTTAATTTTCTTTTTTGAATATTACTCCTTTAATTGAAAAAAATCATTCTTACAAATCCCAACCACCACCTTAACCCTAACCCTGCAGTAATAGTTTTCAATCAGAATAGAGCTGAAAGGGACCTTGGAGGACTTCTAGTCCAACCTCCAAGTAGGAGACTCTATACCATTTCAGATAGGTGTTGTCCAACCTTTTCTTTAAAACCTCTAGTGATGAAGCACCCCCCCCACTTCTGAAGGCAAGCTATTTCCTGTTTTATTGTTCTCACTGTTAGGAAATTTCCCCTTAATTCTAGGCTGCTTCTCTCCTTGATTAGTTTCTATCCATTGTTTCTTGTATTGCCTTCTGGTGCTTTGGAAAAAAAGTTAACGCCCTCCTCTTTGTGGCAGCCCCTCAAATATTGGAATACTGCTATCATGTCACCCACAGTCGTCCTTTTCTCTAGACTGGCCATACTGAATTCCTGCAACCATTCTTCATATGTTTTTGTCTCCAGACATTTAATCATCTTAGTTGCTCTTCTTGGGACTTTTTTCAAAGTCTGAACAACTTTTTTGTAATGTGGTGACCAAAACTGGATGTAGTATTCCAGGTGTGGCCTTACTGAGGCTTTATATAGTGGTACTAATATTTCACATGATTTTGATTCTATGCCTCTGTTTGTACAACCAAGGATTGTACTAGTTATTTTGGCTCCTACTGCACACTGCTGGCTCATGTTTAAGTGATCGTCCACTAGGACTCCAAAGTCCCTCTCACAGTTACTGTTTTTGAGTCAGGTTTCACCTACTCTGTACCTGTGCCTTTGTTTTCTTCCTGCGTAGGTGCAAAAGCCTTGCTCTTCTCCAAATTAAATTTCATGTTGTTGGATAGGGCCTATTGTTCAAGTCTATCAAGATTTGGGGGGGGGGATCCTGAGCTTGTCTTTTGGGGTGTTGGCTATTCCTGCCAGCTTAGTGTCATCTGCAAATTTGAGGAGTTCCCCTTCTATGGTTTTATGGTTTTTTGGTTTTATTAGAATTTGTAGGCCGCCCTTTTCCCTGAGGGGACTCAGGGCGGCTCACAGAAAACCAGGGAAGGGGGAATACACATTAAGATGACAACATATAATAAAATAGTAAACAACATACATTCATCATTCGGGCGGGGTAGGAGTCCTTATCCCCAGGCCTGGCGGGCGAGCCAGTTCTTCAAGGCTGTGCGGAAGGCTGGGACGGTGGAGAGGGTACGAATCTCCACAGGGAGCTCGTTCCAAAGGGTCGGGGCCACTGCTGAGAAGGCCCTCCTCCTTGTAGTTGCCAGCCGACACTGGCTGGCCGATGGAATGCGGAGGAGGCCTAGTCTGTGGGATCTTATGGGTCGTAGGGAGGTAATTGGCAGAAGGCGGTCTCTCAAGTATCCAGATCCACTGCCATGTAGGGCTTTATGGGTGATTAACAGCACCTTGAAGCGCATCCGGAGATCGACAGGCAGCCAGCGCAGCTCGCGGAGGATAGGTGTAATGCGGGTGAATCGAGGTGCACCCGCTATCACTCGCGCGGCTGCGTTCTGCACTAGCTGAAGTCGCCGGATGCTCCTCAAGGGCAGCCCCATGTAGAGCACATTGCAGTATTCCAGCCTAGAGGTCACAAGGGCCCGAGTGACTGTTGTGAGAGCCTCCCGATTCAGGTAGGGTCGCAACTGGCGCACCAGGCGTACCTGGGCGAATGCCCCCCTGGTCACAGCCGTTAAATGGTGGTCGAATGACAGCTGTGGGTCCAGGAGGACTCCCAAGTTGCGGACCCTCTCTGAGGGGTGTAAAATTTGACCCCCCAGCCTGAGTGTTGGAATATTGGCCAAATCTTTGGGAGGAAAACACAACAGCCACTCGGTCTTTTCTGGGTTGAGCACAAGCTTGTTAGCCCTCATCCAGTCCATAACGGCCTCAAGACCCCGGCACATCACATCAACCACTTCATTGATTTGGCACGGGGCGGACAGATACAATTGAGTATCGTCCGCATATTGATGGTATCTAATCCCGTGCCTGCGGATGATCTCTCCCAGCGGTTTCATGTAGATGTTGAATAGTAGGGGGGATAAGACCGAACCTTGCGGCACCCCATAATTTAGGGGCCTTGGGGACGATCTCTGCCCTCCCACTAACACCGACTGCGACCTGTCCGAGAGGTAGGAGGAGAACCACCGTAGCACGGTGCCTCCCACTCCCACCTCCCGCAGTCGTCGCAGAAGGATACCATGGTCGATGGTATCGAAAGCCGCTGAGAGGTCAAGGAGGACCAGGATGGAGGAATGTCCTTCATCTCTGGCTCTCCAGAGATCATCCATCAATGCGACCAAAGCGGTTTCTGTGCTGTAACCGGGCCTGAAGCCCGACTGGAAGGGGTCTAGGTAGTCTGCTTCCTCCAAGGACCGTTGGAGCTGGAAGGCCACCACCTTCTCGACAACCTTCCCCAGAAAGGGAAGGTTGGAGACTGGGCGATAGTTATTGAGGACAGCTGGATCCAAGGATGGTTTCTTCAGGAGGGGTCTCACCACCGCCGCTTTCAGTGTGGCGGGGAAGTTCCCCTCCCGAAGGGAGGCGGTTACAACCGCCTGGATCCAGCCTCGTGTCACCTCACTGCAGTTAGTAACCAGCCATGAGGGACACGGATCCAGAACACAGGTGGAGGTACTTACAGCTCTCATGGCCTTGTCCACATCCCCGGGGGTAACGTCCTGAAACTATACCATCATCTAAGTCATTTATTAAGATATTGAAGAAGTTTTACAAAGAAGATATTTGAAGGAAATTTTACAAAGAAAACCATGCAAATCTGGTCTTCCACCTAGATGTGAAATTTCCAAAAAATGACCTAATTAATTTATGAGCCTCGAGACAAAATTCAAAAGAAATCCAGTCATTTATTAGGATCAACATTTTGGCATGTTCTTCTGCACAGCTGAAACTGATTTCCGATCAATGGTCTCTGCACTTTACCCCTGTGTCTCCCCTCCCCTCAGTTTGTGTCATAAATCATATCCACCAATGAGGTGCTGCAGCAGGCTGTGAACTTTGCACCCCACATGCCGACTGTAGAAATATGAGATCCGACTCTGGTTGAAAGTATGCATGGAATTTAGAGTTTAGAGTAATTTATTTATATGCCGCCCTTTTCCCTGGGGGAACTCAGGGCGGCTTACAACTCGAATTTTCTCTCCCATTTTCATGCAACTTGATAATAGTCATGGAAACACTTTACAAGTTGACGTCAGAATTAATTCTGATTCTATTGCATTAAATTAAGCCTCATTGGGATGTGTATATATCTATCTGTCTGTTTATTTGCTTGTTTATTTTGCTGGGTTATTCTAATCAAAGTTGACTCTAAATATATTTATCCCAACTATAGCCCAGTATGCATTAGAATGAGCGTCAGTGTCCCAATTCATAACAACAACAATATATATAAAATGTGTAAAACTTAGGAATCTTTTCCATTTAATTGTCACCAAATAAAAGTAACTTCTATTGCTGGAGGAAACAGATCATATTGTTCCGTATGCTCTGAAACCTGAAGAAATAACCATGTTTTAATGGGCTGCCTAAAAATCAGGAGGGTGGAACATTTAAATAATCAGAGAAATGCTCTTTTATTTTATTTGTTTTATGGCCCATCTTGTAAAATATTGTGGCTCACTATAGTAATAAAACCACAATGATTATTTAAAAAGCAAGACATAGACACACAGAGAGAATGAGAAACAAGGACCTGATCCACTATCTTTGTCCAATGGATAACAAGGAGAGAACCAACCTAGAAATAAGGAGACATTTCCTGACTGTTAGAGCAATTAATCTGTTAGAGCAATTAAGCAATTAGTCTTGCTTCCAGAAGTCATGGGTGCTCTTACACTGGAGTTTTTTACGAAGAGATTGGACAATTGTTTGTCTGAATTGGTATAGGGTTTCCTGTTTCAGCAGAAGGTTGGACTAAAAGACCTCCGAGGTCTCTTCCAAATCTGTTTTACTGTTATTCCTGGGCTCCAATCTTATTACTCCAGGGCTTGGAAGAAAATCCAGCTCTTTACAGGTTACAGAGCCAGTAAGGTAAGAGACTGGAATAGGGTTCTTTTCTTGAAAGGGGGCAATGAATAAAAAGATTATTTTCCTGATCCCTGAAATAGACAAGTTTCTGAGCAAAGGCAATATGTACGAGAGAAATTGTGTAACTGTATTCCTATATAAGAAACAAAAAAATGTGTTCTAAAGCTTAGTTAGTGGACAAAGTCCAGAAGAGCACCAAGATTGCAGTCTGTGAGTATACTGTGAGAATACTGCTTGTGGAAAAGAAGAAACGGAGACTCAAGTAATTCTGAAGAAAGTTTCACTTTTATTTCATTTCTTATTTTGCACAGGTGATTTTTGTGTAAAGAGCATCACGAATAGTTCATCTGACTAGTGACAAACTGGGATTCCACTGGTGAGTTGTACAATCCTTCTACCATCAGCATATGATGGAGATTATGGCCTAAAGCAAGTGTTTCTTAAAAGCTCTTCTAAATCAGAAGTAAGGTCTATGATATCCTTCCCAACTAGATGTACAGATTTTACTTCTCAATATTTGCTAGCTGCAACTTAACACCCCCTCATAAATTTTCTCAACCCTAAATGATTTAACAGGTGCAGATATACATCACAATATAAACATGGAAATAGCATAGGTTGGTAATGCTCTTCCAGAAAGACCTCTAAATAGGGACTGTCTTCCCTCTCTTTTACACCAATATATAGAATTGAGAGATTTGAAAAACTGTTATTTCTATTTTCACAGTGAAATCATTCATCTCGGTCTTTTTTTGGGGGGGGGGGGCTTAGAATCACACTTAGCTGTGAACATTTAGATGTTACATAGCTGAGGTGGCCGTTCTTTGCCTGGGGTTTGTATATTTATCGTTTGATGTGGCTTTTTACATTTTTGTCTGTTGCTTTTATAGCCGTTGTTTTATTTGATCATTGTAAACCACCCAATGTTGCTTTTTATGAAATGGGCAGCTAAAACAAATTTGAATACATAAATATTCCTAAAAAAATTAGTAGGAGGTGATTTGATCCAAATAGAAAGCATTTTTAATGTTTTATCTTCCTAAAATTAGTGGCCAATAATGATTAAGTCCAGAGTTTTTTTTTAAACCACCATATTTTGACAGAAGCTGAGCTAATCGTTATGAAATAGCATGTTTATAAAGGTGACCTAGAGCTTCATTGTACTGAGTTTCATCAACCTGAGAGGCATACTTTTTTATTTTATGACCAACAGAATTTGCAGAAAATAAATACCATCTGTTATATTATAAATGACTGCACAGCTATAAGGCCATAATACATTTTGCCCCAGTGTGCATTACTTTACACTTGCTTGCACTAAATTGTATTTGCCAGCTCAGACCTGATCAGCATCTATGTACAAGGGTGGGAGAAGCAGTATTGTCCTAATATATTATTTTATATATTTTCATCATGAAGCAGTTTCTTGCTTCTGTGGATGATAGAAGCTCTGGTTTAAAATATCCAGAACAGATCTAGAAGCCTTTTCTAGTTGTAAAGCAAGTTGTTTTTTTTCTGGACCAAATAGTAAGGAGAATATGTTGCCAACATTTCACCTCTGTGGGCCACAATTTTGCGGCTAAGCATTAAAGATAGGCCATAGTCTTCTATTTTGTGTGCCTTAGTGTGTTAGGGCATGAAAAGACAAAACCAAACCAAACCAAACCCCCATTCTGCTTTCACGTCTACTCTTTATCCTTTGCTGTCTTTCTCATAGTTGGTTCTTGTATTAGATTGTAAACCACTTGGAGCAGAAACCTGTACTATATTTAATAATGGAATCTGCAGTTAAATAATCAACTTAAGGTAAGTCCTTTTCGTTCTCCTTCCAGCAACTGTAGAAAAGTAAATGGCATGTATCTGTGGGAGCAGGAAAAGGTAACAGACTTGAAATAAATGAAAAATTGGACATGAATTGTACTGGGATTATGTGTGACAATGGGGAAAGAGGGTTTAAAGACCCTTTGAAAGTGTGATGTGGTTTTTAAAATGGTTCCTTGATTGAGGGCACATTTTAAACTAGAATTCATACTTTTGAGGAAGGTGTGTCAGCTTTGATGACAAGAGAAAGAGAAACTGATGCATAAATACTTCTGATAGGTATGGTTGGGAGAGGTGCGGACCTTCCCAGGGATAACTGAAAAACTTTAAATAGCACAATTGAAAACTAGGAGGAAAATGGTGAATAGCAGGCTGAAGGGCAAAGTTTAAAACTTTAAAACTATAGTCTGGTGGCTTTTCAAGAATATTGTCTGTAAGAAGCACAGATAATGTGTGTATCACTGAACAAGGGAGGGAGGGAGGAAATATGGGGAGGAATAGAGACGAATGAAGTTAAACAAGGACATGTAATGTTTTGTTATGGTGAAGAATTAAATGATTTTTAAGTAAAATAAAAGGTCGACATAAAATATGAGAGAAGTGAAATACAAGTTGGTAGTGAGGAAGACTAAATACAAATGGCAATTAAAGGTAGCTAATGAGACCTCTCTTTGGCACATGCTGTGTCAAAAACTAATCATGCTGGTTCTCTCTCTTTTGAAACCATGTTTTTCACCTGTACACTGAATCTAAAATTATAGAATGCAATTGCTCATCCAGTTTGTTAAACTGAGTTGTCTTTGATCTTCTGCAGAGTCCACTGCAGAATTCATTCTTTCCATGCCAGCTATTTACCTGGTGCTGTGATCTTTCATTAATTCGATTATTAAGAAGTTTACAAGTGATGTCACTCCTAAGCAGTCACATCATGGCTTCTGCCTGCTTTAGGTAGTCAGCAATGTTCACAAGCAGCAAAGTAAAGCAAATAAATATTAACGTGATACAAAAATTTATGTGCCTCTAATCTAATGAATAATGGGCATTCCTGACACTTTCTGGAAATATTCACACTTGACTTAATAACCTACAAAGGCTTTGATCATATGAGCTATCTCACCAGCATGTCTAATCACAGTTGTGCATTAGATTTACAGATATGAACTGGGAAAATATATACATAAAAATATACAAGAACATGATGAACCTGTATATTTATGCCTGGAAGTAGACCTACGCTTATAAAAAGTGTGGATAAGTTTATAACCTTAGCAATGGAACATTCATTCTTCATGGAACATATCAGCCGAGCTCTCTAAAATCTTATTTGGGGGGGGGAAAGAAATTCAGTTTCAGTTTCAGACTCACAATGGGATAGCAGCCCAAATAGTTTCAGAATGTTCAAAGCAGCAACCATTAACACATAATTTAACTGAAAGGCTTCTTTTGATAAAATATTGCTTCATACTTGGGAGGTTTTGAAGAGTAGAACCATCGGAAAGGGAATTTTTGCTATTTCTCCTTCAGCATTTGTTTTTATTCCAATATCTTTATAGTTTTAAGAGTTGCATAGCACTCTAAAGTTGTACTGGAAGGGAATTCATTAAAAAAAGATTGGCAAAAAAATGCTAATTTTCAGATTTGCCAAATGAAGTGTCAACTGAATTAAAACATCTTCAGTCACTGGACTGAACATAATCATTGAACATAATCTATCTGCACAAAAATACCTACTACTGATAGACCTCGAAATAGTAAAAAGATAAATAAAGTCTCCTTCAAGTTAAACACAGCTGCTACCAGCAATACAATTATATCTGAATTCAGATATTTGTATATCCTGTTTAAACAAAACAAAATCTAACAAAATCAAATCTATCCCCTTTAAATTAACTTGAGATTAAATTGACAATCTGCCTTAATGTGGCTTTATGATGGCTCAAGGTAAGTCAGCAAACTCAAAAGGGAGTTGACAAAGTGGGAGAATGACAGTTGATCAATATCATATTGTTCACCTTAATCTCATAGAGATACAAGGAATCTCCCATTCTACTGCAGATGGAATCTGTTCCAAAGGGTGATGTGAACCCAGTGAATCATCTCGCCTCACCCTCTTCAAAGGAGATAAGGAGTGATAAGAGACGCCAAGGTGTTTGATTAAAATAATAGAGCAAATTCCGAAAAGATGCTCAAAAGTTTGAAATCTACAACTACAACTTAAAATCTACCTCCAGACAGCATGCTGCCTTGAATTAATGATGTGTACCATAAAAGAAGCTTAATCATACTAAATCAACAAAATAACAAAATTATTATTTGCTAATTAAGTTCAAGACTGGATGACAAGTTAATGTAAGGGCTGAATTATTACTCCAAAAGCCTTACCATTTCTTCATCCACGATATCAAGTGGCACATATTTCAGATCTGGGCTCTGGATTCAACATTTTAATAAATAATAAATAATCTAGGTGAAGGTGGAAATAGTGCTCATCACATCAGTAGATGATTTGAAATGTATTGAATTGATGTTTTCCTGGGAACTTTTATCTTTTTATCGTTTTTCCCCAGATTTACAGATTCATGCTGTTTCAGAAATGTTTCGATTCTCCAGAGAAGTTTTCAAAAGTCTTCAAGGATAACAAAGAATAGAGGAAAAATACTCTTTTCTTAGTATCATTTGAGTGAAACTCTGTTCATATACCTTGTTTCCCTGAAAATAAGACCACCCCGGAGAATAAGCCCAATCAGGGTTTTGAGCACAGGCACTAAAATAAGCCCTCACCCGCAAACAAGCCTTCCCCAAAAATATTGCAACACAGCAGCAGCCATGAGATGATTACGCTTGCTGCCTCCTGCACCTCAAAAATAATAAGACCTCCACGAAAATAAGGCCAAGTGCTTATTTCAGGGGTCGAAAGAAAATAAGACCCTGTCTTATTTTTGGGGAAATACGGTATCAGATAGCTCCTATCCAGTATATAGTCTGGATTCCCCCCTTTCCGTTTTACTGAGAATCATTATTTTTGGTCTTAGGGAAACTTATTTTTGTAAGAACTTCAAAGATTGGTTGTGATTTAGACAACTCCTAGTTCTGAAATAAAAATACTAGTGATAAACTAAAATAACATTTGGGACCATCTCACATGATTCTATGCAATCAACACTGATCTAGTTCTGATTTTCCTTTCTTAAAAATATAATAGGCCTCAACATGATAACAGTAATCTCTCCCTCTTCACTCACTGCACTGAAATATTTACCATTTTTTCTGGGGGGGGGTGTTTCACTAAGCTGTTAGACTTCAACTCCCAGAATTCCTAGCCAGCAGGAAGCTTTCCATAATGCACCAATGGGCTATTGGTATTATTTTATTTGGGTTCTTCTCAAATGCTACATTATTATCTAAGTCATTCGGGACACTTTGCTTCATTTTAAATGATACATTTTATTTGCAGAAGGTAAGGCATCTTCAGAAAATTAATACATTTTATTAATGCACGTATGTCTGTATATTTTTGTCTGTGTGTGTTTCTGCATATATACAAACACATTATACACATATACATACATGTATTCATATATTCATGGACTATCCTCACACACTCATTTGTCCATACAATGAAATAAATAAGCTAAGCAAAACACAGTATATAGTGGGTCAATGTGTACATCTTTATTTAAAATACGCAAGATGCCAAGATGAAGAAGTAAAGGAAAAAGAAATACATATTGTTTTTGAAGTTGAAGCATGAATATGGTTGTAATTTTAATGTTTCTTGCTGGAAAAAGGTCACTTTTAGCGAGGTCGGGTTTTTCTTAAGGTCATTTCACACTGAGATATCTGCCTGCTTTTGACATTTCATCTAAGAGCGGCACAACTATTCTGACACATGAAATGGGTTCTTTGCAAACCCAATGGCTATTTCTATCAACATCTGTTATTCTTACACAAAGGGAGAATATGCATTGATTGCAAACTAGGCTTCGCTTTAAAAGAGAGAGGGAGAAAGAGAATATTAATATAGCTATTTGCACTTAAAGAAACAGACAGGTCCAGTTTCAGGCAGAACTCAGTTTGTCATGTGCTATGAAAATTATATTTGGTATTCATTTTGTTATTTGTAATCATGTTGACGATTCTTCCCACATGAATTATGTTTAAGACATTATACTTCACAAAAGATAACAGTTTGCCCTAGATTCTGCCCTACAGCTTTCCCAAAACATGCATCATTTTTCTGTTCATAAAGGTCAATCCCTGAGAACTTTTCTAGGAAACTAGACCCATTGCTTTCAATTACTTCTAAATAAGAATGGAAAGGTTCTGGCCTGAACACTGTGTTTTATGGAACTATGGCACAACCACTGCTATTCAACTCCTTTAAATTAATATGGCAACTATCTTTACAACCAAAGTTGATCTCAAAGGCTGTATATATGTTTTCATATGCAGCTTGAACAAATTCCTGTCATGACCGGATTATGTGGCTGAGCAGTGGCTTAATGGGTCCATCATTCATTTAGATCACCCATATTTTGACTTTAAAAAAGAACCATAGAAAATTCTGATAGAGCTCAATACATTTCCAGAATTGTATAGACATTAGCGCCTTCCCCTCTGACTTTAAATACAAATAAGTACTATTTGTTTATAAAACCTTTCAGATGCTTTTGACTTTTACTTAGTTGAAGAAACATTGACAGCTAACAAAAGATGACAGGAGTTGTAACTTGAAACTAAATGGAAATGATAAAAGAAGTGACCAATTTCACTTGAACCCTAGTTACAGAGTGCTGAAACTAATGATTACTATCATGTCTGATGCATTTAGTTGAGCATGTGGAATGGGACCATCACATCATTCTAACTTAGTGACATCCATATGGTTCTACTGAATTTATAGCCATCAAGAAACATGAGGGAAATCCAACAATATCAGATTGAAACCAAGGAAAATAATTGAATGGTAGAATATTTGTAATATTGGGGAATATTTGTAGGTGAAGGTTCATTCTTCGAGCATGTGGGTTGGCTTCCAAACATTTCATTACCAGGCTAGGTATCATCTTCAGCAGAGTTTGGAGAGTGTCGGTGTCAGTGTTCTTCTGTTCATAAGGGCTTCAGGTGTGGGTATGTCAAGTGAGGGTTTTGTGATGGGTCTAGTGATGGGTCAGGTGTGAGTCATCAATGAGCCTTGTGAAGGGTCTTGTGATAAGGAGTTCACATCAGGTCAGGGTCATTGGGATGTGAACTGCTAATTGATAGGTTGGTTGGTGCTGTCTCTGGTTGGCTATGTGGTTGATTTGGATTTCTGAGACGTGGGTAGGCTGATTGTAGATCAATATGTCTGTTGATAGAATTGCTTGTGGGATTCTCACAAGTGTGGTGCGTGGTAGTTTATTTTATGCATTTAATTTTATTATTTTATTTATTTATTTAGTTATTCAACATGTACAAAGTAACAGGCATTAGTATAGTCATGGACATTATTGCATGAGATTGGTACAAATAAATGGATATAAATAAGTATAATATGGTCATGAACATATAAAATGATTACATATCAATGAGAACAGTAGGACAGGGTCGGTAGGCATGCTGATGTGCTTATTCACACCATAAGCTTGGCCAAAGATTTTTGTGTTGCTCCAATCGAACTGATGTTCTTTGATGTTGGAGTGGGTAGAGACTAAGGATTTGGAATTGTGGCATTTGACTGCCAGGTGGTGTACATGAATCCTGGTTTTTAATTGACGTGACGTTAGACGTGATATGACATGGTAGAACATAATTTCTATTCTAAAACTATATTTTTAGAACAGAGGTTATGAGACATGAAGGTCAAAAATACATGGTGGTCCAATAGGACATGTTTCAGTTACAGTTTTTTAAAAACCGAGAAATAGTTTCACAAGAAAACTAAAAAAAGAGCTTGCTCATTTTGAGAAATACTGAGTAAGAGGAACAAGTGAACACATGAAATTACTTTTATCCATTAACCAGAAAGATTGTTGTGTGAAAATGTGATTGATTCACTCACAGAATCTTTAGTCAATCTCTATCACTGCAAACAAGTATAGGTATGCAAACTGGATTTCAATCAAACAAAAGCTTGAAAAAAAGATGGAATACATACAAACTACAGTTGTTAAGCAAACTTTGTTGCAAACCTTATATGAAATACTGAAATCATATTAATTAATATGACTCTGAGTCATCTATGGGCAACTCTTGAGGACCTATAGGTTTGAACTACTTGAATTACTTCAGTCCTATAGTTGATTCAGTTCCCATTATCATAGAGAATCATTGTTTCCCATCTACTATATTCATGCATGTGACTCTTGAATATAGTTGACCCTTCACCACAAGGGTGTTTGCTTTGAGCAGCAACACTTCTGAAGAAAAGCTTCAGAATGTACATCGAGAACTACTCTATGTGGGCTATATACCACTATTCCATATCTTATTTAAAAATATCAATTTCACTCACAGGAAATTAAATGGGAAGAAACACTGTAGTAGATACTATGAGTATTATGCTCAGCCATAGAGCTTAGTAACAGAAAACTAAAAAAAAAAACAAAAAACCCAAATTTAAAAAGCCTTGCAGAAATTGTGGATGTTCCATAAGTGGAAGTTTTTAAGAAGATATTGGACAGCCATTTATCTGGAATGTTATAGGACAGACATGGGCATTTTACAGCCCCTAGGTCAGATCTGGCTTTGACCCACATGAGGTCAATTGGAAAGTAGCAATCAAATGTAAATAATTATATACTATGTACACAAGACAACTGAATTTCTTTTATTTTGAAGGTAACTACTGTTATTTTTTTCAATTTGGGTGGGTGCATGCCATACCTTCACAGACCTATGGGTTCAATCCTCCATAACAATCCCAATTTCTCAAGTGTCTCCTTGGGAAAATTAATTGTCTACCTCTCGTATAGGATCTCCTCCTTGAGC
Source organism: Thamnophis sirtalis (assembly GCF_051295495.1). NCBI lineage: Eukaryota > Metazoa > Chordata > Lepidosauria > Squamata > Natricidae > Thamnophis > Thamnophis sirtalis. Next base: position 139,843,537 of record NW_028261381.1, read on the forward strand.
AGGGAGTTGGACTAGAACAGCTGTCCCCACCCTTTCTGCCTCTGTGGACTGGCAGGGAGGGGAGAGGGAATGGTTTTGTATGTGTGTGCACCACTCGCACTAATGTAGCTTTGCACGCTCACACATTCGTCTTGCTTGCTCAGGCTTGTTCCCAATGGGCAGTGGCCTGGCACCAGGTCATATACTGGGGGTTAGGGAGCCCTGGACTAGAGACTTCCGAGTTCCTTTTCAGTCTGTTATTCTGTAAGTAGCAGCAATAGTAGGTAAGGAATCAGATTCTGGAACTCAAGACCTTCACAGGGGCCTGTTGGTGATCTTCCCTGAATACTCTCCAGAACTGGCCTTCCTTTGTTCTGTCTTTAGCTAGGTCTCTTATGTGAAACATATGCTCTGACATCTAGTTATAGATCAGAAATTATGTCAGTATAATTTGACATATTTGATAGCATATGATTTCCTAATGGCCAGGTAACAGGAACATGTTTGAAACTGCCTTTGCTTTAAACATCTAGATATTCGGTTTTGAGTTTTTCACTACTTGAAAGACCTAGATTTTTTTTTAATGGAATAAGGCATAGTACAAGGCCATTTTTTTTAGGTAAACCAGTATAACCTTGTAATGTAAATCCCTGTTGGTAGTTGTGGTTTTGTCAGAATGTTTGTGTGTGTGATTGTAGGTCTGTTGGTAGGTACATGTATTATTGAGATCTACTTATATTCTTTGATAAAACACTTGGTTTTCTTCATAGAAAGATTTTCGTTTCATCAAGAAACACATTTGGTTTTGTGATTAATCTCATGCTGGCTCTGACCCAATGAATTGCTCTGAATGCTTGTACAAATATGGAATTCAGTGATCTGAATGTTTTGTGAACAGAAGCTAGTTGGGATATGGAAAGGCAAAATTGGCACTTATCTTCTCTGAAGCAAACTGGGAAATGAACAGGTTTTTGCTTGTCCTACTGGCTCTTCAAACACTGGAAAACTTTGGGTCACAATTTATCCAACTACAGTGAATGTGTCACATTAAACTTCTCTATGAGATGAGTGTTTATGGCATTCATCCATTGAGAACTACAGGTGCTGTGAGTCTGGATTTCTGCCATATGTCCAGAGGGCATTGAAGAGGTTAATATCCAGGTGCAAACAATGTGCTGTTGGAACATGTTCTGTGTTTCTTCCAGACTTTGGCCGCAAATAATCTCCTTTAACGTATTTTATTAAAGTGTCATAATTAGATTTATTTAACATTATGAGAGCCAAGGAATGTCAGCTCTGCGAATGACCAAAAAAAAAGTTCTTCAAGAGAGAAGAAAACCCATAAATTTTCAGGCTTTGATCACTTTAAATAGCATATTCTTAGCAAGCATAGAGGTTTTATTTCATTATAATTAGAGGTCATCAGGTTGGGGACAAACTGGGCCATCAGAAAAGAAATTAAGACTGATAGAACTCTGTGGTTTGATAAGATTTATAGAGTGGTCATTGTGAGTAACTATTATATTTCAGATATAAAAAATGTTTACTTAAGCTGTAAATGTTACATGATGATGATAGTGGGTGGTGGTGGTGGTGGTGGTGGTGATGGTGGTGGTGGTGGTGATGATGATGATGATGATGATGATGATGATGATGATGATGATGATGATGATGATACTATCAACAACCATCATTACCAGTTCTGATGTACTAAGGTTATTGTTCTATTGTATATGTTTCTGAATTGAGATGAGTATTAAAATCAATATCATCTTATCTTCGGCTATTGTTGCTCCCAAAAGAAATAATATGCAGCACAATATAAATTTAGGGTCATTATTACAAGGTATGTATGACATCCAGTCAGCAATCAAAGAAACATGAGATTTCTATACTTATCAAAGATCCCATTAATAAAGACAGAGATGTCAAGGATTAAATGTGCATAGCTAGGCTTACAAGTGATCTTGAAAATATGACTAGGGAGGAACCGATTGTTAATTGTGTGGAATTTCTTTGTACAGTTAATCTGGGAAGGGGACTTATGGGTAAGAAACATCTAACAAAATAGTTAAAGCATTCTTGCCACAGGGGTGTTTCAATTTGATTGAGACCAAACTTCCAGCCAAGTATCTCCTTATCTGCTGCCAAAATCCAATTAAACCAACAGTGCTATCATTAGTCTCAGCCTTAAGTAATGGCTACATATATCCAGTTAACTGCAGGGTACCAAGAAAGCTTAGTATTTCAATGAAAACCTAGTACTTTTGCTGAGACTCAGTTTTGGTTAAACATTTTCCTTTTATCTGATAAACTTAAGGAGCATGTCCTTTTTTTAAAAAATAGAAACTTTTTAGATAAGCAGAAATGAGAAGCTCTAGATCACATTAGCAACAATTTTCCTGGAGTCATTCAGGCACACATCCTAGATAGGGGTGTCCAAGTTTAGCAACATTAGGTGAACTGGTTGTTGGAAGAAATCATTAGGGCAGAGAACCGGTTGATAAATTATTTGAATCCCACCAGTGGTTAAGACCTGTGGAGTTCAACGGCCAGTATGCTGGCTGGATAATTCTGGGAATTGAAGTATACAACTCTTAACATTCTCACGGCTGACATTTTGCCAAAGACCAATCAACACAAGAACAAGGAACCTGTTGGTTGGAGTGATTCTGTGGGAGATGGATGTTAAAAACTAACTGTAACCAGTGATATTTGTTGTGCTACTTCCCAGCCAATACTATTGCCTTCCAGTCCAAAGTTCAGCTAGAATTAAATGTTTGTTTGTTTGTTTGTTTGTTTGTTTGTTTGTTCATTCATTCATTCATTCATTCAGTTTAGATAGATTAAGTTTGGCACTGATTTTAGTCTAACATGAAATGTGCTTCATTACCCAGAGATAAGATATGTAATAATTTTAGCCAGGATGAATTTTACCTTCTGCCTTTTTTTTTTTTTTTTTTTGCCAGAGGCTGACTGATTCATTTCTCTTGCAATAATGGCTTATTTGTGGTTACTGAATCATACAAATTAATTTTAATTCATGCTATTTTTATCATATTGTTTTGCATTACTAGAGAAATGTGAGGAAGGAGAAATTACATTCATAGGTATATATTGATAGAAATATTGCCTTCATATAGTTGGTGTGCTATAATTAACTAGATGCTATTTTTGTTCATAGACATACAATCTGTATGAATATATATATATATATATATATATATATATATATATATATATGTATATGTATATGTATATGTATATGTATATGTATATGTATATGTATATGTATATGTATATGTATATGTATATGTATATGTATATGTATATGTATATGTATATGTATATGTATATGTATATGTATATGTATATGTATATGTATATGTATATGTATATGTATATGTATATGTATATGTATATGTATACGTATACGTATACGTATACGTATACGTATACGTATATGTATATGTATATGTATGTATCCTATTTTAAATAATTGCTTTCTACAGACTCTAGTTGATTGTAGTCCTTCAATTTTAAAAAGAGCTTTCTTAATAAAAATCTATAAAATGTTTTTTTTTTTCCTAAGTTTTGTTGTTCCAGAATAAATATTAGGTAAATATGATATCAGGGAGTGTGACTCTGATACTGAACAATAGTCCTGATTGCAGGTGTGGTCCCTGATGTTTCTGTATTTAGTTGAATGAACGAAAAATCCACTTTGTGCAATTGGGCAGTTACTTGGTCCTCCCAAAATATACTCCCCACATTAGAAAGAAGCACATTAAAAATAAGGAGGGTTCCCCTTTTGGTTATCTCTTTTCTAATCTGAGGGATGGGTTTGTGTTAACAAAACAAAGATTTTAGAACAGACCTGTGAAGATTATCTCACTGTGACATCTGTTATACTGGGGTCGATTTGACTGTTCTGGCTGGCTAGCAGATATCTCCTTATGTCAGTCATATGAGATAGACCAGACGGAGAAACCAGGGGTGGGCTGCTAGGGGTTCAGGAAAACCTCTCGCTAAGATTCTGTGCAGTTTGCAGAACCCCCAACTCCTGGATGGCTGCACCCACCCTGCCCCTCTTCTTCCAGGAGGAAACTCAGGGAGGGTGAAAAACAGGCCTACTGGAAGTTCAGGAAGGCTGGAAACAGGGCCATTTCTGGCCTTCAGAGGGCCCCCGGAGCCTGGGAAGGGCTCAAGCAAAGCTTCCAGAGCCCGGGGAGGGCAAAAACACCCCTCCACCACCATGGTGCAGGAGGCTGACTAGGCCACACCCACCTTGGTCATGCCCACTCAGCAACCGGGCACAGAATCCCTTGCTAAAATATGAGAAACTTATGCCATATAGGTCAGGATTACTTTTATTGTGACAGTAATAAATTGTGCAAGTCTGAGTGTGCTTTCTCCTTCCCTTCCCTTTCTTTTCATGTAACATTTACTCAGAATAGTTTCTTGACCGTATTCAAACTCCACTTACCTGACCATTACATTAGTAACCATTCTTCTGCCTGTTCTTCAAGGCAAAATTCCCCATGCCCTCTATATCTTTTTCATTTGCTACTCCATGTGAGCCAAAAGAATTGTTCATTATATTAATAGGACAACTGAAGTGTTAGGTAGATTTACATGTTATTTGCCTATATTTTAAAATATAATATTACTTCTGCAAATGATTAAAAGATCAGCAACCTATCTGTAATGTATTTAGTAATTATGTTCCATAAATTACTTTTATTACGCATGCATATTCTGTACAAATGAAAGCAATATAGATAGCAAGACATTCTTCAAAATTATCCAAAATATGAAAACTATAAAAGTGTCAGCTGTTTATTCAGAAGGGACTGTCTTCCCATTCCTCATATTTCTTAGTAGCAGTTTGCTAATTTGCTAATTGATTCCTTTATCTTTATTAAAGTAGCTTTAGGTATACCACTACTTCCAGCTTGTTTATGTCAATGAATTCTGTTTACAATTAAAGTTGATTATGCATACAATTAATAACAACAATAAAAATGATCTCGTAAGATCACATTTATATTTTGTTTACTTTGTGGATATTATTTATTGTCCATTCAAATGCTCCATTCTCATTGGAGTCAGACAGATCTGTCAGAAATAAAGATTAAACCTATATTATAAAATTTCTAGCATTTTGATGTCATTCACCATAGTTCTTTTGTGATATAAACCAAATTACACACACACACACATACACACACACACACACACACACACACACAAACACACAAACAAAAGGGCTTGGTTAATAGTTGGAGGGAAAATCTCTAGATATTTCCAAGCTTAGAACTATACTTGAAAGTAAAAGCAGAATCCTGGGAGAAAATTATGCCGAACTTCTTCTTACAACTACTCAGAAAACAATACAGTGGGAATCTAATTAACTTTAATCAATCTATACACTGGTATCGCTGTTAGATGCTGTCCAACTTTTCATTATTGCTATAGCCATTTTAATTTGAAGAGGACCAGCCAAAAAGTGGGCAGTTATCACTTGTTTATTCCATGAAAAGTTCAACAACTAAGCATCAGATAATTGTGTAATAATAAAATTCTCTTGTGGAGGACCATCTTTGGGGATGTAGAACCTCAGGAAGTTCCTAATGAGGTTGACCAGCCTTGTCATGGAATTGTGCTGAACTATCTCCACCCAATTTTTAGGCTACTTCTGACTTCTCTTCTCCAAGCTTCAGCCTGCCTCCGTAAGTCTCAAGATAGAGACATGATTATTCTGAAAAAATTGCCAACAACCAAAGCAGGTTTGCATGAAGCTTCTTGCTCTGGACCAAACACAGTTGATTAGGAAATGACGGAAACTGTTCCACCATCTATAGAGAAAGGGCTAAGGAGATGTAGAAAGAGGACAAACACATAAACAAAGAAGGCACAACAGGGTTCTCTCTTAATAGCTTCCTTGTGCTCATTTTGAACATCCTTCTTGCATTGTGTTCCTCTGTTCCCCTGATATTTGTTTTTTGAAAATTTATACTAGCCAATTACTGCATTTGATTTAGATTGGGTTATCATACTCTTCATTATAGCTTTGTTGCTAAACTGAAAACAGAACACTAATCTTCATTATTATTCATGAAATTTCCCAAAAGATTAGCAACTCAGATAGGACAATCACACATTGGTGCATAAACCAAAGCAATCCAAAATGCGCGGGCTGATTAAAAGTTAAAACGATCTGGTAAAATGCTAGTGATGTGGATCACTTACAAATTATATTTAAACTTCATAGGAACACATTCCTATGTAGTTACAATCAGAATATTGGAAGAAGCCAATTAGACAAATTGTATGTAAAACATGCATATTATAAGTTACTAGCCAATAACCCGACATTGCCCGGGTATTTATTTATAGGGGGAAAGTGTCCAGTCTAAACATAATTTCTAATGTTGGATTTCCCCCCTTACCAGAGGGAGCACCATTGTGGAGTACTGTGAAGCCCTAATCATGGCAACTCCACTGTGCTGTACAGTAGAATCCATTTTATGGCAGTACAGTAGAAGCCATTTAAAGGCACAATAGGCTACATCTTAACAGAACACACATACTGAGGGGTGTTAGGGGTGTCTTAAGTCATCTGTGTACCAAGTTTGGTTGAAATTGCTTGAGGCGTTCCAGAGTTATGGTGGAACATACACACGCACACACACACACAGCCATGTGTGTGTGTGTGTGTGTGTGTGTGTATGTGTGTATGTATGTATGTATGTGTGTGTGTGTATATATATCTGTGTGTGTGTGTATACACACACACATACACACACACAGAAAGAGAAAGAGAAAGAGATTTTGTAGATTCTAAATTAATAAATGTTTTCTATAGTACATCTTTGTGCAATACAAAGACCAAGAATGTGTGATAGTGTATTAATCTGCTATCCAGGTCCTAACTATGAATGAACAATGTCAAGATCCTTTCTCTCTTTTTTTTTGAAAAAGTTTTATTGTTTTAATTAAACAAAAACACAAAAAAATAATCATCTGTCATTAGATCTTGTAGAAAGCGTGTCGATTGGTTAAAAATATATTTTGTGTGTTTCTTCCACAATCCTTATATATACTTCATTCAAATTGAATTGTACATTTTAAATCAAAGCAGAAAATTTATGTATTTTACTATCACTGTACCATAATTCTCATTTAATTACAATTATTTAAATATGTTTTTATCTATAATCATTTGTATTTAAAGACACAACAATAACATTACACATTTATGACATATTCTGAAACAAATTCAGTTAGTAAGATATCTAAGCATTTGCCCCCTTCTCCCCCCCAACTCACAGATTAAAGCTTATATCCAATTTGCTTTTACTAGTATAACACACACATACATCATTAAACATTATCCATTAACATTTCCTTGTTATTATTGTAGTTAACTAAAAATTGTTTACTATTTATATCACCTCTCCTCTCATCAGGCCCAAAAGAAATTATACCTTTATAGCAAGCTCTAAACAAAAAAATATTAATAAAATTTATAGGTCTTTTCCCTAAGTCCCAAATTACAATTTATATCCAAGTTATTTTTACTAATTAAGGTTATCAATTCATTATTATTATAGTTAATAGTTATAGTTAAGATCCTCTCTCTTACAGTTCTTAGAAATGGATTTTGACTGGACAATCTTTCAAATAGATAATGTAATAAGATTGTTTTCATAGTGATCATTCAGATGCCACTAGGAAATCATAAGCAGCGCATCATGGGAGTACCCTGTCACAGCAATTGCATCACCTTATGATACCTTGCCTTTGATCCTGGAGAGAGACAGAGGGAGATGTGAATAATGTCAAGTTGGATATTGACAATATTTACAAAATAATTAAAAATGCCTTTAAAAAAAAGCAATGTTGCATTCAAGGATGTCCATGCTGATTTTGCATATACCTGTTAACTCTGGCCGAGCTGGTTAAACAGGAATCTTGAACAATGAAAAAACCTGCAAAACTTGCTTACCAAAGGTTGTCAACTTTATGTATCATAAAGCAATGATCTCACTTTGTAAAATAATTCACACTCATCAGTTTTAATCATATATTAACATAGTAGCATAGGAAAGCATTTTGAACAGATGTTAAGAATTAATTTTAGTCTAAGGAATTTTTCTTGGGCCCATAGGTATCCATCTCACAGGTGACAAAATATGCATTTCAATATCATGACACAAATTCTACAGTGCTGTGTACATAGCACTGTAGCACATATATAAAAGGACAAAGTTTATAGCATGATGCTACAATTTAAAATTGATTTCTATGCTAAATGTATCTCTATATTATATTAAAACCAAGAATGGATACTAGTGAATGTACGTTTTCCGGAAATTGTTTGCATTTAATTTGCTTTGTAAAAACCTGATTAATTCGTATTTCTTATCTAACCACTATGAGGGCGCCAGTATGACAGGAAAACTAGGGTAGGTCTATTATCCTTGAGCATCCCCATGCCTGTGAACTCCACCTTTGGTGTCAATCAGCCACCTCCAATTTTATCATTATAAATATATAATATAATATATATTCTATATAATATGTAGAATTATTTTAAATATTACATTATTTTTTTTAAAAAAAATAAACTGAATTTGACAAGGTAAAGCATCTCCCTTGTACCCTGTTTCCCCAGAAATAAGACCTCCCTGGATAATAAGCCCAATCAGGCTTTTGAGCGCATGCACTAAAATAAGCCCTTCCCAAAAAATAAACCCTCCCCAAAAATCTTGCAACACAGCAGTAGCCATGAGGGGGCCATGCATGCCATCTCCTGAACCTCAACAATAGTAAGACCTCCCCGAAAATAAGGCCAAGGGCTTATTTCGGGGGTCAAAAAAATAAGACCCTGCCTTATTTTCAGGGAAAAACAGGTATTTATTTCCAAGAAGGGGTCATACATAAACTTCAGAATTTCTAATATTACAGAATGGAGTAAAAATTTCATTCCCAATCAACAAAATTTAGGATTCATTTCTCAGAAATCAGACTGTTTTCTATAATCCATATGGATATTCATAAAAGTTCCTGGGTTACCTGAATCTCTTGACGTATAATGCCGTTTGGTGCCTTCCTACTACAATGGCTTTAATAGTTCAAATAAAAACATTTGCATCTATTAAAATAGCAATTGTTTCTAATGGGACAAAATGTATTTGTTACACAAAATGTATATACAAACATACATAGATGATACCTCCCGCCTACCAGCCATTTGGAAACCCGCCCTTACTGACAAATGAGTCCCTAACATGAGGAATGACACCAGACCCACACTCACAAGAGCCACACAGGATGTCACTACCAAACATCCACGCAGAAAGCAAACTAAAACCCACACTGATGATGAGGCACAACCAAGGACCAGAAGCCAGACCGCAACTGCACCATTAGCCACTTTAACCCCCCCCCCACAATCCTTACATGAAACACAAACCCCCAACCAATCAGAACACACCTCCACCCGATCAGAACACAGCCAAGCTCCCACCCAATCAGCTCAAACCCCCACTGGCAGTTAAAAGGAAGAAACAGCTGAGATCTCACATTGCTCCTGGAAGCACGAAGCCGAGCAAACAAGCCTGAAGATGATGAATGAGACTTCGTCGAAACATCGCCAAGACACTTCCAATTTTACGTGGGAGAAAACCCGAATAACCAAAGACCTACAAACAAACAAACAAACAAACAAACAAACAAACATACATACATACATACATACATACAGATGTATGTATGTATGTATGTATGTATGTATGTATGTATGTATGTATGTATGTATGTATGAAAATGGAGGTTTTTTTTTTAAGAAATAGCAAGCCAGAAAGCTGTTGGGTACAACTCATGCCCTCTTTCATGCACTGAACTAAGTTAACATTGCAGTATTATGATAGGAATAACACTACATCTTCTTCCCATCAGACAAAGCCTTCAGGTGGAACATTCCATAAATACCACTCTACAGCAACATCCAACCAAAAACATGAATTTTCCCAAATTTCAAGAACCCTGATCCAATTTCATGTTGAATTTGCAGCACTCATGTAAATGAAGTTTTGAGCTTCGTCTTTTCCTGGAAACTCGTGGAAGCAAGCATTTTTGTACTATAAGTATCTACTGTGGATGCCAGAAAATGGAGCAAAATTTGACTGTGTGTGTGTGTATGTGTGTGTGTGCGCGCGCGCGCGCGTGTGTATCCATTTCATGCACAGGTCATGATCTCTCACCTCTTGTTTATTTCTTTCCATGTTGACCTTTCCCTACAGCACTGTGCTAATTTTGTGCTCCAATGACTAAGAATGGGAATTTGTCACTTTATTTAAAAAGAAGTGAATATAGGTATGTTTCGCATTCTCAGCAAGGCTGAACACCACTCATATTAAAAACAAACAGCTATTTGACTGATCTTTATTCAGATTTTTTCTTCCCCCCCTTTTTTGGCAACAAAAAGAGATTTACTTCTTTAACCAATAAAAACCTCCCCCCCCCCCACTCTTCCCCTGCAAATTAGTTTGTTGCCAATTACAAGTGAAATGGAGTGGTGGGGGAGAAAAGTTGAAGATTTTAGCATGAATTCTATGGGATGGAATTCATAAATCATCTATTCATTGTTAAATTCAAATTTTCCCATAGTTGGTGGTGGGAGGGAAGGGACTTCTGAGGAATTTTTTTTTTTTGAAGATTTATGAAATGTTTTGGGTGAACACACATGGGCTTCTATTTGCTCTTATTTCTAAAGAGGTTATAGTATCAGAGTTCTATGTAATACATGATTACTCTGGATATTTCTTTTAGCTGCTGCTCTCCCATCCACCAATATAGTAGCCATGTTCATTTTCATTGTATATCTTTGCACCACGTGAGTAAAAAGTCAGAATGCATCATATAATCAGAAAGCTTGCGTAGGTGTCTCAATAGTATAGTACAATAATTCATCCGTATTTACTAATAGAGATTCTTGCTCCCCCTTAGGAAATTTAAATTTGTTACCGTGATGTACCAAAAGGCACCTATCTAAAACTAGCTCATGCATTGGCATAGGTATAATCTTTGGTGGGGGCAGGGGTTGGCTTCAAACATTTCAGCAACTGCTTCTCTGCCCGGTTGCTGGGTGGGTGTGGCCGTGGTGAGTGTGGCCTAGTCGGCCTCCTGCACCACAGCAGGGGTAGGTTGTTTCGCCTTCCCTAGGCTCTGGGGGCTTTTCTCGAGCCTCTGGGAGACTGCCTTCACTGGGCTTCGGAGGATTTCCTCAAAGCTCTGGGAGGGTGAAAACTGCCTTCACTGGGCTCCGGAGGGCCTCTGGGGGCCAGAAACAGACATCCTGGAATTCCTGGGAGGCTCATTTTCCCCCTCCCCAAGCTTCCATGTGCACCCTGCACTTACCTTGCATACAAAACGGGCCATGTGGAGACTCCTAGGAGAGATGGGGTGGGTGGGGCCAGCCAGGGGTGGGATTTTGAGGTTCTCCAAACCAGCCATAATGTTAGCTATGGGTTCTCCCAAATCCGGGTGAACCTGTAGTAGCCCACCCCTGGGTGGGGGGTGGCAGAAGCACAGAGACCCTGGATTTTGGGCCCTGTCTCTTGTACTCTTTAGACAAAGAACAACAGATACTATCTTGGACTATTATATATATAGCTAGTCCATTCTTCTTTCTCTGAAGAAATAACAGAATGCCTGAAGGTCTTGGAATGAGCAGAGAACTCAGAGGCAACAGCAGCAGGCCTCAAGTCTTCATTATCTGCCTTTGCTGATTGCTGATTCTACTGGCTTGATTTTGTTTTTGTTTTTGAATCCATGATCCATGTAGTGGGCTTGCTGTTGCTTGAGAATGATTTTCCCACAGGCAAAAAACAGTAGAAGTGACCTATGGTGCATCCAAGTAGGAGAAGAAGGCAGAGCCAAGATAGATATTAACCTGCATTATAATCCCCACTTTAATTTAATACAAAGGCTTATAATAATCATATTCCTAAGTGGGGGCACTTTCTTCTTCTAGTGGACTAATTTTCTCACAAGTTTTATTTTTTTATTGATTTCATACAACTTGTTCTTGTACCTTAAGACTACGGGTTAATAGTGATTATAGTGATAATCTCCTCTATCAGTCTGTAAAACAAGTTTCCTCAACTGGGTGCACTGAGGTTATTGAGGGTTAACTTTAACTTTAACTCATCTCAGTCTACATTAGAGTTGACTGGATGTGCAATTGCAAGCTAATGGAGGGAAAAGCACATTAATTCTAGTGACATGTTGGTGTTTTAATACTTAATCTGAATATCTACTCTGAGTTCACAGGCTACTAGATGCTTCACTAGATTAGTCTCATGTTGATTGAGCAGATCTGGGTTAAACTTCTGTTCCTACTATTTTCATAACTGTTTTCTATGGAGACCAGTGTTATATTCTTTGAATAAGGTAAAGGTAAATGTTCCCCTTGCACATGTGCTAGTCATTCCCAACTCTAGGGGATGGTGCCCATCTCAATTTCAAAGCCGAAGAGCCAGCGCTGTCTGAAGACATCTCCATGGTCATGTGGCTGGCATGACTAAACACCAAAGGCTCACAGAACGCTGTTACCTTCCCACCAAGGTGGTTCCTATTTTTCTACTGGCATTTTTACATGCTTTCGAACTATTGGTCTGGCACAAAATTCCTTCAATAGTAGAATCCAAATTTAAGTGCTTCGCACTTCCATCAATAAACATAGTTTTCCCCCTACTCCTTTTAGTTTCTTAAATTTTCTTAAAAATTGTCAGGACAGTCTGGAATTATTGTGAGATTCCTTCTTGCCTCTGCCTTCAACACTACTGTCTCTGAAACATAAGTTGTTCACCAAAATGGAAGAAAATGTGGCAGCCAAACCAAACAAAATGCATAGTACAGAGCCGAGGTGGCGCAGTGGTTAAATGCAGAGCCGAGGTGGCGCAGTGGTTAAATGCAGCACTGCAGGCTACTTCAGCTGACTGCAGTTCTGCAGTTCTGTTCAAATCTCACCGGCTCAGGGTTGACTCAGCCTTCCATCCTTCCGAGGTGGGTAAAATGAGGACCCGGATTGTTGTTGGGGGCAATATGCTGACTCTGTAAACCGCTTAGAGAGGGCTGAAAGCCCTATGAAGTGGTATATAAGTCTAACTGCTATTGCTATTGCTATAGGAAACATCAACAATTCTCCAGAAGGACCATCTCTTGATCCTGAACCAAAAATTCCAAATGTTATATAAGTCAGAATGAGTTGTCTAGAATTGTGTTGAGACTGGCAGTAGTTTAAAAGTATCGCTGTTGCTTTTATTAAATCATAATAATCTTCTGGTGCAGTTGAAAGCAAATAAAGTGTTGAGTTTAGTGATGTAATTAGGCAAATTTGCATGAAATCAATCATAGAATCACAGAAACTATCAAAACTCTTGGATCTAAGTATTGAAACCAAATACTTTCTTTAAATGGTTGACCTTTGTCAGTTTCGTGTAAGCTGAACTGATGATGAGTCATTGAGCTAGCAAATTAGCTTCTCATACTTGTTGACAGGGTCAGCGGGAAATCTGCTACATTTTAACAACAGTAAAAAAAATCTGATCTCTTAGGTACTGAATATTATTACTCACTTACTGCATTTACTGGCATTCTAATAGTATTCATATATCTTCAAGAATGAAGTGAAAAAGAGAGGAACCTACATGTTATTGTTTCTAAAAAGACTTGAATAAAATATTGACACATCTACACATTGTAGAATTTAACCGTATCTGCATTATATTTGCATATATGAACCCTAATGTATATAAGATAGAAGGAGGAGAGAAACAGGAAACACAAAAAAATCTAGTTGGTATACATATTATTCATTGTAATCCTCCGTATTTTTCAATCTTTGCTATCCTTTATTTCCACCATGCCTGTATATTACATTATGGTTTTTTTTTTCTTCCTAATTCTCAGTATTCTCTTTCTGAGGATCTCATCAACTTTGTCCTACCATGATGATTTCAAAATTATGTTATCAGGCAAATTATATGACTTACATACCTGTTTCAGAATCATAAAGACATCTTGTGGTTGTGCCACATGCATAATATTATCATGATGTGTGTGTGAACATTTTGATAACATTGAAGATTAATTAACGATGTTCTGGACTTTCCTAGTCTTCCTATTTCCCTCAATCTTTTATATATTGGATTTGGAGTTTAATATTCTTTATTTCAATATAACTAACCCACTTCAAAGCACTTATTTCATCCTTGGTTACTCACTTTTATAACTAATCCATGTGCATTCATCACTCATTTATTCTTGACTATTCAAATCTTTTTAATATTCCTTATCTACTGCATTCTATTTTTTATGTTTTTTCTGGCATATTAAACAATAACTAACAATATTACTTGCATATAGGTTATTGATTTTTGGGGAAAGAACAGCATTGGCAAGGGTGCTAAATCTTGGAATAAAGTGAAGAGATTAATAAACTGAACTCTTACAGTAATAATATTGATATCAACCCATTTAAAGAATGGCAACTCAGGCAGAAATATTAACAAATCCTCTTTTAGCTTAGTTTTCTTTTGGGGGGGGGTGGATTTTACATTCAGATCAAATTTCCCCTGGTTGATCATTCTTCTATTGCATTTTCAGATTCAGAAGAATGATCAACCAGGGGAAATTTGATCTGAATGTGATACCTCTGTCCTTGGAATCTAATTATACATGAGCAAGTAGGGAACCTGAGGGATGATTTTACATACACCCTTTTAACCAAATAAATGTAAGAAGATCCTATTTCATCGGTAAGAATCTTATGAAAGAAATTTTGAAATTAAATTTGTCTTAATTAGCTTAAGAACCGATAGGAAAAAAGCAGGATATTTCTTTTTCTCCCTATAGTTAATTTTTTAATATAACCAAATACTGAATGTGGTGCTTCTGGCTTAAAAATCAGGATATTTATTTTGATGTATCCATTTCTAACTAGTGGCTAGTTATAAAAAGATGGCATGGAAAGCTGTCATTTGTTGCTTTTATAACAAGGACTCCAAAGGTCCAAGTCATCTAAAATTTTGAAATGAATGTCATCAATATAAGGTCACCTATCTCACAAGGAGGAGCAAGAGATATTGGGAGGAGGGAGGAGATAATATATACATGATGAAAATATCATACAAATGCTACTCCTTGCATTCTTGTATTAGATGATGTGCATAGATATGCAATTGAAGCCTATGGGTGAGATTATCGTGCACATGTCATCATTGTGTCATAATGATTCATCATTTGTTGTGGACACCAGGACTTTCCCTGTATCTCTTTTCTATGTACTTCAGATGAGATAATACAAATGATAAGTGTATGTGGGATCAGCAGTGGATTGTAGATTTAGATGTAGCCATTTAAATGTTTTTTCTAAGCAGATACTTCAACCATCAGTGCAGCCCAAGTCCATCTATAAGAATAAGTTTGGGACATTACTAAACAATTAAATATGTATTTTTATCAAAAAAGAATAATCAATTCATTCAGCCTTATTTAAGGTTAAATACAAATGCCAATCTTTTCTTCCCTTTGGAAAGACTTTATATAATTGTACTGGTCTTTTGAATCTATTTTACTATTGTGCCAATATGTTAGCCAACTCTGTTGTTCCTTCTAATATTTGGCATTTACTTTTGAATTATGCTTGTCCATCTGTTATTTGTCCTTTTCATGGTGCATTCTGCCCATTTTGTATCTTCCTCTTGATTTTTGCTCAGCATTTTCAGTTATATTTTCTATTATCCCAAGTTAGAATAATTACACTAATAGCAAACTATTTTACACTAAAGTAAACTTATTTTTTGTAGTAATATATATTGAAACAATTCAAATATAATTAAATTCATGCATGGATTTAAGAAAACCAGATATTGGTAGATTCTACCAGTGTATGAAGTCTGAAGATAAAATACTTCCCACATATTGTAAAATAATGTAAACTATAGGAATTGAGGGCAGCAAGGTAGTCTGCAAATAGTTACTGCTTAAATGCTTTATACGAAGTATATTTTAAAATAGCAGGGCAAATTTATTCCCTGTTTAGATACAACCTTTTTATAGAGAACTAATTATACAAGAACTAATTATTCAAGTGTCTTGGAAAACAAATTACTTAAGATCCTTTTTAAATGTTCCATATGTCTTTTCCTCCATCCCCAAGTTAGTTACTTTAAAGTGGAGAAACCAAACTGTGAGGATTACAACAAGTTTGCACCCAGAGCATAGAACATAGTCACATAGATTTTTCAAGTGGAATATCGGAAACACAATTTTTGACAACGATTCAGCTAATTTAACGATTACATGAAGAATTAATGCATCCTTTAATATTGCATTCAGATCTGGAGTCCGGTGAATGTTATCATTGCTTTCAATGTGCCTTCCTTATTCATTCTTTTATAATTTTATACTTCAGAGCCCATTTGTACAACTTACCAGAAGTGTGAAAGGCAGGTAGAAAATACTTTCCCTTTCTTTGACCTTGTAATTGCTGACAAAATAGAAGCTCAGATGAATGGACAAGAATGAGGATCAGCAAGGCCATCAGATCATTCAAATAATAAAGGAAAAGGGGATAGATATTTGTATAATATTGGTGACATAGCTGGCCATTTAGAAACAACTGCAATTAAGTGTGTATGCAAAAATTCAGAGTTAGTGCTGCATGCAAATTTCTAAGTCTAAGAACCCATCCAAATATTATCATTGAACTTAATTTTTTTTTCATGATGGGAGAGAAATTAGATTAAGTACATGGAAAATAATCACACTGTCTGAATTAATTTCAGTAGATTTACATTTAACTTTGATTTAAAGTTTGATTTAACTTTAAATCAACAAAATTTTCTTACCATTGTGCTTTGCATGCTTGGAGAATATCTTTGACTTGGATCGACAAGTACTTTCTCTGTTACGAGTTAGCACTAATAGCAATAGAACTTAGACTTATATACCACTTCATAGTACTTTTACAGCCCTCTCTAAGCGGTTTACAGAGTCAGCATATTGCCTCAAACAATCTGGGCCCTCATTTTACCCACCTTGGAAGGATGGGTTAACCTTGAGGTAGTGAGATTTGAACTGCCAAACTGCTGGCAGCCAGTGGTCAGCAGAAGTAGCCTGCATTACTGCACTCTAACCACTGCACCACCATGGCTCATTATTATTTTATTTTGTATTATTAATATCTATTATTTAAATCAGAATCTAGAAAATAAATCTAGAAAATAATTTATCTCAACTGAATTCAACTTTTCCCATGATTCCCCAGGTAAATCTGATGGTACCTTCACTGTAATTTTGGTAGATGTCTTCCTTCCTTCCTTCCTTCCTTCCTTCCTTCCTCCCTGCCTGCCTGCCAGCCTGCCTGCCTGCCAGGCTGCCTGCCAGGCTGCCTGCCAGCCTGCGTGCCTGCATGCCTGCCCCTCTTTCTGTCTCTCTCTCTGTCTCTCTGTCTCTCTCTCTCTCCTTACTTCCTTCCTACCTTCCTTCTTGTCCTTTCTTCTTTTTTTCTTCCTCCCTCCCTCTTCTCCTTCCTTCCCTCCTTCCTTCCCTATCCATAAAGAATCCCAAGTTACTATATACTTTTTGCCAACCTGTCTTAGCTTTCGATAGGTCACAGTAGAAACTAGGTAAAGTAATGAAGCCATAAAGGAGTCAAGTTTCTTAAAAGAACTAACAAGACAAAATGTAGAGGATGAATTTGAGACAGAGAGAAGGAGGGAAAAAGAATGAAAGAGAGGGAGGGAGGGGTAACATTTCCAGAGTATTTGACTAAATGTAACCAGCAAAAAATCTATACTTGGAGTTCCATTTTTATTCTGGAGAGAATGTCACATAATACATGGCAAAACCTGTAAGATTTAATAAGATAAATATCTTGCTCCTCATTAAAATGTTGATGAATTCCTTCTTTCTTCCCCTCAAAAATCAGGAGAAAATCAGACAGTTATCAGAAAGAATAAATCTGTGAATCTGTGGTGGTGGTGGGGAGCAACCTTAGGATGAAAAAAACAATGTGTGAGTTAAATTACAACATATAATGGGTATATTTTGATGGACAAACTGTCACTCAGAAAAATCTGCTACAAGCTCTGAAAATATAGCTAAAAAGAAAAAGAAAAGTAAGAAAAGCAAGGATGATCTTAACACAGAAACTTGACACACTGAACTGAAGGCCTAATTCTCAGTTCAGATGTGCAATATTGATTTGGGATTGTCATTTGTTAGAATTCACTCATTCCAGGGCTGAGATACTGATGAAATCCACCTGAAAATCAGATGCAAAAGAGAAGTTCTTTTTGAAACTTAGGAAACACTCGGAAAGGGGAAAAAAATCCCATGCATTTCCCAACACTATTCCTGGAATATTTACTATGAATAAAGGAAAAGGTACTTGCAGTCATCTCATGATTAGTCTTCTCATTCCATCTATTTCAATGATAGTATAAGATTCTAAAAAAATCAGGTATAGACAAAGGAAATCATATAAATTAATTGTTAATACAATAATTAAAAGTCTTTCATTAATTTAAGACTGTTGTATGCCCAGTGATCATCACCTGTATTAAAGGAACTCCACCTTGCTTCCTCCACAAATATAGAGTCATTGTAAAAGAAAAAAAAGGAGGGTCAGATAGCCTCAAAGTATTTAAGAAATTAGTTTAAAGGAATTTGCAGTGTACGGATTAATTTTTAATTCAAAAGCAAATATTTTTCCATGTTGAAAAGAACTAGTCTTATGAAAAGCCTCACATTGACATACAAATCGATCCTATGCCCAAGGGGTAAAGGTAGGAAGAAATACAAATCATGCATTGGTAGAACCTGTTAAACAGATCAGAATTATTCTGATCCCACTTCTATTGTGTAACAGAAACAGGATGTTTGCATTGTCTTCATAAATGCTTTCTAATTTGCAAGGCGAGACTTGTGGGAGCAGTTTAATGATGTCACATTAATGCTTGCATTTCTATTAAGAAGTCATAAAAATGTGCAGTTAAAAATGTTTGCAGGGTGCAGGGAAGAAATGCTGGAAACTCTCATCATTCATTTTGAAAGAGATTCACACAAAAAAAACAAACCCAACAACAACTCCAAATATTTGGGACTGAACTGCAAAGTTGGAGAATTAATATTCCCAAGCATATTTATTTACAGGCAAAGGAATCAGTAAAAACAAGCAGAATGCATTCAGTTCTTTCTGACTTTAATATCAGTCATAAAGAGGTCTTGTAAGGGGAGAAAATGTAGGGTTCCTATCAGTGGCCTCAAGTATCCAGCTAAAGATTGACCATTGACTTTACATAGTTGGGAGATCATTAAATCAGATCTCATTCTCTTTCCTGTGATTTAATGTGATTTAATGATTTGACATCACATGGAGGAATGTCTGAATATGAAGGCTCTAATCAGTTGTGCATGTAGTTTATTATTACACACACCCCAATGCTATACAATTAGAGCTCTATTGTCTCTAAAAGATGCTCCTCCAGAGAAACATAACAAACACCAATTTCATACCGAAGGTCATTTGAAAGATATTGTCTTAAAGACGCAACATTTTCAAAGTGACATGTTGGATCTGAAATTATAGTGCTACATTTATATAATTAGAATAGTTCTAGAGGAGTAAGACCTATCATACTTCTGGGTAAAAAAAAATTAGAATTAGGATGCCTGGAGCACAGAGCAATGCCCCCATATATATGTTTTAATTTCTGAGGAATGCAGAACAGGAACTTTAACCAGAAATCTTGAGATAAGAACAATATTTAGGGTCAAAATGTAAAATAAAATTTTAGTGTAGAAAGAAATGTAACTCAGAAAAACCAACTGCCATTCCTAAGAGCATCAATTAAAGGATTTGAGTAATAATATATTGCTTTATATAATTGCTATTTACAATTTAACAGTTTTCGGATCTAAATCCTATCCTTTATTTTTCCCTAGACAGGTTTAATTTTTCCTCCCCAATACCGAATACAGTATTGTCTGTCTCAGCTCCATTGCATATGCACAAGCAATGTATAGATTGCCAAACTGAGAGAAAACTAACTCACTTATTTAATACACTAAACTTCAGGTTCTTCCTGTCTTATGTGAAATGGCTTGAAACAGGAGGCAGCTGCCAAGGAACATCACTTCTTCTTTGCTCAAGAGAGACAAGGGAAGAAAAATGAAGGGGGGGAAAGTCCCTGGATGGATACTACAATAGCGTGTCTTTCATTATCGCCCTGTGTCAAGGCACTGTGTAATACTCATTGTGCATGCATAGTAAATTCCTATTTACCTGGCAGTTTCTTTGATAAGTCAGTCTTTCTTCCCTCTTTCCGTCCACGCAGCATGGAACAGGATTTTTTTTTCCTTTTTGCCTATAATTCTTATTAGGTGATACCTTTTCTGAATAAGAAAGCACACTGTTCCCAAAGAGGCATTCTCTGGAGTTTTTAAGGGCCATTGTTTTTATTGTTTTCCTTTTATTCCTCCCCTCCTGCTGTGTTTTAATGCTATAGTGACTTCGCTGTGTATACAGCTCTCATATTGAAATGTCTGCTGCAGATATATGCAATATTAAAGAGTGCTTATGAATTTTTGACATCTAATTAGTCGCTACCCAGTTAACATGTCAAGACTCAGAGGGATTCAGGAGTCAGCCCTTTCTGAATAAGTTAAAGCCTGCCCTGTCCTTTTCATGTATTATTCTTTAATGTAGGTGGTGATTATTTTGCTGTGATTAATTGATGAAGCTCATTGGTCTGGCAAGTGTTACAGAATTCACCATTCCTCACTTTTATTTCTCTCGGTTGGACTTTCCTCCTCATCGAGAAATTGGTTTTATTCTGAAATGGGAAAACACTTTTTCTTTCCCAAATAGGGTTGAATTTTGCTTTTGTCTTTCAACGTGTTATCAGCGTAACCCTTTGTCTTTGGTTGAAGCAGTACATTATCTTGAACTGATATTTATTATTTATTAATGATAATGATAAAAAAGAATGTTTTTGCTTAATTCCCTCTTCCTCCCAACCTCTGCCTACTTTCTGTATTTATTGATTTGAGTGAAAATTACAGACTTCTCTTAAATACCAAAAATAGAATTGCTACCTTGCAAACCTGATCTGCTAACACTGCAGGGTTAGATGATAAACACAAATCCATATTTTTGTTTGTTTGTATGCTTCTGTTCCGTGTTCCTTTTGAACATCTATTTGGAGAGCCCGATGGCATACTGAGAGCCTATAATGTCTTGCATATCTTTTTTTTATTATTATTATTCCAAATTTTGTTTAGGGTACTCTTTATTCTCTTGCTGCCATCATTTCCCCCCTTCCTAGCACCTGTAGAAATCACGATGATGCTCATTTCAAAGAAGACAATTACATACAAATGCAGCAGCGTATTGAAGTCATTGCTAACCTGCTAAAAAAAAATTTTAAAATGTAAAGTAGATTTGAAAAGTACATGCTAAAGGAACATTGTATTGATTGTACACCTCTGGAGGAAAAAAAATGGGAGTCTAAATAATACCTATATATGATAAGCTACAGAAAGGATTATATTACAAAGAGTGAAAAAAACAGATGTGTGTATTAAATGGATACATTATATAAAAATGAGACATAGTGAGCCACCAAACTGTTTAAATCCATGATGCAGAACAGCATGGAACAATGCAGGGATTGGAATGGCAGTCTCTGAATCCCTAGTTATTCTACCCTCAACCTGTTTAATGTGGGAAGGGGGCCTGTCATTTGCTTCAGGGTTTCACGGGGAAGGCCTTTGCACACTCCCATCCCAGTAAGGCAGCCATTTGTTATAGAAAAATGAAAAACAGGTGGATGTTAGGAGGACAATTCATCAGGCAAATGTTTTCATGCAAATTTGAGCTTTAAGCAACTATCTAATCGTGCATCAGAGCCCCTTAGAACTTCATGTCATTTCCCTATCTCCTCACAGCAAGGCAACAGAACAAAAGGCTCCAGCCATTTCTAGCTGCTGCTATGGACAAAAAAAATAATTACTTTGCTAAGTAATTCTCAACTCCGGCCCATCATAAATCTCCACCATTCAGTTTTGTACATCGGACAATAAGAAAGCTCCGAGCCACTTATTGCAATGGAACGCTACACCCTCCCCTCAACCACCCTGCAGAAGAAAAGGTATCCATATGAAATAATCTTTCACCTAGAGTCACCAGCCAGAGTTTTAATTATAACAGCTATGCACCATTCAAGAGCTGGTTACAATTTTGTCTCTCTTCATTGCAGGTATTCTATTAAATCTCAGCCGTTTCTGCCGGGCACCGTTGTCTGTACCTAAAAGGATATAAATATATACAGATTAAAAAGAAACAAAAAGTAAAACATCAGTCTGTCAACACTTTCAGCCCAGCATTTTGAGGGTGTGTGTGTGTGGGGGGGGAGCAGTGATTTCCAGAATGCCAGAAGCAAATTCATAGTGTGAGCAAAAAAAAAAAAAAAAACAACCTATAGAGTGGCTATACCATTCATTAACGCATAACAATTCCTGGGAAATAAAGGAGCATGAATATTGGCATACAAGAAGAAGAAATGTGAAAATTTTAGGTGAGAGAAAAGGAACCGGTGTATTTATAATGGGGAAAGGGGAGCTAACATGAAAGGTAGGGGGACCTGGAATTAAAAGAAATATCAATCTGTACAAGCACAACGTCTGCTTTCTGCCACACAGTAGATTTCTATCAGAAGGAAACATTGAACTTTGTAGTGTTAGCAGCAGCTGAAATTTAGAATTATTGTTTCCTCGTAACAGAAGACTCATTTTCCACGGCCGCATTTGCAGCATAATAAGCTTTTTGTTATTTTTTCAATTAGAGTCAATTGACCTAACAAAATGGTTGGCAATTAAGTGATTTTTGTAATGGTCCGGGGGTAATTTAGTCGAGCTTGTCAGCTGTGTTTCATGAAGCCGAGATGTCTTTTTTTCCCCCATTGCCTCTCATTCTCTCTCTGCCTCTCTCTCCCTCCCTCCCTTGCATAATGGCTCATAATTTCAAAATCTTTTCCTTCTGTTTCCCTCACAATAATTCACAATTACAGGAAGTTGTTGGAGGTGATTCTGCCCCCCCCCCCTCCACAGCTTACCTTTTGAGTCAGTAATTTTAAATAAAATGTACATACTGTAAAAAGGAGAGTTGGGTAGAGAAGGGAGAGGCTATTACAGAAATCACATTTTTATGTAAACTCAATTATTTTATGAATAGTGACACCAGTCTTAACCTTAAAAGGCTGATATATTATTATTATTATTTCTTGGCCTAAATATTTGAAATAGCAAGAACACTTTCTCTAAATAAAAACAGTATTCTGGCAGGCAAAAAGAAAGGGAAAGAAAGAAATGATTGCACTAAATTCTAAAGAAACTAAACAATAAATCCCTTCCAGCTCTATTCTATTCTATTCTATTCTATTCAATTCTATTCTAAATGAAAAACATACAGTATAATTAGTGGCTGTGATTTAGATTATTGTGTTTAATATTTATAAAGCTTTTTTTTTTTTGCTTGTCTGATTTATAATATTTAGATAACCAATTCCAGGGGTTTTTTAAAAGCTTTTTCAATCTATTTTTGAATTTGTTATTAATTTTGACTGATGCATAGTCGATAATATTATTTTATGCCATCTATATATAGGTTTTTATCTATTTTAAATCTAAATCATATTTCTTAATTTATTTAAAAAATATTTTATCAAGTTCCTTAGTGGCCTTATGTTCTACTTATCATTTGGGTTACAGAAAGTTTTTAAAAGTTCTTACAAAAAGATGCATTGTCCCTCTAAGATATTTGTATCTTTTCATTATATTATAAACAAAAAGGTCTTGGTTGGCAAAAGTCATCCAAAATTACCTCTAAGCAAGAATTATTTTCCATTTTCATCCCGTGAAATATAAAGAAACTGGGGGGTTGATTTTATTAAAAATATTTATTGGTGGCTATAAGCATGTATGAGATGTATTTAAAAAAAAACAAAATTTAAAATGTATTTTAAAAAGCAAAAATTATACTATAGGAAATTGACTACTCATCCTTACCCTAGCAGATTTTTTTTAAATGATAAAAGTTGTAATCACAAATTTTAATGCTTTTAAGAAATGAGAAAAAACAATCAGATAATATTCTTTGCAGAGCAGAAATTGTGACTTTCAAGTCCTATATATGGGCTTTTGCTAAAATCACTAAACCATTGTTTGCTAAACAAGCATCTACCTTATGTGCACTTTCCCAAACTGTCATTGTTATCTAAAATTTTAACAAGATTGTCAATTATACATTTACAGAATGGAAACAAGGGTGTAGGGGATGTAAAAGAAAGAACTTTGAACCAGATTGGACATTCTCAAAGATGGCTAACTTTTGTTGAGGATCTCCGTTTATTTTCTTTATGATTGCCAGAGCTCTTTTTGGGATGGGGGGGGGGAATGGCTTTGTTAAGAGGGAAAGCACATATCATAATTCTCCATACTAAGCTCAATTTTGGTCTGTTCTCCAGAGCTTTGATTAATCTATTGCACTAACCTCCCTCCCAACACTTCATAGACTATAAAAGGAAAAGTTACAGTTCTGAATGAGCATCGTGCAGGAAAAAAAAAGAAGAAGCTGAAGCATAAAGTATTAAACTTTCATCTGGCACCATAGGAGAGATGTAGTTATTAAATTTCAGCTGCTTATCGAACTGATATGAAAGTCATTTTGCATGATTGCTTTGCATCCTCAAATCTTCTGCTTTTATTTGCTGTGCATCTCTCTGCTTTCTTATTAGAGAAATACTCAAAGGATAAAAAAAGCTGATAATATTATTCAGTTTTGACAATTAGGTGGGAAAAACATTTTAAGAAGTGCTTTTTTTATTGCAGCTAGTAATAATATTGGTGGTCCTCCTGGTAACTGTATCCGCTGATGTTACCCAGGAGTGATGCTAGTTCTTTTACCCAAGAACTGCTAAAACCCTAATGGGTAGAGTGCAATGGATTCTGGATCCTGTTCCAACCAGTACGGGTGGGCCAGTGGTGGGTTTCAAATTTTTTTAGAACCTCTTCTGTAGGTGTGGCCTGCTTTGTGGGAGTGGCTTGCCAGCCATGTGACTGGGTGGGAGAGGCTTGCTGGGCATGTGATTGGGTGGGCGTGGCCAACTTGTAAAATGTGATGAAACTCACTTAACAACGCTCTTGCTTAGCAACCAAAATGTTGGCTCAGAAACTCTGGCATTTGAAGCACGCAAGTCTTAAAGCTTGCAGATTACAAGACGCTTGCACCCCTAACCCTTTAGAAAAAAAAACTCAGGGGTGTTCAAACTTGACAGCTTTAAGACTTGTGGACTCCAACTTCCTCCTCTTGCTCTTCATCTTGATGATGTGTGGACGGGCAGGGGGAGGGAGCTGGAACCGGTTCTAAATGGCACTGTAGATTTGTGGAACCTCTTCTATAGAAGTGGTTAGAACTGGCAGAAACCCACCCCTGGGGTGGGGCCTCTGGAGCACCGTACTGGAGCGATACCCAGTGCTCCGGGCAGGCTCTGGTATGCCTGTACAGGGGCGTACTGCATGCAACCCACCACTGGTAGAGTGGGTAAACTCTTGAAAAGATGGGCCAGCTATGTCATTCCCAATAACATAAATTTCACATGCAGCCTTAGCTTACCTCGTTCGCACAAGTTTTTCCAGTCCTGTGTACTCCCATTCTATCAACCAAAGGTGCCTCCCAAATGTGATGAACAGATATATACTTATCATTTTTTTGCATAGCTAGGTATCAATCATAAAGACAAGTACTTTGATAGTATATAGAAGCAATTCCTGAATCTGTAGTAAATTAAGGATAGTGTCTATTCAAATGTTTTCCCCAGAGAAAGGAAACATGCTCTCCCCCCCCCCTTTGATCCCATAGACATGAATGGAGAAATTAAGATCATATGTAGCATGGCCTCCCTATCATGCCAATATTGGCATGATCTTTTTAAAAAAACCTCAATGGCAAATGGCCCTGGTGACCATCCAGGACCAGCAGGATAAAACTCAGAGCCATTAACTTCAGATGGAGCCAATGGCTAGTGGTCTTACAACAGTCAATTAAGGCAAGCCTCAAGAAGTAAAATAACTTCAAGTAACAATTAGCTTTAAGATTTGAGCATTGAAAAGAGATGCAGAGGGAATTAATTCCATTTCTAGAAACTGTCCCTTAAAGGAACATTTTTCTCTTCCAATAGCAACTATTTTTCAGAGAGAAAACAAATGCATAGGCTCAAATACATAGAGGGCTGGTGAAGTCTCATCTGCAGAAGAAAATCACTACCTCCAGCCTGCAAAGGCTTCACTGTTTCAGTAGGAGCCCATTTCTCAGACAGGTAGAGAGGTTTACTTTTTTAACCATAAAGATCATTTGAACACTTCCAAGGTTTAGAGATTTGTATCATAAACTAATTAATAGTCTAATGCAGGTTGTGAAGGAAAGAAATAAAGGATGGATGGATGGATGGATGGATGGATGGATGGATGGATGGATGGATGGAAGGAAGGAAGGAAGGAAGGAAGGAAGGAAGGAAGGAAAGAAGGAAGTAAAAGAAACAAAAAAATGGGAGACAATGAGACAATGGGAACAATGGGAAAAGGATAACCATGGTGAAAAAGGGAGGATAGATGATTTTTTAAAAACAACAAACTCACAGAATGTGAGGGATTTCTCAACTTTTAATCTGCATCCATTTGTCTCTGCAGTTGACCCCTTACTTCACAGATTACCAAATTATACAACAATAGTTTGGAAACATCTAATTCAAACAATATTGATTATAGGTTTCGAAGGCAAGAGATATCATACAATGGGCAACATGCTTATACAATTAGAATGAGTAAAAACTCTCAGTGACAGGTCCATATTTATGGAATGCATTCATAAAAGAAATAGGGGAAGGGAATGTAGCAAAAAAACAGAACATCTAATATCAATATTTTTATTATATTTTAATTCTCTCAAAATGTTTACATGAACATTTGTATAGATGTCATGCCTCTCATTTTTTTTGTTTATTGTTATCTTTTATGGTTTTATTTTTAATTTTTAATTTATATTAATATAAATTAAAATGTAATTGAAATCTAAATTATATATTATATATACATATAAATTATATAATTATAATTTAAATTAATTTAATAAAGATAGATAGATAGATGATAGATAGATAGATAGATAGATAGATAGATAGATAGATAGATAGATAGATAGATAGATAGATAGATAGATAGATAGATATAAACAAGCAAGTATATACTAGTGGTTAAGGTACAGGCTAGAAGTCGGGACATAGTAAGTTCTAGTCCCCCTTTAGGATGAAAACCAGCTAGATGACTGAGCCAGTCACACACTCTCTCTCAGCCCATCTCATCTCACAGGGTTGTTGTGGGAAAACTAGGAGGAAGGAGTAATAGCTATGTTTGCCGTCTTGTGGTATTTATACAATTGTACATTATTTATGCAAATAATTAAGGTGGGATGTCAATCAACCAACCAATCAATCAATCTCCTGTTGTCTTTCCTCCTGAAGCCAGACACATTATGTTATTGGTAGGAATATTGGCAGGCCTCTCTTCTAGAGCATTGCCGTTACAACAGATTCTTCGAAGCAAACCAACCAAACCAACCTGAGCTGATACCATTCCACCCTGATATGGGATACCTATTTTGCAACCTCTCCTCTTCTCTTCAGATTAAAGCTTTGTCTCCCTTGCCAAGGTGAAGCATTCAGGCTGTTCAGAACAGTTACAAAAAGAGTCAGTACCATATTGTCTTGGAAGCATCCAGTAGAAATGCTCTATTGGATAAGGGATTTGATGAAATCATTTGTAATCCAGAAATTATATGCCTTTTAATAAATGCATATACCAGTCCTCAGATACCACAAAATTCTTTGCATTCTTTGTCATTTCCTATGTTTTCATCCATCCTTAGCTTTCAAGGTGTAAAAGACAGCTTTTATACACAGGCAAGGCAGCAATGGGAACTTGCAGTATGTTTACTTGGAGAGGGAATCTTACACAATGGAACTGAAAACTGGCACAATTGGAAAATATGAAAAGTGGCTGGCAGGGTCTCTGGCAGGTGGGAGAGCAGAAATTCCAGCTCTTAAAAATAAATTAGCTGTCAGCAGTTTCCATTCTGATGGGATGGGTGATGTTTCTTTATATAATTTTTAATTCATTCTAACCACTTTATATCTGTGTTAATTTGCCACCTGGGTTCCAGGTTACTTTTGAAGGTGGGGTTTTGCATTGCAATGCCCCATGTTCCCACTTTAAAAAAAAACACACAATATTTTAAAACCCAGGTGCAGGGAGTCTTGCATGCATCTGCAGGCATATTGGTAGCCTGTTTATTTCTGGGATGCTTAAATAAGTCTCCATTCCATGGCTGTTCCCATAGTCCTTTCACAACATCATCCCTGACTTACTGGAAGCAGCTGTTGCATGTAGCCTTTGCCAGCACCAACACCTGGGATTCTTGGGCAGTTGCCAAGGGTCCCACATCCTGGCAGAGATCACAATTTGCCCTAGGCTCTTCTTGTTGTTTTCTTTTTCCTGACCTAGCATTCCAAGCAGGGACAACTGGCCAGAATTAGCAACTCCTCCCCCCCCCCCGCCCCATTACTCTAGCTGGCTTTTTGAGAATTTTTCCCTCTTGGGGGTAAACACCAAGTGCCTAGTAAATGCACTAATGAAACATAGTAGGATGGCCAACCCAGGGGTCACTGAAAGAGGAAGATCCAGATTAGAAGATCAGTTGCCTAAAACTTCCCAACTGTATTAAGTTTATAGACCCAGACTATGCAGCTTTTGTGGAGGTTGGTGTGCATTGACATCGCAATATTCACGTAGAACTGTCACATGAAATATCTGGAGACCTGTCAGTTAGTGCAAAGAATACAGGGGTAGCTGGTAAAAAATATATATATATACCATATTCTATAGGTTCCAGCCCCATTGCTACATTTACGTGATCAGTGGCCTTGCAAGCACCACACCAATGGTAAACTGTTATTATGACCATCCAAAAATACAGTGCTGTAATACAGTATGCATGGGTCAAATCTTTTATTTCAGCCCTCATATTAATATGCAGTATTCCAATCCAAGGTAATCATTATTATCTCCAGGAGAGCATAATAGTTTCACGGCAGCATATGCACTTTATGTTTGTGGTAAATTTTGTGATTCAAAATTATAGGTCTGGGGAATAGTTTATTATTATAACTATTCAGTGGTGAACAATTGTCAACTATTATAATGTATCAATGCTTTAGGTAAGTGGTTAGATTCTGTTTCAGATACACCAAGCAGCTTGTAACCTAATATTTTGCTGATTTTTTTTAACCCATTCTTTTTTCTAAAGCCATTTAAGAGTTGCAAGATTTAAAGAAGCAGATATCAAACTGGTAATTTTAAACGCATGCTCTTTTCAAAAGGACCTAAGGTTGTCAGAAGGATCTTGCTAGATAGATGAAAAGTACATCTATTCAAACATTGATTCTCTTGATGATGCCAGCTAGTTTTCCAAGCTTGGTTGGCTCCAGAGACATTGGATGGCACCCATTCCCATATTTCTGCAATAGTGAGTCTCATAATAGATAATGAGTCCTAAAGTATAACAAGTCTGGGCGTGGCAAGGGATTGGTTTAAGGTTCTGAAGGATAGAAGGCTCACAGGGAGGATACAATGGCAGAAACCAGAACTATGTATAATTGTGTTATCTTTGTGTTATCTCGATTATCTAAAACTATGATAACTGTGCTTATTTGGAAGCCTTTTGAAAATCGTGACATTTGCCACTGATCATTTACAAAAGATTTTTCCCCTTCCTTTGTTATGCCATGTATATATTTAAATGCAACTGCAGTTAAGAAATTGAACAGGATGAATTTATAAGTGAAAGCATGCAAAACTGACACTAATAATACATTTCTATTTGTCTACTCTTAATATCTAAAGATGCAGTTATGAGGAGGGAGGGAAGAATGTTAAAAAAGAAAAGTAGTAAGTCAAAGAATCTTTGAGAAACAAATAATCAAATCTAAAATCTAAACAAATCAAAGTGAATTAAATTGAAAAGAAAGAGATATGGTTCCACCAAATGAATAGAAAAACATTCTAAATTGTACCTTTTTGTGGGATAATTTTTTATTCTTTACCAAGAGCTGCAGATATGTATCATATCTTATTTCAAGAATAGGAAGATACGGTATACTTTATAAGATGCCACATTTTGTTTTTCTGCAAGCCCAGATTCCTTGACAATGACTTTTGATATCTTCTACATTAGCATGGACTATTTTCTGGTGTGGTCAGCATATCTCACTCTTTTGAGGGGATTTTTTTTGTTCTCTATATACAATTATGGGTATACATTCACATAGTTATTCTTTTTTTACATTAGTCATTCTTATACATTTGTCATTCCATTTACAAGGTTACAATATACCATTTGGATTGCTTTGTTTACCATCCCTCTCCTGTTTTGACACCATCTTCTTTTCCCTTTCTTTTCTCCCTTCCTCTCTTCTCTACTTTCTCCCTTCCTCTCTCCTTTCCCTTCCTTCTTCCCTTTCTTCTCCCCTACTCCTCTCTTCCTCTTCCCACATTTTAAAGGTTTGTTGTGGAGGGTTTCACAAAATAATTGCCATGGGGAGGCATTATTGTTCAAAAAAGGACTGCCACAGTAAGCACTGCCTTTTTCTACCAGTCCATTTAATGCCCCTGCATAGTGCCCTCTTCATCATTTGAGCTTATTGTTATCATTGGAATGTCAAAGAGGCGCCTCCCTTTCTCTGAAACTTAATGGAAGCAAAACTATTACGTAAAGCACCTCTACTCCCCATAGATTCTTCTAAGCAGTGAAGTGTTATGCCCATGCTCACTTCAACAAACCAAGGTGGATTCTGAGTAGGTGGAATGCATGAGCACAATTCATTTTCTGTAGGTGAGGCAACCTTCTGCCATGTGAAAGAAAGTGCCAAGGTAGAGTGAATCATGTCCTCCATGCAAAGCAAAATATTGAGGCAGAGTCTGCCCATTCATATATCTCTTTGTTTACTTTTCTTTCAAAGTTAGCAATGCAATCACCCACCATTTATATTATCTTAAAAAAAACAAAGGTAAGGCTCCTGTAAATAAAAAAAAATATTTTATTTGCATCACTTCTCATTTAATTATTTTAAAGTAATAAACGTTGATTTCCATTTGTTTCAATTGAAATTTAAAAGGAAGCATTAAAATCATGGTGGCAAAGCAGTGGTGGGTTTGTTTGTTGTTTGTTTGTTACTATTGGTTTGGGTGTGCTCCCAGGTGCACTCATGCGCACACACAATGCTTCTGTGTATGCACAGAAGTGTTTGGGCAGGTAGGTGGAGCCTCCCGCTGCCGCTACTATGGTTCGCCTGATCTAAGCCAAACCGGCATCAACCCATCTCTGTGGCAAAGTCTCCTTCCTTCCCTCTCTAGTCATCCATCCATTCCATTTATTTTTTATTTCATTTGTACCTCAGCTTTTGTATAGGAGCTCAAGGCAGTAGCATTCATTCATTCTTTCTTTCTTTCATTCATTCATTCATTCAGTTTTGTTGCTGCCCAATTTCCTGCTGGCTCTGGGTGGCTCACTAAATAAATTATTCCTCCTAATGTTCCCATTTTGTACATCTTCTCAAGGTTTTTTATACTAGTTTTTCCAAGTATTCATCCAACTGAACTTATGGTCACTCAATCCTGGTCACTGAATCCTAGAATACTGTAATACCAGAGTCCCAAAGGTGCTTTTTCAAGAGGCAATTGAACTTTCTTGTTTTTCTTTGAAGATGTTTCATTTCATTTCTCATCCAAGAAGCTTCTTCAGCTCTGTAATGTCAGAGCTTACTTTTTAATCTCTGCAGTTGATGTAAGAAGTATTTAAACACCTTCTTCATTTGACTATTTCTGGTCTCCCAAACTTGATAATTACTGCCTTTATATACAATACTCCAGCTCTCAGTACTGTGTGGCAGTTTTTGAGTGAGTCAAGCCCTTGACAAAGCATGATAAATGTATTTATTTTTATAAAATTATACAGCCACCAGTGTACCAGAAGAAATTCAAAATAGTATTAAATAAAAATACCTTGTGTTCTCAAGAATCTTCTTCATAATATGTTTATTGTATGTTTTGTAGAAAACTAGAATTAGAAATTACTGAATTAACCTTCTATGGCTTGCACTTTTTCATCCAAAATCGGAACTAGTATTATATTTGTTAAGTGTCCCTTATTCTAATTTGGAAGCCAAATGTTGTGCAAGCCATAGATTATAAATTGGAAAGTAATAAAAAAATGGAAAATGAATTGCATTAAATTGGAATAATCCTGAGTCTCTAAATACTTCCTGAGAAGATGGAACAGGTTATTTATTGTACTTCAAACACAGAGATGTAAAAACTTTAGTTGTAACAAGTTTACAAACATATTATAGAAATGGCTTAGGTTATCAAATTTGTTTTAACCAATTTTGGATTGGAACACTGAATCAAAAATATTGGTCCATGCTAAATCAAAACAATGATACATATAGCTTAGCCATCAACATGAAGTGGCAATTTCTTCTTAGAGTAAGCAATAAAAACCATTCCATCATCTGTTTATATCTTTATAATCTGAGCTACAGATGTTGGGCATTGAATCTGAGGTTTTTCACAATGCCAAGAATAAGTTCCATCTCTCATAATGGTCCATTCCTGATGTTCCTAAAGAATTAATAAAAAGATTTACTGTGATAAGATTACATCCACTTAAAATAAATTCCAGAGCCATATCCCAGTCTTGAAAAGATCACACCTTAGTATTGTCAATGCAAATTGAGCTTCCAAAAGAATGCATTGTATATAAAAATATGCAAGATTGTTTTATTGTAACATAAAGCTACTTCATTAGATAAAAATCCAACAAAATGGTTTTGTTCCACAAACATTTATGCAAAAAATGAATTTGCAGACTAGGCTAGGCTTTTTTTCCCCCTAGCAATAAAATCTACCTCTAAAAGAAGCAAAGGGAAGAGTACACAGAGAGGACAGAGAGCTATGTCCTTTGCAAAAATTTCCAGAGAGACCATTCCTTAATATGAATATAAAACTATAAAATTGTAGTATTCAGAAGAAATAATGCCTTTTGTATAAGAAATATATTTTTTTAGGATCGCATCTATCATCTATACTGAAATGTACTTCTATTAAAAGAAAGCCTTCACCTGGGATATTTCTAGAACTTTCTGTTAAAAGTCTCTCTCTCTTTTTTCCCTCCCTCCTCCCCCCTCTCTCTCACACATACATATATACCAATAAACCCCAAGCGTAGAACAGTTCTACATTTGTTTGGGTAGTCCTAGGCATTTTCCTTTAAGAAACCACTGCAGGGCTGATAATATTATAACCCTATATAGTGTAGTATAATGTTGTTTCACCAACCCAAGAGGAACTACAGTGTTGGAACTGTAACTTCCAAAATTCCCACAACAGCAATAATGTAATTTTGAATAGAAATTACACACCTGACATATCTGGAAGGTGATAGGTTTCTGAAGACTTGTTGCAACATTTGACTGGCATTAGTGAGACCTTTGTTATTATCACTGAACCATAAGGATAACTGGATCACCTTGGGCTGTTATGTATGTGGTAGTCATTAACTATATCTAATTGAGTTGTGTTATGGACAAAATGGGAATAGATAATGTGTTTTGGGAAAGATGTATTGAATTGTTGGCACTTGACCAAAGACAACTAAGGTTATGGTTCTTCTTTGATAGTGAGAACTCAACTCTTAGCCAAATATGATTTGCTGATCATAGGATCATATATTATGCCTCTTTATTTGGTCTATGATGGAAAAACAAAAAATGAGCAGAAGAGTGAGTCAAAAAAGTTCCAAGGTGCCAAACAGACTACTGCAGAAGTCACTGAAACACAATATAGATGTTTATGAAGTACCACTCATTTCTGCAAAAGAAAGTTTCTCATTTGCAAAAATAGCAAATAAAAACACTCCTGCTGCCACAGGAGCAAAAAGACATGATCAAGTACAATGGAAATGATACACAGACCATACAACTGAACTCTGAGAGGCTTAATCTGCTCCGTGAATGGTTTGGTATCTACCTGGTAATGCTCCTTAATTAAGATGTTTCACAATGATCTTTCAATATGTTTTTGGGCCTATCAGTGGAACTGGAACATTTCTCTCTGTAGTACTGTAGTATATACACCATGTTCTAGGCAGCACCCATGTGGTGCTACACTTGGATGAGAGGATGAAATATCCACATGAGACAGAGGGTCGAAAGGCAGATGTGATGTGATACAAAACTCAATTAATGGAAAGATTAATCATAGCTTTATTTTTTTTATAGTTCTGGAAGAGGATTGCTGTATCATAGGTCCAGGATTATTCACTTTTTAGTCAGGTTGCTTGATGGATGAACTTCTCCCGGCTTGCATGTCCAAGAATATCAGAATCTTCTGCTTTATTTTGATTTTAGGAAGGACACCAGCCTTCTAATCCCCAAGATAGACTGACAGTCTATTTGGTCACCCCTCATTTAATCCACTTCCACTTTCCTATTCCTTGAAGTGTCTTATACCAGTTAGCTAAAAAACAATAATCCAGCCCAATGATTCAAATGCTATCTACGGTAGCAAATAGTAAGTTTTTAATATTAACATATTAACTGTTGTTCCAGTTAGAAAGAGTGGATAGGGAAGATGATGATCACTTAGGAAAAACCTCATGGAGGTGAGTCAGAGTGAAATCTTCCAGCTTCAAGCTGTCCCGATATTCAGCCAAACTAGTTCCACCTTTCCCAGCAACTGCTTACTTTTTCTGAGCTAGCAAATACCATCAAAATAATTTTAATTATAGCTGGCTGGGGTAGGTTTCTATCCAACCAACCCAGCTGTATGTAGGAATGTAATTATTTGTATCTTCTTTGTGACTTCTATCTCCTTATGATATGACAGTGTAATAAAACGGACTACTCAATAAAACACCACAAAGAAATAAAGATCAATACTCCTTAAACTACTCCTCCTAAAATGAATTTTTAAGTTCTCAACATCAAAACAAGTCTTACAGAAGTGGAAGCAATTTAATGAGTGGCTCAGTAGTGGGATTTTAAAAAAATACTACCAATTCTCTGGGTGTGGTGGTGTGCGTGGGGTGGCTTACTGGGCATGGCAGGGAAAGGATACTGTAAAATCTCCATTCTCACTCCACTCCAGTGCAAGGTTACTGCAAAATCCCCATTTCTTCCCGATCAGCTTGGACTCAGGAGGCAGAGAATAGATGGGGGCAGGACCAGTCAGAGGTGGTATTTACCATGGTATTTATCAGTTCTCTGAACTACTCAAAATTTCCACTACTGGTTCTCTGGTACTGACTGAATACCATCTCTGGACTGGTTTACCTTATGGCTTTGATTCTTAAATTTTGGAACAATGCTCCTCAAATTGGTGAAAAACATTTCTTTCTTTTGGTGGGGAAGTGAGTCAGAAATTGCCATTAAAGCAGATCAGGCTGGCCCAGAATCTTAAAATGTGCTCCATTATGTTAGGGCAGTCAAAGTGTCTTTCACAAAATAAATGCTGAGAAAAAAAAATCATGAGTTTTTAGAGAGGTCTAAACCTGGGAAAAATAGCAGTCACTAGTGTTTTATTATTCATTTTTTAATTTAGTTTTCTTCATTTTAATTTCAGTTTATCAATAAGAGCAGGCTTCCAAATGGCTGGCAGGCGGGAGGTATCGTCCCGCCTGCTCATGCTGTGTGGGCGTTTTTCTATCTCGATGGCTTCTCTGATTATTCTGTTGTTAAAATGTTCAGCCTTGGCAATAGTTCTAGTCTTATTAAAATCAATTTTATGTCCTGTGGCTTTAAGGTGTTGGACCAGGGAAGAAGTTGGTTCCTCTTTTCTGATTGCGTTTGATAAACGAGTCCCTAACATGATGAATGACTCCAGGCCCACACTCACAAGAGCCACACAGGATATCACCACCAAACACCCACAAAGAAAGCAGACAAAAAACCACACTGATGAGGAGGCACGACCAAGGACCAGAAGCCAGACTGCAAATGCACCATTAGCCTCTTCAAACCCCTCCCATCCTTACATGAAACACAAACCCCCAACCAATCAGAACACACCTCCACCCAATCAGAACACACCTCCACCCAATCAGAACACAGCCAAGCTCCCACCCAATCAGCTCAAACCCCCACTGGCAGTTAAAAGGAAGAAACAGCCGAGATCTCACATTGCTCCTGGAAGCACGAAGCCTGAAGATGACGAATGAGACTTCGTCGAAACGTCGCCAAGACACCTCCAATTTTACGCGGGAGAAAACCCGAATAACTAAAGACCTACATACTAACACCTCAGAAAACCTCAGAAAACATATATATATATATATATATATATATATATATATATATATATATATATATATATATATATATATATGTGTGTGTGTGTGTGTGTGTGTGTGTGTGTGTGTGTGTGTGTGTGTGTGTGTGTGTGTACGTGTACATGTATGTATCTATCTATCTATCTATTCAAATTTAGTTATTGAATGTAAATACTGTGTTTTCATGAAAATAAGACCCACTCTTATTTTCTTTTGGGCCCCCAAAATAAGTACTGGGGCTTATTTTGGGGGTGTCTTGATTGTTTTAGTGCCATCCTTGCAAGGTAGGAGTGGCATAGCCCCCTGACATGCACACACCAGCTTACCTCAAAGCCCCATGCTCTACACCACTGGTGGCAGCAGCACAGCAACCATGTGCAGCAGGAGCCCACATGGCCACCTCTTCCAACATCAGTGCAGCACCAGAGCAGGAGACTGAGCGATACAACCAGGTAAAACACTCCAGTCCCAAGAGACCAAAAGTCGCTCAAATACTTTTTGTCCAGATGGAGAAATGAGGGAAACTCAAAGCTTTATCCACTTGCAGATGGGATCCTTTGAAATGGAGCATCCCATTTGCAAGCAGATAAAGCTTTGTCTCCCTCTGGGTGAAAAGTGCATGGTGGAGCAAGCAAAGGCAGAGGCATCGGGGGGGGGGGGGAGGCAGATGATCCCAACATACCACCCACTCATCCCACTGTCTCTTGGCTTGCTCATGGCTGCACCAGGCAGGCGTCCACACAGGACATCAGGACTGCCTGTTTCCCTGCTCCCCCGTGGCTATGCCTCCGCCTGCTGCTAGAGATACCATGAGGCTCCCGTGAGTCAGACAGCCACATAGCTTGTCCGGATCGCCTGTCTCCCCCCTCCACCATGCATCTGCCTCCACCTGCTGCCGGCGCCATTACACAATCCTCCCACAATCTTCTCTCAAGCCAGGCAGCTATGCAGCATATCCGGATTTCCTCTCTCTCTCCCCCCCCCCCCTGCCTCCATGCTCGGACTACGATATCTGCACTACGCCAAGGGAACAGTAGGACATACCCATCCCCAAGCTTATTTTGGGGGTAGGGCTTATATTAGGCTCACCCCAAAAATCAGGCCAGGGCTTGTTTTCAAGGTGGATCTTATTTTTGGGGAAACACAATAGTATTTTGTTTCCATTTTAGGAGACACATGATAGCAAAGTTTGAGAAGTAGCAGGACTAAACAGTTAACTCGATGTCCTTAGTGGAAAGAATTGAAGGAGAATATCATACAATATCATATGGAATACAAGTATAATAAAGAAATAAAATAATTAATCTGAGTTTGTTAAATGAATTGATGAATTAATCAGATCAAGCAAATCATGTTAAAATTTGCTTTTTAAGTGGAAATAGCCACTAAGGTAATAAATTCTTCACTGAGAGAAGAAAGAACCAAGAAGTCATGGATTGACTACCCCTATATTATTCTAACTTTTTAAAGTGATAGAATCTATAATGACTTTTTGATGGTTGCTCCTAGCCAGAGGAGGGATAAAAAAAATTAAGTGGTAGCCATAGCTATGTAATCCAATCCTCACATCCATGTCATTTCTTTTTAAACATGAGTTGTGTGATGCACATAAAAATAGTTGGACTGTGATTACTGTATGTGATCATAACTTTATTTATTTTATATGGCTGTCCATCTCATCATGGTGACAATGCTGCAACATCCAAGGTACAACTAATCAATAACCATTAATGTCTGAAGGTTCTAACTGACAGCCCAACCCCCATGTCAAGGTTGAGGGACTTGTGAAAGGCTTGTAGGATCACAGCCAAAGGTAGCTGTCACAACAGAAAAGACTCAGTTCCTTAGTCATGCATGATGATATTCTTCAATTGACAAGACCTATAAGCACAGCTCTCCTGCCAGATGCAATGGACAGTTAGAGGGAACTGGGGAAAGATAGTCCTGCAAATAAATTCACTCCATCCTGACCATTTCATCCATGCTGGAGATGCCCTTCCTTCTAACTCCTCAACATGCACATAGGAAATAGTTTCTTCTTCTTCTTCCATGCCCTAATGCTAGCCAAATACTGGACAAAGTATAATTGACTTATCTGCAAACTATATCCATTTGGAAATAAAATTCTTTTCCTTCTCAGACCTAAGATAAAGAACCTTTGTCAACTGGAGTATGAAAAAAGAAGCAGAATGAAATGGAGTGAAACATGACAAGAATTTTCCTTTTTGTTATTGAATAAATTTAAAATTAAAACTTAAAAAGATGAGAAAGTTGATGGGCCTGATGCGGAATCTTTAGGGAACATATATGGCCAAAGGGTTGGAAGTTCTCAGGATTCTTCTAAACAAATAGATTCACAGCCTGGGATGTCTGTTGGTACATTTCATCAATGTTCATGTGAGTTCTGTGTTTCTGCCTTTAAATTTTATTTTATTTTATTTTATTGTCTAGAATATAGTTATTTATTCTACTGGCATTGGAGTGTTCAGCCATACTACAATATGCTTGTTCACTGTACTGCCTCCAAATTAGTTTCCAATTAATATTTCTGGCCCTGATAATTAAGCCATCTAATCAGATATATTTTACCATAGATAATCATTCAATGAAATTACATGTAATCAATAAGGGAAGAACCTTTTTGTTTTGAGTTGTGTTTTGTATTGATTACATTGTTTATATTCTGTGTCATATTTAAAGACATCAATTTTTGCCATTTTTAGTCCCCAAATATAAATGTAATTTTGAAAGTGAGCATTAAGATGGGGTAGTGTAAAAACAATAACAGAACTGTGGAACTGGAAGGAAACACAAGTGGACAAGTGTCATGTTGTTCCTCCTTCTGATATGTACACAAAATCTGCACAAGGCTGTGTGATTTTCATTTCAGCACCTGAAATATATTTGTATCAAATATCAGTATCATCCATCCATCCATCCAGTTACACCAAACTAAAGCCAGGTATTAAGTTTTAACTCCTTGTTAAGCTTTCCACTTCTCTAGCCTCTTAATGAAAGCTGGGCTACCAAGTGATTTAACCATTTCAATGTGGCAAGATAGCCAGCTTCCTATACATTTGACTTTCTATATACCAGAATAATGTTTGCGGTTGATACATCAGTAGATCTGATTTTTCTGACTAGTAGATCAAATTAGGACAACAGATATGAAGTCTGAAATGAACGTGAAGACCTGTCAATGAACACATAAGTGTGAGCTTAAATTTTCTCATATGGAATGTTTGAGATGCAGGAAAACAGTTGTATTATTACCATTTTTTTGTTTTGTTAAGAAAGAAGTTTCACTTGACATATGTGGATTTAACCACTGGAAACTTTGGCTACATCTACATAGATGGTACTATTTAAACATTATCTTGTGCCCAAGTACACACAATGGAATCTTTGAGTTATAGATTTGTATGTAAAGTCATAGTCAAGAAATAAAGGTAAGACATGTTCACTTTTGTGGAAAAGCTACTTCATTGCTGAAATAGCATCTCCTTTTTGTATTTTACAAACAAGAATACGGCAGTGTTACAAAAGCTATTTCATTTAGAGCCATCCTATGTTCAGGAGTTTAATTATTCCCTTAATTATTGAAACATTCATCATAGTTTTCCAATTGATTCATTGCTGGCTGGCTTCAGCTCTTTGACTCATTAATATCGTGACAAGTGAATTGACAACCTTCTTGCTAACTCTACATGAATACTGGGAATAGGAGACTTATAATCTTGATAGGGGGGTGTATTATTGTAATTAACCAACAAAACCTAGTGGCAGAAGCTTCATTAAAAGGCAAAGGTACACAATAATGTGTCAGAAAAGCCCAATTATCCATGGCTTTTATAATCAACTCTACAAAGTAATGTCTTCCTGAGGCAACTTTATTTTATTAGGGATTAAACAATAAAGAGGAGATTCTTACTGCAAATAAGCCTTCCGCTGAATATGGGCACCTAACACTAAAAATAAGCATATGTCACATTTACACATATCAGATATTTTGAAGTGATTAGAACAAATGTGGCTTCACAAAAAAAAAAAATAGCACTTTAGAAACCTCTACACATCTTGGAGATTTCCCCCCACCCCTATTTTTGACATTTTTGTAAGCCACCATTTCCCTGAACAAAAAAAACTTTAATAAAATAGAAACATTTATCTTTCTTTGGCTAAATACTTTATAACTTTTCTACAACCTCTCTCTACAAATGGCTACGCTCGCTGATTTGTACAGTTTTCTGAGATTCTCTCTTTGCCCAGCCTGCACTCAGTATCGAGCATCTAGCTCTTCATCTGATTTTATGTACACTGTCCTTCGATACCTCCTGACTTCAGAACACTAAGCAATTTAACAGCCTCTCCCTCATGTTTCAGATAGGGACATCCATACATAATAGAAGGGGGGGAGAGAGAGAAGTGGGCAGCAGAACAAGAAGTTTGAGTTTTTTGAAATAGACCTTGAGGTTTAGTGTGCCGCTGATGACTGTATCTTGCAGGAGCAAATCCATGTAAATCAATACATTTATTTTGTTCATTCACCAACTCTCTCCCTGAGTTAACACCCCAGCACACACAATGCTAGCGAAGGTGATTATCTCTGCTAGCATAATTCCTCCGTAACATCTGCTTTCGCCCATAACACTCCACTAATTTTTCCCTCATTTCATTACACATAATTTTCTTTCAACACAATCTACATGTATTAAGTGGTAATGACTTTCCAGTTAAGAGCAAATCGACGCCAAGGGACCCCCTCCTCCCCTCGATTGCCTGCCGTGCCTGACTCCGGCTATTAAAGATAAATTTGGTGTCTCAGAAAGCGGCAGTAAGCTAATCAATCAATTAAGCAGTTAGGACATACATTATCAAAATTCCACAGTGCGGGGTGCATGAGAGCATGCTGATATGCTGGGTGATTTTAGGAATAAAAAATAATTTGTAAATGACTAATGAACACACTTTGAGGTTGAAAGTCAGTATTTAGCATCTTCTGAACTGAAAACACAAACTATTAGACTAGTTAATCTAAGGGGAAAATCTGTGTAAGCAGCTAAATTGACCACTTAGATGATAAATTCAGCTCTCTGTCTAGCAGTATTTTAAGAGTGAAGTAGGCGAGAGAATGGTTTGTCAAAACTGTATAAAATAAGCAAAAGGACTTCTTCATTAAGGTAGCCGTTGAAACTTGTCAGAATGTCTGCTGTCTTGCCCAACTCTCTGAAAAGAGATTCATACTAATGACCTGCTAGATAGAGACAAATGGGTTAAGGCAACTAATACATTCTCTTCAACAGTGTGTAAATTAAATGGTTAACCTTGATTTTAGATGCATATCATGCATTCTTATTTTTTCCCCTGGAAAATCAAAGAAAAAATAAAATAACTTTCTAAGTAACAAACAGTAACCCCCAAACACATGCATTCAAGCACTGCCTGTCATCAATAGTCTAGAATGTTTTAATTACTCACCCCTATAAGAAGGATCTGTACAAATCTAAGCCAAGATGAGTTCTGATTTCTGAATGCAAACCGTTCCCTGAACGAATAAAGAATGCAAGTTACACCAATCACATGTGCTTTTTTTCTCTCTTAAAAATTGCAATTCTTTCCTTTAATGAGGGGGGGGGGAGAAAGAGAGAGAGAGAGAGAGGGAAAGAGAGAGGGAGAGAGAGAGAGAGAATGTATGTATTGTTTGAAGGAGGAATTATAGTTATTTCAGGCGCTTTTTAATTTCTTTTCCTCAATCTCATATCTCACTTATCAGCTTGCATGTTAGTGCTTTGGCAAATAATATGAGTAAAAAATGCACTAGGCAGCACTTGTTTCAAGAGATTGCAAGCTCAGTAGAGAGAAAAAAGCAAACTTATATTTCCTAAAACATAATGAGGCTGAAAAGCAAATTGGGACTAAAAAGAATATTACAGCAACTAGGCATCTAATAATGAAATGGTGAACCCCCCCTTTCCTCCTGTTCCTTTTTTAAAAAAGAAAATAATCAGTGAATCTTTAAAATAAAAAGTGACTGTCACCAGGCTTTGCCAATTACTTTCCCTGTCAGTGTTAACCATTTTGCCTAAAGCTTTGTTATCCTAATGCTGTAGATATCAGATGAAATGACATTAAAAAGAAATGTAGGCTTTCCTTGAGCTTCCATCCTCCACCTGCAGTCACCTCTGTTCATTACCTTGACACAAACTGGGGGTTTTGCAGTCCATATACCAGAAGTGAAAGAAGAAAATGGTAACTTTTACTCTGCAAAAAAAAAAGGTAAAAATGAGAGGAATATATGAAAAAAATGGAAGAACATTTTTAATGCAATCACAAATTAAAGAATGCCAGGGCACACATCAGTCTTTTTCTTCTTCTTTTGTCTTGCTTTCCCCCCCCCCCAGGTAAATGTATCATGCTAAGCATAGGAATCAGAATAGGAGTGTGCAAAATAAAGGTATTATTTACATCATAATTTATTGTACTAATTCATATTCAAAATATGCACCTTCTAAAATATCTGGATAAAGAAATTTAAAAAAATAAAATATGAATAATTCTCCTGTTAAAAGGAAATTAGAAACACAAAAATATTTTTGGGGAGATGATGATAGATAGAAGTATAGATAGATAGATGGATGGATGGATGGATGGATGGATGGATGGATGGATGGATGGATGGATGGATAGATAGATAGATAGATAGATAGATAGATAGATAGATAGATAGATCGCAAAATATTTTTATTTTTTATATTTAATTATATTTTATATATATTATATTTAAGACAATATATATGGTCTTTCTAATATCTTTCTCCAAGAATAAGTTGCAGTCCTGAAAGTGTTAAAACAATTAGCCACTAAAATCACCTGATTTCTCCTCCCCCTGACTTTCTCTTACTTACTATCATATCTGTGAGAGGCTTCATGCTTTTGTAACATCCCAAATGTTGCCGTCTTTTACTTTTAGTT
The DNA here is from genome assembly GCF_051295495.1 of Thamnophis sirtalis. NCBI lineage: Eukaryota > Metazoa > Chordata > Lepidosauria > Squamata > Natricidae > Thamnophis > Thamnophis sirtalis. The sequence goes on from NW_028261381.1 coordinate 139,887,062, forward strand.
GTTAGGGCCAGCCTTTAGAAAATCACGATGCTGATTTTCTTTAAAGGAAACACAACAGGATTGTTCTATTTCACTGGATTTGTGACAGAACCTGTTAAAAGACAAAAGAGAGAGAGAGAGAGAGAGAGAGAGAGAGAGAGAGAAACCTAACCAGACTCTATTTTTTTTCCACTGAAGATCTCTCTTTCAATTCTCATAGCTAAAAGATGCACTTTGAAAACCCTTAAGACATTTTATTCCTTGCATTTTTAAGAGGAAAAAAAATATTTTAAACTAAAGCTTTTTTTCTATGTTCGTTTTACCCAGGACAGGTGAACTCAGAATGTCTGGCTTTCAAAGTTTGTGTTTGCAAAGTTTTTGCAAGTTGGTGGAAATTTCGTTTCTCTCCCCCCCATATCCCAAGTACACATATTTTGTTTTTAGTTATTTATTTATTTATCAGCAGATGGGTCTCTTCCATGGCCAAATGAGGAAATATAGGGTGGCTGTTGTTGTTTACTAGAATCAGTTAAAACACCCACCTTAAACCCACCCCTTATTCGGTTCAGTAGCACCTTCATCCTCCAATAAACCGTTTTCATTCCATCTGGCGTGCGTTTGCTCTGAAGACATTTTCCTGTCAATCTCTCCTGCCACATTAAAAAATCTGTCATTACTATTGCATTGCTGCCTGGCTCCAGAGATTTGTCTGACTGCTTTATTGCTCCACTCATTTTTTTTTCCCTGCTACAGCCAAGAAGCAGAAATAAAGGTTTGTTGTTGAAACATGGCCGCAAGGAAAGTAGGAGGCACACATCTGTCAAGGTATTACCTTTCTTCAACCAGGGATTAAGGTGTTTTACTGCACTCGCTACTGAGCAGTCACACTGAATAAATTTTCTCAGTAGAACATAAAAATGAACTCATACATTTTGAACTGGATTTCATTCTTTCAACCAGCCCACATAATTATGCAATGGCATCACGATGGAGCTGGGTGGAAAGAGTCCAGAAGGGGAAATTCTTTTCTCTTTTAAATTTGCATTATTTAAATACAAAGGAGAAGCCTGAGAGGGCTCAAAGACATTGGAGCAATGTAGGATTGAGTGGAAAGAAAACAATTCTACCTCTTTCTTTCTTTCCCCTTTTTCAGTGCTGGAGAGATGAAATAGGTTACAGAGATATGTTTTTCTTATATGTATCTCATGTGCCAGAATAAATTAATGGATACAAATAAAAATTTTGTATTAATATTCACTGAAAGAAAATAAGCAATTCATTAACATCTAGCCCTTGTGGGGCAGTCCTTAATTGCTTTAGGGCTTGCTATTGCCACAACCTTCTACGGAGTGGTGGGCCATTCAATTAGTTCATCTTTGGAATCTGTTTCCAGAGGGCAGATGAGAAGTTTCCCAAGTTCACAAAATCATAGGTTCATAGGGCTGGATGGGAACTTACAAGTCTTTTAGTCCAGGGCAGATATCCTCAAACCACCCCAGTCAAGGCTATCCAAACTTTGTTTGAAATCGTCCAGTGATGCAGCACTCACAACTCCAAGAAGCAGTCTGCTTATTTTGGAAGGCAGCTTGAAACGATGATGGACAGTTTCTCTGAGACTCTAACCAGAGTCTCTGGTTGAAAAGATAGGCAGAAGCAGCTTTGGCTGAAATTGTTGCCCAATGGCTTCTGTCCTTGGGGGCTCATTGGTGTTCTAAGGAGCTCCAGGGAAATAAATAAATGGGGAGATTCCTAGAGCACTACTGGCATAAATCAAGGAGCAAACCTGATTGAACAGGCATGTACTATAGCAATACAAGCAGCAGAATGTTTAATATATCTATGCTCTTATTGTTTCCACTGAAAAGGCCACTTTTATAGACATCTAGAGGACAATGCCACATAATTCATTCAGAGCTTAATACAAGGCAAGCTGGTTTGGAGCAAAGTGGCTGAGGTCCTATATTGCAATGTTATTTGGGTTGGGTTAGATCTTGGGATCCCAAAGAAGTAGGCAAGCTACTCTCTTGTATCAGCTACTTGCTGTCTGAATATTTGTCCCTCCTTGTTGGTAAAAGGCCTTCAAAGAATGACAGGTAGCTGGGTTGGAGCAATGGTCAGTGCTTCTTTGAGAATGATGTGTTACCCTCTTCTTTCAGTCAATCCTGAAGTATTGGACAATTATTGATCTCTCTCCAAACATCCTTTTTTGAAGAACATGGTAGAAAAAGGTGTTAGGCTTCAGGTGCAAAGGGTATGGAGGAAATGTATTATCTGGATCATTTTAATTAGGTTCAAGGTTGGGTTCAGCATGGATTTAATCTTGTTTCAGGCATGGGTTCAACCTTGATTATGCTTTTGATGATCTATGGCAGGATTGGAGTAGACATAATGTGATCCTCCTTGAACTTCTGGTGGCTCTTCATAAAATTAATCATAGCACTCTGCTGAATTGTCTCCAAGGTTTAAGTGATCTTCGCCTTCTTGCAGAAATGGTTCCAGTGTGGTAGGGAAATTAAGCCCTAGGCCCTTTAACAGTTAACACAGGATTCAGGGCTGTTCCTTGTTCCTATACAATGTCTACAGTATGTGAAATTGCTGGGTTACACCATCTGTCAGCATGCTGATGATACCCAATTGTATATCTTGATCTCTGGTTGGATAAGGGACATAATTCTATTCAAGTCTCAGTGGAGAAGAACAGGTTGAGTCTCCATCCCAGAAAAGACAGTAGTCTGGGGTTTGAAGATTTGCCAATTCCAGAGAGAATCCATCATTAATTCTTAATGTGGTTGCACAGCCCATGGCAGAGTTAGTTCACAATTTGGAATCTCTTGGATTCACAGCTGCTGCTTGAGGAACAAGTGACTGCTATGGAAAGTTGGATGATTCCATCTTGTGTTTTGATTTTTTCCCAGAATGGCTAGAATTAGTCACTGTCACTTATGCCATGGTCACTTCTGAATTGATTACTATAATGCATCCCAGATGGGTTTGTCCTTGAAGACCACTCAGAAACTGTTTAAAATGTGGGAAAGTGTGCAATTATGACAGCATCTCAGTATGTCCATGTTACATGATTATTCATTAACTGTATTGGCTCCCAGTAGATTTATGGATGAAATTCAAGATGATGGTTACCATCTCTAAAGCCCGTTGTGGTATTAGTCATATTATTTGCAGAACTGCCTTTCTCCAAATGTTTCAGCCCTTCGGTGGGACTCTCAAAGCAGAACATCTGTTTTGCAGCCCCTGCCCTTTGGAACATACACCCCAATCCTGCTGGTATTCCATAATTGAAGATCTGAATATTCTCTTGAACAGGGTATCTCAAAGTTGGGGGAGTCCATCCATGTGATATTATACAACATGGCTACAGTTGTATAGATTGAGTTATTTTGTCAGATCCCATTACGTTGTTATGCTATAATTACTGCTATTATTATTGGGGAAGGGTTGTACTTTTATTTCTATTGGTTTCAATTCTATGTTCACTGCCTAGAGCACTGGTGTCAAACTCGCCACATCACATTGCCATCATGTGATATATTGTGACGTATTGCGAGCTGGGGTGAGTGTGGCCTAGACATGACACATCTGGCCCACGGGCCGCCACTTTGACACCCCTAGCCCAGTGTCACAATGTAAAAAAGGGTGGCTATATTAATAAATATAAAATTAATTTAAAAACATTGCAATTAAAGCAACATATTTAAAGGGCAATCAGTTCCCACCTTTATAATGAGTACTTATGATCTGTAACTAATTTTTATAATATGTTGTACATGTACTTTCTTTCATAAAACTAAACACAGTCTGTGTGATTTTCTTTTTTCTAAATGTATCCATAGTATATTGTCTAATAAACATGGAATCATAGAATAGAGGGCTCTCCCTACTTCATGCAGGAAACTAAAGTTTTATATTCCCAACATATCCCTGGAGGCTACAGCAAGTGCAGCAAAGTCTGCACTTTTGTATGCTTCCTAATGTAAACTAAGGTTGAACTGAGATATGCTTTTCTTTGTATCAATACACGAGCATCTTTAAGGAATCTCCCCCTTCTTTTTCTATAATAAAACTTTGTTTTTAAAATCTCCATTGGAGGGGGCTGTTCATGTATGTAATAAGATTGGTTCAACCACAGTGATACAAGTAAGACATGCTTGTGAGAGCATTCCTTTATCAACTTAGCAGTGCTTCTTATGCATTCTTCCCTTGTTTTCATGGGAAGTGAGACACCATCAAGGCTGGCACCAACATGGGCCCAATTGCAAGAGGAAGCCTGCTTTAAAACTTTTTAAAACACTTTTTAAAACTGTTATTTCAATATTCACAAGTTAACCCCACACTTATCTTTTCCTGTTGTTGATCTTTCTTTCTAAACCCAAATTAAGCATGTTCCCATTTTCCTAAGTTAAGGAAACAATCATTCCAGCAGCCTTAGCTTTTGGGAGCCATAATATTAACTGTGGGCCTTACATTCAGTGAAGAGTGACCAGTTGTATGCCTAAATGTATCAGAAAGATAGATATGCAGGTGGCTCTAACCATATTATGGCATTTGCTTATGCTGACTTCTCTAGAAACACAAAGAGTTCTGTGCCTTTAAATACTTTCCTCAGATTTTCATGGACAGAGAGCAACAGCTGTGACCACACAAGCTCCCTTAACCTCCTGTTTTGCAAAGCTCTTAAACCAGTAGGCCTGCTGCACTGGGAGCCCTCTTGGCCACAGGTGAGGAACTTAGCCATCTTCAATACTCAGTAGGCCAATCAAGCTGGCCCTGCATGAGGTAAGATGGATAGTCTCCCTGTGTGCCATGATCTCCCTCTGAAATTTCAGCAGATCAATGTCATTGTGGGTTTTAATTACCCCTTGGCTTCATCATTATTTCATGGGCTTTAATATGCCCTGCAGGACAAGGCCTCACAGAATACAGATAAACAACCACCAAGTACTATTTCCCCTTGGGAGTGATACAAACGCCATTGGAAAGGAATAGTTGCAATATACGAGTTGTTTTGTTAACAAGACTGACCTCAGCCTTTTTCTGTTACTTTTGTTGTCAACAACAAAGAATTAATTTGCTCTGTGGTATATTCAAACTGCCTGTTTTGCTCTGGACACTCCTGTTTCCTAGGGCATCCAAAACTCTCCTTCTAATATTGTAGGTAGTTTGTAGCAGACAAAGATTTTCTGCCTTGTATTGGCTTAGAGGTGGCACATACTGATGTGCTGATACTTTTTATTTTTCTTGTAGGGAACTGATTTGCCCATTAAACCTGAAATCCTCTTTACAGATTCTTTCCCTCTAAGAGGCTTTATTTGCAAAAGGGTCTTGTGTGAGTTTTGTCATCTTTCACTCTCCCATGTTCCTTCTATGGGATCTACCCAGAGGTGGGTTTCTACCGGTTCGGACCAGTTCAGCCAAACTGGTAGTAACTTGGCGGCCTGGTTTGCCAGAACTGGCAGCGACTCAGGCCTGCTAAGCCCCCAAACCAATTCTCCCAACAGTGCCATAGGTGCTGCCATCTTGTTTCTTTGCTTCTGCGCATGCGCAGAGCAATTTTAGTGCAGACATTGCACATAAAGCGTGCACGGACATGCGGTGCACCCCTGATAAAGCCGGCAGTAGCAGCTGTGGGAACACATCCCTGGATCTACCTAATGAAAAAAAGGTATTTAAGATATCGTTCGTGCCTTACTTGAGTGAGATATTTGTTCCGCATATATCAGTTACCAACACTGTGCAATCTACACAATTACATGTAGCCGGGATTTACCTCTCTTTAGAGTAAGCAGCAACCTTATTTCAATTCTGAGATATGATTGATTTCTCAATGAACAGGTATGAACTAGTAAGTGGAGAGAGAGAGGCAAGCATAAAAGTGAAAATTATCCAGACATTCGCAAGTGCAGATGCAAGCACTGGATGTGAAACCTTAAGGTAAAGGTTCCCCTTGCACATATGTGCTAGTCATTCCATACTCTAGGGGGCAGTGCTCATCTCCATTTCAAAGCCGAAGAGCCAGGCTGTCCAAATACGTCTCCATGGTCATGTGGCCAGCATGACTAAATGCCAAAGGCACACAGAATGCTGTTACTTTCCCACCAAAGGTGGTTCCTACGTTTCTACTGGCATTTTTATATGCTTTCAAACTGCTAGGTTGGTAGAAACTGGGACAAGTAATGGCAGCTCACTCCATTATTTGGCACTAGGGATTCGAACTGCCAAATTGCTGACCTTTCTGATCAATAAGCTCAGCGTCTTAGCCACTGAGCCACCGCTTCCCTTGTGGAACCTTACTACTGACCAAATTTGCAATTATTGGCTTATCACTCGTTTTAAGAGAAGCTTTATGCAAGGGTTCTTCTTTACACATGTCCCAAAAAATGTATTTGAAAAAGAAGCCACTAAACACTTTCCATCATTCAATCAAGCTGTGAAATAGAAGGAAAAAAATGGAAGGAGGGTTATTTCATCTCTTCTGCCCTTGATCAGTTCCATTGTCTCTCCCAAGAGTCAATTAGCCAATAGGTATTCCATCAGCTACCTGAACTATTTCCATCTCACATGACAAGTGTTTTCCCACTGCTTTTCCCTTGTGTATTTCAACTTTAGATGGTAAGGTCATGGGTGGGGAATGTTTTAAATAGATAACTAAATCGAAACTGAATCCCTGAAAAATGGAAACTAAGAGTGTGGGTGGAATCCTTGTTTGGGATCTGGGGAGCTTGCCTTTTCTGAATAGGGTTGCATTGAGAAACAGGAATGTGATTTCAGGTAGCTCATTGAAACACATCCAAGTGTGTTCCTTTAATAATTACTTGTTCCTGTAGTAATGCAGGGAATTCTGCAATGCACACTGTAGGTCATCCATAAATATAGTGTAGGTGAGACAGTACCATAAAATGTAGCAGTTGAGTGAGAGACTAGGCTGCCCTCATGTTATACCTTTCTGACATTCCCTCTGCAGCTGCAATTACCTGCCAAGCCAGGTTCAACAATTTGTTTTGGGATACACAAGGCTTTAAACAACTCAGGACCAGGATATCTGTCAGAATGCATTTGGCATGCTTAGGGATCTAGTGTGTCATGGATAGTTCTCCACATACCAAGAGCCACCAAATTGCCATCTGAAGCTACATGTGGACAGGTCTTCTTTTCACTGATAACAACACTCTGGAATGTTTTTTCCCCTGTAATTTGAGTGGTACCTACTATCTTCTAGAAGAGTATCTTCCCACAGGCCTTTTCCAGATAAAAAAGGTGGGGTGTTTTTAACCTCCTATATTTTAATGAATATGCTTTATCTCATATGGTTTAGGTCAGTGATGGCAAACCTCTGGAATGCATGTCAGAAGCGGCACACAGAGCCCTCTCTTTGAGCAGGCATGCCATTGCCAGTTGCTTTTCTGGTTTTTGGCATGTGCATGCACAGTGACCAGCTGGTCTATATGTGCACCGGAGTCAGTGGTGGGTTTCAAAATTTTTTAGAGCCTCTTCTGTAGGTGCAGCCTGTTTTGTGGGAGTGGCTTGGCAGTCATGTGACTGGGCGGGCGTGGCCAACTTGTAAAATGTGGTGAAACTCACTTAACAACGCTCTTCCTTAGCAACCAAAATGTTGGCTCGGATACTCTGGCATTTGAAGCACGCACGTCTTAAAGCTGTCAAGGTACAAAACCCTTGCACCTCTAACCCTTTAGAAAAAAAAAAGAACCCCAGCGTTGTTCAAACTTGACAGCTTTAAGACTTGTGGACTTCAACTCCCAGAATTCCTCCTCCAGTCATGTTGGCTCAGGAACTCTGGCATTGAAGTGTACAAGTCTTAAAGCTGTCAAGTTACAAGACACTGGCACCCCTAACCCTTTAGAAAATAAACCCCAGGGGTGTTCAAACTTGACAGCTTTAAGTCTTTAAGGTATAAATAGGACTCTTAGAAGCAGGCAGGGTGATTGATGAGCCAGCCAATCAGTGAATGGCGGATGGGGAAAGCGTGATGCAGACAGGCGGGGAGCGAGAGCTGGAACTGGTTCTAAACGGCACGGTAGATTTGTGGAACCTCTTCTATAGAAGAGGCTAGAACTGGCAGGAACCCACCTCTGACCGGAGTGCTGGAAACCCTAAGACCAGCTGGCCAGCACACACATGTATACACTGGCCACCTGGTCTTTGGTGTGTGAAGATCACTTGGCCAGTGTGCATGCATGTGCCGGAAACCTGAAGACCAGGTGGCTGGTGTGCATGCACTTGCGTTCTGGTTTGGGCACTCAGTGCCGAAAAGGTTTGCCATCACTGGTTTAGTTACTTTCTTATGTATGTTATTAATATTTATATTTACAATCTTTTTGTATCAACTACAGGATTAAGATAATAATTTGTGACAGATATATAGTGTTAGAAGAATTTACATAACATTCACACTCTAGTCCATTAATGGGAGCTCGATATTATCATATTTTAAATGACATTTACATATTTCAGTAAATTTTAAATAATATTTCTGTGTTTTACTCAATGTTCATTTCAGAAATCAAAGCTGAGACTGAGGGTCTTTCCATACTATGTCTTGAGTTGGGAGAGATTATAAGACCCATAAGAACTCTGAATACTTCCACCATCCTTTTTTCAAGAATGCCAATTTCTTTCTCTGACCTTGTCTCTGTGCTTGTCATGCTCCTGAATTCTTTCCTGGAAATAGTCCTTATGTTGATCTTCATTATGAAGAACATCTCAGTGTCTCCTACTGCTTTCAAATGACCGATTGGGTGACCTACCAGTGTCAGCAGTGTCGTTTTCTGGAGAAATTGCTGTTGCTGCCAGTTCCCCTGCCGTAAAACTTGGCTTCAATGCCATGAAGGCAATTCTTAAATGAAGAGATAAGGGCCCAACACTGTTTATGATTTGCTGCATGTGACTAAATAAGCACAGCAACATCTGTAAGCAGGGTCTCAACTGCATCGCTGTAATTCCAGATATAGCCTTGGATATAGCATTAGTGGAAATTGCTTGATTCCTGTTCAGGATATCAAATTCTGCTTCAGCAACAGGAGGAGATAATGGTCCCAAATCTCACCTGTTGTGATTAAATGAAGCAGAAGTCTTGCTGTAAGCATCAGGTGGAGGCCCATGCCAACATTTGGAAGCGGGGGAAAGCTGGATTGAGATGCAGGACAGTGGCACTGCCCTTGGAGGTGGCATAGCTGAATGGAGAGGGGAACAGAGGTGGGTTGCTCTCAGTTTGGCCCGGTTCAGCTGAACTGGTAGTGGAATTCAGGCCTTGGTTGCAAAACTGACAGTGACCCAGGCCTGCCACGCCCCCAAACCGCTTCCCTTGCCACCACCATTTTGGTTTTTAGTGACTGCACATGCACAGTTCACTTGTAGTAAAACCAGCAGCAACCCAGCCCTGGAGGGAAAGTAGAAATGGAAAAGGCATGAATGGTAGAGGAGGTGTTATGGCTGAAAGAGGCAGCCCCATGAGAGGAAGTGCAGGGGGAGGAGGTTGAAGAAAGCTAAAACAGGCTTCTCAATGGGTAGTGGTTGGCTAGCATTCTCTTTGGGATTCAGTCAGTCATCAACAGAGAATGAAGAACATCTTGCCATCTTTAGGGGGCAAACAATTTTGGGATTGTGCCTCGAATTGTGATCAGCAAAGGCCAACTTTGATGGTTAGCCAATTTCATATTTATCCACATTCGGAATCTTCCCTGGTAGCAGCTCTGAAAATGTATGGACTAAGTTCTCAGAAGCAACAGCCATTTCTGCCTATCCTTTAGACTGGCTACTGGCTCTATTCTCAGCAAATTTCAGCTCCACAACTTCATAAACATACTCTGGTCAATTGCTAACCAGTTGTCCTCCAAACAAAGCTGCCAGTAAAAACCATAGCCCTTTTATTTCATAGTCCATTATAAGTATACAAAATAGCAGTCAATTTGCTGTTTGATTTAGGAGACAGTTCTTGGCAGCTTTCAACTGGTGGCTCAGAGCTGCTAGTGCAACTTTCACAAGGTTGTGAGCTCTCAGCTAGCACATCATCATATAGATCCATCTGGTCAGCATTACTAAACTCAGAGTTCTGGTTAAACTCCTTGTCATTGTATATATTCATGAGATTTAGATATTCTTCTGAGGTAGTTTCTGGAGCACCATAGAGACAATGGGAAAAAAGACTCTCCTTCTCCCCCGCCCTGCTCCCTCTCCCACTACCACTCTCTCTTCCACCCACCCCCCACAGTAAGACCCCCCCCCCTTTCCTTACTGTTGAAATATTGTCCACCTATCCTTGAGCTGTAGGAAAGAATGCTGACATGAAATTTCCATTATGGATTCCTTACCTACCTTTCAGTTCTCAGCTACCTGACTTTCCTCCTATATAACAGGAGTCAAAATTCTTAAGATTGTTCTAGGTAGAGTCAGGAAAAGCAGGGAATGCTATATTAACACTTCTAGAGTTAAAGATGATTTAAATCTATCTGACTCATGGTCTGGGGTTTAAAGAAAGGAATGGAAAGTTGACCCCCAGCAGAAAAAAAAGGCACCCCTATAAAGTTGGATACAAGTGGGAAAAGGTTCTGAGAGATAATGGCTTGCCTATAGTTTTCTTCATCATTAGGCAAAATGCACCCCTCTTCCCATTCTACAAAGCATTTCTTCCAATTCTTCAAAGCAATGGTGAGGGCTCCGTAGCAATTGAGGAAGGGTTTGTCAAACAGTTTATAGACTTGTTATTCATTCTTGGCAAGTCAACATTGGCCTCTGAGTTATTCAAACACATTTCAATAATAGAACAATGACAAAGCTGTTTTCTTCCCATTATTATTGTTTTTGTTGCTGTGATGATGATGACATATAAACCAAGAGAAACTCAAGAGAACTCTGTGATTACAAATCATTCCATCGTTATGTGGGAAAATCTATTTTGCTCTTGTTTATTGTTACTATGGTTTGTTTTCATTCATTGATTAAGAAAGTTTCTGACCGTTGTACTTGTATTTAGATTTCATTATTTTAATTTTAGTTTGTTTATGATGAATGGGTTGATTCTACTGCTGATATTTTAATGAAGAGTTGTAAACTACTGTGAGTTCTTGGCAAATTGGAGATATAATAAATATATAAATAGACAAATAGACCAGCAGTACTAAAATTGCAGCCTCCCTAATGTTCACTATTTTTAATAAGCTGTTAGAATATTTTTTTCTTCAAAATGATGCTTTTTCTGAGATATTCTTGGTGGGGAAGAAGGTGTGAAAAATATAATGTACTTCTATTATCAATAGTAAGCATCTTCTAAATATCTTCAATATATGTGGGTGTTTTCTTCAATTTATTTATAGTTTTGTGAGATATCCTCCCAAAATTAAAATAAGGTTCATAATTCCTTTTCACTCCTTATCTTTACTATGCATATCCTCATATAAGGACCTAGAATCAAATCCATATTTACAACTATTTAGAATAAAATCATATTTACCGTAAGTTTCTCAGAACTAATTTGAAATTACAAAAGTCCTGATTTAATCTCACATATTTCATTCCAGTTGTATACCTGAATTCATTTTGGAATTCAGTAGAATTCCTAAAGGGGCTTATTTACATAACAAACATTTGTGAACTGTGATCAATAACATGGTGGCATAAAACACCAAGATTACAATTCGTATAAATGCAGATTATGCATTTCAAATTATTCTTTACTATTTTGGTATTGCTGCCGTGTCTTGAGTGATCCACATATAATTTTTTTAAAAGTAAGTACCAATTCCATGGAGACAGCAACCTTGCTACCTGCTTATCAGAAGTGATGTGTGAATTATTTGGCTCTCAAGAGGTTGTTACATCTTTGTTCTCTTTGACCTATTATTCTCATTTTGAACATGTAGACATGACTTCATAGATTGAAATGACTTCAGGGGTTGCTAACTGAGAAAAATTAATTATGTACAATAGTAACCGCCTCTGCAATTGTATCTCTGCTTACTTGAGAATATCTGTCACTTGATCTAAAGGAATCTTTCCCCAAAACAATATGAAAGGCATTGGGCAAAAATTGCCAGCTTAGAAACCTGGATATGTTGTCACTGTTTATTACAAAGTATTGGTAGTGCTGATCTGTATTTATTGTCTTTAACTATCTTTCTTTATTTTAAATATCATTACAATAGTATTTAAAGTACCATATATTGGAAGTATTTTATTGCTTTTTAAAAAACATTATTTAACTTCTTCAAGCAATGGTGTGTGTGTGTCAGAGGTGGTATTCAGCAGGTTCTGACCAGTTCTGGAAAATCAGTAGTGGAAATTTTGAGTAGTTCAGAGAACTGGTAAATACCACCTCTGACTGGCCCTGCCCCCATCTATTCTCTGCCTCCCAAGTCCCAGCTGATTGGGAGGAAGTGGGAATTTTGGAGTAACCTTCCCCTGGAGTAGGATGAAAATAGAGATTTTACAGTATTCTTCCCCTCTCATGCCCACCAAGCCACGCCCACCAAATCACACCATGCTCACCAAGCCACGCCCACAGAACCCGTAGTAAAATATTTTGAATCCCACCACTGCTGTGTGTGAGGGAGTCACTCTGACGAATGTTCTTACCACAAATCTAATCATTGTAGAGACTTCCAGTTTTTACAGGAGCACCTAATTTGGATTAGACACACATCTGGCCATGAATATGCATTCTTTGCAACCATGTTCATGAATAAAGTGAACAAAGCCTTCAAGAGGTCTGATGAAGCATTAATGCATCTGCATCCTGAAGGTTCAATGCAGTTATTTGAAGGATTTCCTTTGCTCTGTTTAACTTTCTTGCATCCACATTCCACAGACAATATTTGGGTCACTAAAGTACAAAAATGAATTATTGTGTATACAGGTAGCACGCTGCTTACAACCACAATTAACCCCCAAAATTATGTTGCTAAGTGAGACATTTGTTAAGTGAGATTTTCCCCACTTTCTGTCCTTTCTTGCCATAGTTGTTAAGTGAATCAGTCCAGTTGTTAAATTAATAACACAGTTAAGTGTTATTGTTAAGAGAATCTGGCTTCCCCATTTACTTTGCTTGTTAGAAGGTTGCAAAAGGTGACCACATGACTCTGGGATGTTGCAAAGTGTCAAGTGTCTGAATTTTGATTACGGGGATGTGGCAATGGCCATAAGTGTGAAAAATGTTCACGTCACTTTTTTTTAGTGTCGTTATAACTTTGGTCACTGAATGAACATTTGTAAGTTCAGGACTATCTGTACCTATAAATAAGTCCATCTGCAGAAAAGCTGACTTAAAACGTTTAACCAAAATATCCTGTAAAACGAGAAATTAATCCTTTGTAATGGTATGTGAGAAAAACCTTGGGAGACGGTGGAAGAAACACTGGCAAAGGAATGCTCAGATAAGAGAGTGCATTGCCCATAGCTGAATAGTGAGTGGAGCAAGAGACTCAGAGGTACCTCCCTAGTTTTGAGCGAGACAAGAGGAGAATTATGCTTTCAGATTTGCAAGATAATGTTAATAGTTTTACAATAAAGTAGACTTAGCTTATTTGGTTAGGTTTTCTTTCTGTTCTACTGGGAAAGGCTGACACCCTTACATTTTTTAATATGTTTTAATTTTCCCAGTTGGCTTATCTATGGATGGGACATTTTTCATACTTTTTTTAAAAAAATGTGAAAGTCCACTTGTAATTCTTGACATTTTGTTGTTAAGCAACGTGGTTGTTAAGTGAGTCAATCTGATTTTATTATCTTTTTCACTTTGGTCCTTCAGCAACTCAGTGCAGTTGTTAAGTGAATCACATAGTTGTTGAGTGAATCTGGCTTCCCTCATTGACTTTCCTTGTCAGAAGCCAGTTGGGAAGTCTCAAATGGGAATCACATGACCCCAAGGACATTGCATCCATCTTAAATACATATTGGTTGCCAAGTACTCAAAATTTGATCATGTGTTGCTGTACCAGTTGTAAAAACCGGTAATATGTCACTTATTTTTTAATAACTTCAATTGCTAAACGAATGTAAATCAAGGACTACCTGTATGAGATATATGCTTAGTTTTTAAAAGCTGAGAGAAAGAAAACTGCTATTTATAAGGCCATCTGTGAATAAGACAAACTCAATTTGGGGAAATATTTTGAAATCAATAATGCTTGGCTTACGTAGCAACAGAGGTGGGTTGCTCCCAGTTCAGCCCAGATTGGGTGAACTGGTAGGGGCAGCAGCAGGAGGCTCTGCCCACCTGCCTGGATGCTTCTGTGCATGCGCAGAAGCATCGTGCATGCACTAGTGAACTAATAGTAAAAAAAAATGGAAACCCTCCACTGTCTATCAATATATAGAGTATGTTACAAATAGCTTTAAAGCAGCTTTTCACCATTTCATTCACATTTAAAGGTGATAGTCCTCATGGCTATTTCAGAACCTAGGAAGAATGGAAATGAAAACAATTTTTAAAACCTTAGAACAAAGAAAGCATATGAGTTCTGCTGAAAAGTCAGAGGGATTTTAACAAGGGGATTAACAATGTTTTTTTTTAATGAAAATCTAAAAATACTTATCCTAACTGTAGTAAATGTATTATATTTATTTCCTACTGCAAATTCCCAATTCTCCAAATCACAGGTCTAATGGAAGGGCACAATAATACAAAAAAAAATAGCCAATACAATTATGCAAGCAAAATTATGATTTACATTAGCTTATAACAATAATGAGTTTAGAGTCCAATAGTAAATTATTCTAAAGGCCTATAAAAAGAGTTCACGCTATTAAATACATGATTAAATATTCAGTGGTCTAGAGCCAGTTTGGTGTAGAGGATAAATGAGAAACCTGGAGACCATAGGACCTAGCCTCATCGTAGGGACAAAGCCAGCTGGGTCATCTTGGGCCACTCACTCTCTCTCTCTCTGCCTTAGGAAGCAGGCAATGGCAAACCACTTATGAAACTTATGAAACCTTGCCAAAAAAAAAAAAACAACCTGTGGGGGCTTGTCCAGCAGTTTCCAGGAATTAATACTGACTTGAAGGTGTGTGTGTGTGTGCGCACGCACACAGATACACAAACACAATAGATGATTTACCATGCAAGAGAATTAGTACATACTGTAAGAAGTACTGATACAATGTTAAGACTTCCCAGATGCTGGTCTCTTTTCTATTAAAATGCTTTTGGAGGTGCATGCTTGAGGAATTTGTTCTTTGTGAACCTGATGAGGATTAATCTGTGAAAAGATTTAAAAGTTACCCCCGGGGATGTGGACAAGGCCATGAGAGCTGTAAGTTCCTCCACCTGTGTTCTGGATCCGTGTCCCTCATGGCTGGTTACTAACTGCAGTGAGGTGACACGAGGCTGGATCCAGGCGGTTGTAACCGCCTCCCTTCGGGAGGGGAACTTCCCCGCCGCACTGAAAGCGGCGGTGGTGAGACCCCTCCTGAAGAAACCATCCTTGGATCCAGCTGTTCTTAATAGCTATCGTCCGGTCTCCAACCTTCCCTTCTTGGGGAAGGTTGTTGAGAAGGTGGTGGCCTTCCAGCTCCAACGGTCCTTGGAGGAAGCAAACTATCTAGACCCCTTCCAGTCAGGCTTCAGACCCGGTTACAGCACAGAAACCGCTTTGGTCGCATTGATGGATGATCTTTGGAGAGCCAGAGATGAAGGACACTCCTCCATCCTGGTCCTCCTTGACCTCTCAGCGGCTTTCGATACCATCGACCATGGTATCCTTCTGCGACGACTGCGGGGGGTGGGAGTGGGAGGCACCGTGCTACGGTGGTTCTCCTCCTACCTCTCGGACAGGTCGCAGTCGGTGTTAGTGGGGGGGCAGAGATCGTCCCCTAGGCCCCTAAATTATGGGGTGCCGCAGGGCTCGGTCTTATCCCCCCTACTATTTAACATCTACATGAAACCGCTGGGAGAGATCATCCGCAGGCACGGGATTAGATACCATCAATATGCGGACGATACTCAATTGTATCTGTCCGCCCCGTGCCAAATCAATGAAGCGGTTGATGTGATGAGCCGGGGCCTTGAGGCCGTCATGGACTGGATGAGGGTTAACAAGCTTGTGCTCAACCCAGAAAAGACCGAGTGGCTGTTGTGTTTTCCTCGCAAAGATTTGGCCAATATTCCAACACTCAGGCTGGGGGGTCAAATTTTACACCCCTCAGAGAGGGTTCGCAACTTGGGAGTCCTCCTGGATCCACAGCTGTCATTCGACCATCATTTAACGGCTGTGACCAGGGGGGCATTCGCCCAGGTACGCCTGGTGCGCCAGTTGCGACCCTACCTGAATCGGGAGGCTCTCACAACAGTCACTCGGGCCCTTGTGACCTCTAGGCTGGAATACTGCAATGTGCTCTACATGGGGCTGCCCTTGAGGAGCATCCGGCGACTTCAGCTAGTGCAGAACGCAGCCGCGCGAGTGATTGCGGGTGCACCTCGATTCACCCGCATAACACCTATCCTCGGCGAGCTGCGCTGGCTACCTGTCGATCTCCGGATGCGCTTCAAGGTGCTATTAATCACCCATAAAGCCCTACATGGCAGTGGATCTGGATACTTGAGAGACCGCCTTCTGCCAATTACTTCCCTGCGACCTATAAGATCCCATAGATTAGGCCTCCTCCGCATTCCATCGGCCAGCCAGTGTCGGCTGGCAACTACAAGGAGGAGGGCCTTCTCAGCAGTAGCCCCGACCCTTTGGAACGAGCTCCCCGTGGAGATTCGTACCCTCTCCACCGTCCAAGCCTTCCGCATAGCCTTGAAGAACTGGCTCGCCCGTCAGGCCTGGGGATAAGGATCGTTACCCCGCCCGAATGATGAATGTATGTTGTCTATTATTTTATTATATGTTGTTATCTTAATGTTGTATCCCCCCTTTTCCTGGTTTTGTGTGAGCCGCCCTGAGTCCCCTCAGGGAAAAGGGCGGCCTACAAATGCTAATAAACCTATAAACCTATAAACCTATAAACCTATAAATGGATAAATTCAGTTTGAAGGAGATTCAATTCAACTGAATTTTATAAAATCAAATCTTTCGAGAAAGGAAATCATCACATCAAATGAAATGCATTTAAATTGCTTTAGAGATCCAGAAGTGATCCAAAAATTGAATGTTTGCTGTGCAGAATCTCCAACACTGTTGCACCTATCCTTCTGTTTATGGACAAAACTAAATTGGTGGTGGGATTGAATGGTGTTATGGATTCGTTGATATTTTCATTAGTAGCCAAGCCAATAAATTTTATCACTTCTGCAAACTTTGCTTTTCATGCTGCTTAAAAATGCCAGTGTAACTGGGTTAAGATGGGAAGCTCTGGAAATTAAATGCATGAAATTAAACAAACAAAGAAAATTGAAATCAGCTACTATTCCAAAGTCTTTTTCATAGCATAGCATCTTTCCTCTAAAGAAGGGGTGTCAAACTTGCTGCTCGCGGGCTGGATGCATCATGCGCTTGCCATGCCCATGCCCAATTTAGCGAAGAGGGAAAAAGTTATGATGTCATGTGATGATGCCATGACAACATCAGTTTGACACCCCTGATCTAGAGACTATAGATCTGATTTGTATCACCTGTGTGAAGAAATATGCATTCCAGTTTGCTGCTTTCATTCTGATATTCTTCACTTATTTATCTAACATATCATCTTTATTTTGGGTTTTATTTCTGGCTTCTAGGGTATCCATTTCCTCACCCAATTTTTATACAGATTCTAAGTACTAAAATTAAACTGGTTCTCTGCATTTTCACTAAAAATGACTATATTAACCCAATGGAGAACAATTTATTATATAGTTCATGACTCACCATACACATAAAATCACATCCTTTTAAACAAATGAGTTGTAATTAGACTAATTTTATACATGAAGCCTCTGTGTTTTCACTTATAGCAGTCATACACAACAAAGTGTTTCCTGTAAAGACTGAACCTTAAGAAAAACCTTTTAAAAAGTTATACTACCACATGGTTTGTTTTAAAAATATATTTAACTACTATTAAAGAACAATCATTGTGTATATTTATTTCTTCTGAGTGGGAAGCAGAAACTGTCAGTATTTCATGTTCTTCCTACAAGTGTAACAAAGGTACAGACAACTGCAGTAATAACATAACAAAACAGAGCATTTGCCTTTCATGCTATCTTCTCCAATTAAACCACTAACGGTGGACACCTTCTTTGCTGGCATCTATGAACACTTCATTTGAATTCTTCTCCCTCCCCAGCCCAATCTGAGTTGACAATGCAAATTATCTTAATATCAATAATGTGTTTTGCAGGATGAGAAAATAGCAGCTGGGCTTCTGCTATTCCAGGTGGGTGGTACAGGTATAGTCCTCGACTTGCAACCACAATTGAGCCCAAAATTTATGTTGCTAAGTGAGATAATTGTTACGTGAGTTTTGTCCCATTTTTACAACTTGTCACATTTGTTAAGTGAATCACTGCAATTGTTAAATTAGTAACTTGATTGTTAAGTGAATCTGGCTTCCCCATTGATTTTGCTTGTCAGAAGGTTGCAACAGGTGATCACATGACCCCAGGATACTGCAACCATCACAAATATGAGTCAGATGCCAAGCAGCTGAATTTTGATCATATGACCACGGCATGCTGCATGGCCATAAGTGTGAAATATGGTCATAAGTCACTTTTTCAATGCGGTTGTAACTTCGAATGGTTACTAAACAAACTGTTGTAAATTGAGAACTACCTGTATATAAATGTGATGAAGGAATGAAGGAATCTATCAATGCATGTGCTTGAGGGTTACTTCTTGAACTAACCAAAACTTTCTGTCAAAAGAGGAAAGCAAAGCTATACTTTCGCCTGGCTTTGCAACACTGATGTCTTCAAACACTATTAATTGGAACATGAATGAATTCAGCATTACAGTTTAGAATGGTTGGTGCGTTCCCCATTTTATCTTGGTCTTGTTTTTTGAGCTCATTATCTGCCCTTAGAGTAAGCACCCTCTGTCTTCTAATGAGGAGCCTAGAAAGGCCAGGTTGAGACATCTCAACATCTAATTTATTAATATAGGGTAAGATGACTTAATTGTGGTGCTCTCTATTGTAGAACAATCTATCTCCTGATAGCATGCTTCTTGGCCAGGCCATCTGACCTATGGAGCACAGGCCTCTGCTGTTGTTGCTTCAGAGTATGCCTCTTCTTGGGGTTAGATGGGTGAACTTCAGAGTCTGAGAGGCTGTCAGTGGGTGCAGGCAGGGTGTCTTGGATGTTAGAGGATCAGCTTCATCCAAAGTTGAGTAATTCTGCTGGACTCACCTCCAACAGAACCAGAGGTGGGTTCCTACCAGTTTGCATCTATTCGGTAGAACCGGTTTGTCAAATCTACCGAACCGGTTAGAAGAGGTTCCATCAGTGGACCCGGAAAGCAGGCCACACCTACAGAAGAGGCTCCAAATTTTTTTGAAACCCACCACTGGTCCTTGGATATGATTATTCTACACTATCATGCTCATATTTATAAAACTTAGTGCCTCTGTGAAAGGTAAGGATGACTACTGCGTTTGTGGTGCAATCAGAACATTTCGTGTGTTGAAGTTGTTTTAACACAAACCAAAGATGCCTTTTAAAAAGCAAGTTTACATCATATTCTTTTGCATGCCAGTGCTGTGTGTAAGTAATTTAAGGTGGTTGTGACAAGTGTCGTCGACATCTTCATATCCGGTCACATGGGCGGCAAGCCACTCCCATCCAGTCACATGGGCAGCAAGCCACTCCCACAAAGGAGGCCACACCCACAGAGTAGGTTCGAACAATTTTTGAAACCCACCACTGAACAGAACTATTATCCCTAGATGTTCCTTGCTCAATTTACTCCTCCTCCTCTTCATCAGAAGACCAGTCCAGCAGGTCCTAACAGTCTGCTGTCCACTCGTAGTTTGAACAGGAGGTTATCTACAGTTTATTCTTTTGTCTTCCTGTCATCTTTTTGCTTGGTTTAACTAGTTTTCAGTGAAACAGAAATTCAGATATTTCTGGAGATTTTTGGGAAAAAAATCCATGAAACCATTTAGTGAAAACAAAGCCTGGAAAGAGAAACTACGTATTTTAAGAATGCACTTATTCTATTGTCAAGTAATATCTGGCTGCTGGTGGTATTTTAAAGAGATACCATCTGAATTTTTTGTTGCTCTGGAGAGTTGGGATGAGAAATAATGAAGCCTGAAGACTCTATTCCTCCTCTAATGATACATTACAGGTAGTCCTTGACTTACAAACACAACTGAGTCCACAATTTATGTGGCTAAGTTGGACAGTTGTTAAGTAAGTTTTGCCCCATTTTATGATTTGCTTTGCCATCATTGTGAAGTGAGCCGAGGTGGTGCAGTGGTTAGGGTGCAGTACTGCAGCCACTTCAGCTGACTGTTATCTGCAGTTCAGCGGTTCTAATCTCACCGGCTCAAGGTTGACTCAGCCTTCCATCCTTCCGAGGTGGGTAAAATGAGGACCCAGACTGTGGGGGCAATATGCTGACTCTGTAAACCGCTTAGAGAGGGCTGAAAGCCCTATGAAGCGGTAATAAGTCTAACTGCTATTGCTATTGCTAATTATTAACTTAATAACACAATTGTAAAGTGAAACTGGCTTCCCCATTGACTTTGCTTGTCGGAAGATTGTCAATGGGGACCACTTGACCCTGGGACATTGCAACAGTCATGACCTAGTTGCCAAATGTTTGAATTTTGATCATGCAACTGTAGAGATGCCGTAAATGTGAAAAATTGTCATAAGTCACTCTTTTTAGTGCTGTTGTAATTTGAACAGTCACTAAATGAATGGTTATAAGTAGAGGACTACCTGTACATTGGCTTCTCTGAACCTGGGATACCAATTTTTGATTTGCAGTTACAGCCATCTCTGTTTTTCCATTTTGATCCTGAAAATCTGTAGCCATGTTATCAGCCCCCTTTTTAATTATACCGTATTCTTTACATCTGTCCTGCTAAATAACTCTAATTGAAATAGCACCGGCGTGAATTTTTGTAATGTTCCCCCCAAGACATCCCGAAAGTGACTCACACGAGAAAACAGACTGAAGTCACAGCTGGAAGCACGTCAAGGATCATTTCCATTTTTACATGATTAATTTGAATTTAATATCTTAAATCAAAACCTGATTAATTTAAATAAAATTTTGATGGTGCCCTGCTTCTAATATACATTGCAGTAATTAGATTGGGCTTAATGTGATGATTTTTTTACATAATTAAAAAAAAGAGCAAGTCGTGTGTAACAATGCAGTGTGTGTACAAGACTTTTGATGGGGTAGGCAATTATTGCATCAGTTATTAGTTAGCATCAAAATGGCCAAGCAGAAGCCATATGTGAAAAGGTCAACTTTTAAAAAAATTCTTTTTCTGGTCACAGGCAACTGGAATGAGGGACAGGTCTAATATATGAAGTTGATAATCACAGTGAATCCATAGAAGGAAAATAACTAAAAGTACAGAAGCGATTTTACTTGAAAAGCAAAATATAGAATTTCTGCAAAGTACAACTTGTTAAAAAAATCTTTCATTTTCATAAATATGGATAACCAAGTAAGGAAACAGAAAGAGGAATGGGAAAGAGGAGAAATTTAACAAAATGGGAAGAATCAGGAAAAACAGTTCTTTTTTTTTTCTTTACAGATGAACACTTTGACTCAATAGCGTGATTGAATTTTCTCTAGGGGCAGCTTGAAGGGTGATCTCTCTTCAAGCCATTATAGAATTGGGAACAAAAGAGGAATTAGGCAATCTGTCACAATGGCAATGACCTACATCTCTGGAAATTGTTTGAGTGCCTGAGAGCTTTGAGTTGTGTCTCTCAAGGGAGCCTTTTGCCAACGTCTCTACTGCAACTCCCAGCATTCTTAGCCAGGATAGCAAAGAGGGCTTATATACTCATTCTGTTCTTGAAGAATCAGGCTTTGTACTGTGCCACTATTTGGCAGGGCACAACAATTGACCAACTTTGGATCTGGAAGTTATATAGCATTAGGCTAATTAGTCTTTGGCAAAACCACCTCCTAAACTGGGACTTAAAGCTTGAAAGAACAATGACACATCACTTCCCTATTATTGTTAAAGAAGCAACACAGATATTTCATGTAGAGACCAGGAGTCAAACATGATGTAAAGGCAAGTTTATCCTTCAACTGGCCACTTTCTTTTTTTTTAAGCAAGGAAAATTTCCCTGCAGGGTTATAAGCTTTTATAAGTTATCTTAGATATCAACAACTAGCAGAAAAAAACAATTCTGCCCCTTAAATAATACTATTACGCAACACCTGTAAACAGATTATTTATCAGCTATAAATTGCTGAGAAAACTAATATTCATACACATATAACTCAAGGGTTGATATCTCTTAATATTTTTTATCTCCATATTAGCATTTTTTTAAAAAAAATAACCTAAAGAATATGCCTATAGAATTTTATAAGTTTTAGGGGGAAAATAAAACGGATGTATCTTGGCAAAATTAATGAGTGGGGTTTTGACTAACCAGTCCTTCACATCTTTCAGCTGATGGATCTTGTTGACAGAAGCCAGACAACTTGAATATAAAATCCAAGAAAGCCACTTATTTATAATTCATCAGACACATCAATAAAAAAAGTTGCCACTTTTTATCTGACAGCCAAGACTCTGATGACAATCAAGGATTTTAATTTTTTCGACACCTCTAAATTTAGTTCTTCCTCTCTACAAAGTATATACTTTTGTCTAAAAATAGTTGCTATCCGGCTGAAGGATTTTTGGAAAAGGGGACTTTGGCACTAACATTCCTGTTCGAAAATTAAAGTCAAAACAAAATTAATCAGGAATGGTTATCTATAATGAATCAACATTCGTTTATGAAAAGAAAGGGGAAGAGTGCGGTGGGGGACTCTTTCCTAGCCGCTAACGGAGAGTACTTTCAAGGGGTTACATTAAACTAAGGAGAAGATTACAGATCTTCCATATTCAGCATTGTGAATGAAAACTCCTAGGAACTATTCTAACTTACTGCCGCTCCCCAACTCCTCCTGCCCCAAAGCAGCAGGGATTGTATAGGCAATGATTTAGATGGCTAATTGAAAGTAAGCAGTGGTGAGCTGATTCCTGGGTAAAATATTACCAAGACAATCTTATCTGAGTTTACAGAGTCATTTCCAATTTGTAAATGCTGTATTCATTTCTAGCAGATAAAGCACCTTTAAAAAATCCTACACCCGACCAGCATGGTTTGCTGTTATAACCACACTTGCCCGTTCCCACTTCCTCATCCTCTTCTTATCACCTGCATAAACTTTAGAATCACAACTGAATAATTCTGCTTTATCCCCCCAAAAAAAACCTCCCAACATTTTGCAAATAAAATTAATGATTTTTCCCCTGAATCCTGATAACTTGCTATAGTTGCAGTTATTGCTAGTTATCTGCCCTACAGAGAATTATCCTTTAGAGCCTACATATTCTTTTAAAAAATATATTTTTCAGAACATCACCTTTACAAATTCATCCCTTACCTATAATATCCACCTCTCAACCTCCCCCAACATCCCAGGTTTTGTTCCTCGATTATAATAGAAGCAAATTAATGTTTTTTTCCCATTGTTTGTTGCTGTAATCATAGAGGCAAGTGTATATGTCTAACAGCTATCTTATTTTCAATTTGCAAAGCACACTGTGCTTAATCCCATGTGGCAGCCTGTGGTTCTAGATATGAATTTTAAAAGGTAATTAGACCTGCACAGGAGGCTGTGCCTGAAATGGAGAGAACTGAGCCTTGCCAGGTCCTGGGGGGTCTCTTAGAGGACCCAGGCTGGTCTCGGTTCCTATCCTAGCTTATTACGCTTCTCTACTGTGTGAAACAGCTTATTTGTTCATGAAAATTTAAATCATGTCAGTACTAGAAATATTATTTTAAGCCTTAGCAAGGGTCACAGAGTGCTTGTTGTTGTTTTGTGCTCAAGGGTAGATGGGCCAAAGCTTTCTGCCTTCCTGCCCCCGTTCATTTTTTTTCAGCCTTTAAAGAAGATGTCCACTGATAAGAATAATGGATATCCTGTAAGGGTAGTAAGTTTGTAAATAACAAGCAAATAATCAGCAAATAACCAAATGGAAAATCAATAGCAAAACGCTAATATGTTTTAAATAAAGCTCAATATGCCCTGGATATTATACACTTAATTGTAACTTACATGTGTAATAAAAATCTCCATATGTTACAATAAAAAACTTAGAAATGGAAAATTGATCAAGATTTTATGAAGTTATGGAAAATATGGATATTTATTAGAAAGCCAAAATGATAAATAAATATGAGTAGTGACCCATTTAAATGTATCTATATTTCCATTTTTATTTATAAAATATAATATTTAGGATGCCTAATTTATAGATGCCTTCTGAAAATTCCTGATTTCAGCTTTGCTGACTATCTTATTAAATCTAGGATAAATAAATAAAGGTCAGCAAAGCACTCATAATGATGTCCAAATCTCATTTTGTTTCTATAATTTAACAATGTCTACAGGCAATAATTTAACAATGTCTACAACAATCTCCAAAGGCAGGGAATCTCCTTATAATATAATTAATCATTACATTCCCGGGATAATGAAGAGGTGCTTGTAGAAACCTGTAACATTTCAGGATGAATGGCTGTAACATTTGTATTATATAATTCTTGGAGTGTTTGTCTTCCCACTCTATCCCTGCCCCACCTCTGTACACTCACATAGACCCACAAGTAGCGCATAATAATCCAGGAAAACATTCTTAACTAAGGAGGGTTCATTTTCCATAACTCAAACATCTCTATGCACTATTAATACATTTTGGGGAAAGGTGAGTCCCGCAGTATTAGGGCAACTCACACACCTAACTATGTTATTGTATTTCCACCATTAATTATTGCTTCATAATCCTTCAAGAATTCTTTTATTACAACAGTGCTCAGCCATGTTAGCAGGGTCAGAAAAGGGTTGTTGTCCCTGTTTCCCATATAAATGTGATTCCTTGAAGACCTTCAAACCAGAGCATTTAAGATTCCAGATTACAACTGATGTTCAAAACCTAAATAGAACTGGAATTCTCTAAAGGCCTAAAGTAACCCAAAATATCTGCAACAATCCTTCAGCCTCTATTTGAACTTTGAATATTCTTGTGTATATTTGACTATAAGGACAAAAAAGGCCTTCCAAATAATTTCTAAATAGACATGACACATACAAGGGGAATAGTGTAATAAATCAGAATACTTGTCAGAACATTCTAGGATGGGGAAATGGCCAGTCAACCTTTTCAAAGACCATGAAGAGGAACAAAGTTCCTTTGTACGTGCAAAGATGTAAAATTTGATCAAAAGCCTATATTAAACCAACGAGAAATGAATATCTTGTGCTATGCATCTTTATAAATTTATACTTTTTATAATGATTAAGCAACCATCATTACTTAATGAACATTTCTCTCTTCTTGTGGTCTTGTCTACCTATTGTGTGCAGAATCATTATAACATTATAAACCAAAAGTTATACAGTAATATTAGAAATGGGAAAATGTTCAGATGCTAAATGAAGTCATAACAAATAGAAAGGGTTTTTTTTTTAAAAAAAATGGTGTTTATGGAGTCAGTCAGTCTCAAGCCTCCTAATAGTGGTCATTTACCTAAAAGGGTTTCCATGTGCAGAGATGTGTGAGAAATTTCATTGTAGTTGTCCTGCTGTCTTGTTTAGTGGTGCTCTAAAGCCCATCAGGAATGATGGATTTTCTCAGCCTCACTATGTTCTTCAATTACAGGAGGCTGTAGAGAAACCAGTGAAGACTTTTATTTTCCTTGGAAATCTTTGCACATTTTATACCTTCCTTCTTCAAATCCACACATCATCTAATTATGATCACCTAACTTGTGGCATGAAAGATATTAGGAATTTCTGACATGCTTAGCCAGGAGCACTGAAGCACGGGAGATTATTTGTGGCCCAGAGTCAAGTCTATGCTCTTGTTTGCCATTTTGACCCTGCACAGTTGTCTCTCCCTTGATAAAAATCCAAGCCACAGCTTGAGAAAAAAACTTGCACATGTACTCTAGGGCACACTGCTGTGGTGTGATCCCATACTTTGAACTTTGCAGGCTGTATGTTTGCTGCCAAACAAGACCTAAATTAATCACAGTCATGGCTAAGGTCAGATGTTGTCATACTTAAATACTTGATCATTTAAACATGACTGGGTGGGTTGGATTGCAGTTTCCTCTGTAGGATCTCCAGGACGAAATCTTGGTTAGCAAATTATTTCTTTCCGTGTATGTGGTTTATTCCCTCACCCAGAATAAAGAATATTTGATAAATCCTGATTATCATTTTTTCCACCCCAAATTTCAGTTACGTTTCAATGTATTTATTTATTAAATTTATATGGGTTAAAAGTATCGTTTTTACATTCTTTCTAAAATAATGTTACCAAAAAGATGCCAATTTTTCCAAAGGAATAATTTAAAAACTGATAATACAGAAGAAAATAAAACTTAATATATAAATAAAAACTATGATATTAATATTTTTATATTATATGTGTTATAGTTATATTTTATAATCTGTTTCATTGTTGGAAGACACAACAAATTCTTGTGATCTGTTTGATTGTTGCAAGGCACCCAGATTCATTGAGAGTTGGCATCATAGAAGTTTAATAAATAATAATATTTGTATCTGTCAATTGCAAAAGGCAGCTTACATCCTGCAATGATGCTTCTAACACCATCAGGCATTAACATCTGCCTATCCCATGATCTTGGGAAGGGCTTGATAGCAGGATAAATATGCCAAATCCAGTTTGAACATCTGGCTGATTGTGTGGCAAATGATAATATTGGGATGCAGGTATAAAATGAGCTTCATATTTGGGGTTTTATTCCTGTAAGTCACCTGGAATCTCTATGATTGAGTTTGGTAGCCGATTTCTTAAATAAATACATATTATTTAAAATCCTGTTAGTAATAGAATGATATCGAAAGTGAATAATCCCAGTACAAGTGAACATTTTATTTTATTTTTGATCACATTTACTACTATTCTACTATGGCAGTTTGTTGAAATATTCCCTTGGAGGTAAAGTAAATAAGTAGAATAGAGTAAATAATTGTGCTAAATAAAGTGCTAAATAAAGGAATGGAACCAGGGGAAACAACAAGGCCTTTGGAGTACCTGGAGACTTTCCTGATCTTCGTAATCCTATAGAAAATAAAACAAATCAAACTTTCCCCCCCCTGCTGGCAAATAAGATTTTGAGATAGTTCTATAGCCAGCCTTCTTCATTTCTCCCACCCCAAAAAAAATGTTCTGCAAAGAGAACCTGGAATTTCCCAAATCACACCCTGCCATGCAAATAAGAACATAAAAGAGCTCTGTTGGATCTGATTCATTCAGCAGGGAAGTAATAGAGACAGAGAGATGAAAAGTTGGCAAGGAATCCATCATTTGTTGCTCGGAAACTACCCTGCATTAAAAATTTGAATGGATAACAATATTAGAATACTGCATCCAGCTTTGGTCACCACACTATAAAAAGATATTGAGATTCTAGAAAGAGTGCAGAGAAGGGAATAGGGGACTGGAGGCTAAAACAGTTGCGGGAACTGGGCATGGCCAGTCTAGTGAAGATAAGGACTAGGCAGACATGACAGCAGTGTTCCAATATTTGAGGGGCTGCCACAGAGAGGAGGGTGGTGTGCCGTAGTCATATTTTTAAGGATAGGTCATAACTTTGAACAGTCATTAAGTCATAAGTTGAGGTCTATCTATAGTGTAAATTTGGTTGCTGGAAGGCACTGAAAACTTGGTTATCGTCCCAGGCATTGAGACAGGAGGAGGGGGAGAAATAAAGATCTGTTTTTACTAGGAATATAAAAAGATAAAAATCTTTTTTACTTTATTTTTCCAGCTTTTATTGTGCAAAGTACTCAAAATTACTGGAGGGAGGGAGTCGGGCATTTTAAAAATGTATATTTATAAATTAAAATCTGCCCACAGTTTTTGCTCCAGAATGACAGGACAATGGAAGACGGACTTATTATAGGTGAATGTTATTTTATTCACCTAAAGTGTTATTTTATTATGGTTTTTTTTGTAAATAAATAAAAAGAAGAAACTTAGCCAGTGGACAAATAAGTCAGGTCCAAACAAATACATGGTATTAAAGAATCTAAAGAAGTATCTCTTTTTCTGACAGTTCTGGCAACAGCTCAGAATAAAACTGCACGTCTCTTCCAGATGTGACTAAGAAATAAATCAAGAAGGAGGGAGACAAGTAGATAAAGACCACAGACTTGCCATTCCAGGAAAATCTAAAGAAAGTTTGCTGAGTTCTCCGCAGTTCCAGGTATGCCACAAGATTTTGTTCAATGCTTCAATAGAAACGGTGAAGATTCAACAAAGAGATTTGGGACAATGCCCTTGCTGCAGATAGGAAATCAAGCTAAAGAATAGAATTTCAAGAAGTCTTTGACAAGGACCAATTTGTCACCAGAAGTCAAGCCTTCTAATCATTACTTGAACCTGCCAAATATGTAGCATCAAAGGTCAAAAGGGATAAAGTGAAAGGTCTTTAAGAAATATACTTAGTACTGTCACAAAGAATTGGGAAGCTAAGAGTTAACCTTTATGCCTAAAACATGTTTAACCTTTACTTCAGTCCAGTTAACTACTTATTTTTTTTCCTGCCACCCATCCTTTCTTCTTGGGTGAACAATGAGAGATGACCTTTGGTTAACTCTTGTCTATATCCAGATTCCAGGTAGGCTATAATGTCACTTTTACAAGCTAGACTATTTAAAGTCCACAATAGTTAGTATTAGATACTAAAAGTGGCAGGCAGTATGTAGAAGCATAGATCTGATAGATCTGGATAGAAAGAATGAGAGAGATTCCTGCAGGCTCTTTATAGAGAATCCAGGATCTCTGGAGATCTTCTTAGGAGCTACAAGGGCAAATACTAAGTGGTGTTTCACCTCTTTCCTTTAAAATATATATTGCTTGCATTTAGTTACTTTTTTCTTGCTACACATACATGCTCAAAGTCTACTATACTTCAAGCTTCTAAGCACAAGGTAAAGTTGAATGAAACTAAATTTCTGCTCAGTTTTTTAATTGCTGAAGCTAAACAACTAAACTTCCACCCACTTTCTAGGTAAGGAAAAATAGCTCTGGGGGATGAATAATTGAAGGTAATGCTGTGGCCATTAATGAACATAAAGCTGATTTTTTTCTCTCTCTGTGTGTGACTGGAAAACCTGTAGCTCATTTAAGAGCTGGATTCTATCATTCTCAGGCAGCACAATCATTGGTAGTCAAGGTTGTTTCCAGAAGGATATAATGCATGTAAAATGGATCGGGCTATAATTGCTGAGTTATGGTGGCACCATAATTCCTTGACAGTTAAAACAATTAATCAGTGGAACAACTTGCCTCCAGAAGTTGTAAATGCTCCAACACAGACGTTTTTAAGAAGATGTTGGATAACCATTTGTCTGAAGTGGTGTAGGGTTTCCTGCCTGAGCAGGGGTTTGGACTAGGAGACTTCCAAGGTCCCTTCCAACTCTGCTATTCTATACTCCCTCCCTGCAGATATTGCTGCTTGTAGAGGACAATAGACATTGCATTCATGGATATGAATTCCTCACCCTTAGAAACTGAAAGAAAGATTCCAAGAAGAGCAAAGTTGGGAATAAAAGTTCTTTATGCTCAATTATGATAATTGGGTCGAGCAACTTCATCGCTAAGCAATGTGGTTGTAAAGCATGATGTCATGTGACTGTGCCATCTTAAGGCAGTATTGCAGCAATTCCAGTTGCTATAATTAGGTGACTCTCACACAGTTGCAGTGTTTCATGGTCATATGATTGCCCTGTTCAACCTCCTGCCAACCAATGACCCATTGACACACTTGGAAGCTGACAGTGAAGGTGACCATTGTAATTGTGAGCTAGTTGCCAAGCCTAAAGTGTTATTTAGCTAGCACTAATAGCAATAGCACTTAGACTTATATATTGCTTCACACTGCTTTTTACAGAATCAGTATACTGCCCGCAACAATCTGGGTCCTCATTATACCCACCAAGGATAGAAGGCTGAGTCAATCTTGAGCCTGGTGAGATTCAATCTGACAAGTTGCAGGCAACTGGCAGTCAGCAGAAGTAGCCAGCAGTACTGCACTCTAACCACTGAGCCATCACGGCTCTATAACAAGAATTAATGCAAGTACCATGAAAAAATAGTAACCTAATTTATTTTTATTTGAATATTCTATCATGCAATAGTTCAAAGTATGGTTCTATAAAAAAATTAAAAAAAAAATAAAAGCAAGTAACATCATTAGGTTATTTCATTTTATAAACAATGGTTCAGTTGTTTGCAACTGAATTCAGTTTTTCAGCCTTTATTGATTTGAAGGTATCTGTGTTTAATGATTCATAGAAGCAAAAATATTTTGTTTTCTTTCTTAACATGAAGAGTTTTGACCTCCAAAGCATTGATTTGTGCATTTGCTGATTTATCCTAGATGCAACTCTGGATCAGAGAAGAAGACCCGTTTCACCCAAGTGTAACACGTGTGCATGTGTGCCTCACCAGAATGAGTGAATTTTCTTCAGTTAAAATTATAATCTTTGCAGTGAAATTTGAGACCTTCTGTTTGTCAAAGTACATCTGAGACAGTTCTTACATCGAAAGATGCCTCCCTTTACTAATAGTATTAAAAGAAAATGGAGAATGGAAGTTAGTTTGACGTGAGCCGAGGTGGCGCAGTGGCTAGGGTGCAGTACTGCAGACCACTTCAGCTGACTGTTATCTGCAGTTCAGCGGTTCAAATCTCACCGGCTCAAGGTTGACTCAGCCTTCCATCCTTCCGAGGTGGGTGAAATGAGGACCCAGACTGGGGGGGGGGCAATATGCTGACTCTGTAAACCGCTTAGAGAGGGCTGAAAGCCCTATGAAGCGGTATATAAGTCTAACTGCTGCTATTGCTATGATCCATGTGCATTATGCTCAGCATCTCTGTGTATATCTCAATTATCTTTGGGTTCAAAACTGAATAATGGTTTAATTTTTTTTTCCTCTTTGAAGCAAGAATGGCAAATTGTAACTACATAAACTAGTTAGGGAAAGATATTTCAATTTCACTTTTTATATTTCAGACCTACTTGGTTCCCTGTGTTAGTGAGATAAAACCTTTCTGTCAGGGTTCCAAACAGCACCCAAATGTAAATCAGTGTCCAAGGCAAAGTATTGCTCAAAGT
This sequence comes from Thamnophis sirtalis, assembly GCF_051295495.1. Classification (NCBI taxonomy): domain Eukaryota; kingdom Metazoa; phylum Chordata; class Lepidosauria; order Squamata; family Natricidae; genus Thamnophis; species Thamnophis sirtalis. The sequence goes on from NW_028261381.1 coordinate 139,918,348, forward strand.
TCCAATTTATTAAGAAAGCCATGTTGCACATCTAGGAAAACCCAAATCTGAAAGCTTCCCGGTTTTCCCCACCCAGCTGAAAGTTCAAGATCTTGCCCCCACACCCACAAGTCCATCACATGGTCCAATCTTCCACTGCCATGCTGGCAGTTCCACCCATCCAGTTCCAATCAGGTGCAGAGGTGCAAAGACAAAGGATGGCTTTCTAGAAATAATTTTGTTATGGCTACATAGCATCTAACTCCCACAATCCTCCCTCCCATTTTCCCACAATAGAAAATGCATAGTAGAATAACAGAAAGTGTGGCAGGCCAAAGATCCAAAAGAAAATATGGCTGCAGGCCTGACACTTTCAAAATTCAAAAAGAGAGCCATTTTGGTCTAGTTATTAAGGCGCCAGGCTAGAAACCAGGAGTCGGTGAGTTCTAGTCCTATCTTATGCATGGAAGCTGAGTGGTTAACTTTGGGCCAGTCATTCCCTCTCAGCCCACCTCATCTTACAGGGTTCTTGTAATGGAGGAAATAGGAGAAAGAAAGAGTATTAATTATGTTCACTGCTTTGAATTGTTTAAAAATAATAAAGGCAGGAGAAAACAATTGCAATTTAAAAAAATGAAAAAATGATTAGTTCATATTCAAAACCCTTACATTCAAATAATTCAAAAAACAAATACTTACAGTTATCCAATAACGCGATGAATATGGAGCTACTCATTTTTAGCAGTAATTTCCATATGTTGTCCTTGACTTCCATTCTGGGCATCGCAAGAGAAGTTTGAAAACAGATGTACAGGTCAGGTCTTAGCATTCTTCTCTGAGGTTTAAGGTTTAAACTATGAGTCCATTGTTCACTCCAGTTTCACCCAAGGGCTCCTACAATCTACATTTCTGAGTATATGCAATTGTAAAAATGGTTGAACTTTAACCATGGCATTAGTCATGGTTTACAGTTGTAAGGATTTTATTTAGACAGCAAAATGTACTTTGAAATCTTCCAGTAATGTGGTATTCTTATTCTAATGTGTATGATAGCAGAGGAAATTTTGGATCTAATGTTTTAGAAATTGTGTTTGCAGGTGTGTTGTCCTTGTGTATGTATGTGTGTTTGAAAAAGAGAGAGAGAGAGATCATTATTAGGATTATAGCAAATAACTCTTGATTGTTGCTTATGGATGGTGTTTTAAAATGTTTCTTAATACATTTTGGAGGTAGCAGAAAAGGTAACTAAGATTGAATTGAAAACCTTTTAAAGATTCCTGTTTTCCTATCAAAATTAGCCCATCTAGTATTTTACCTGAAAAAGCAAACTAAATCTCAAACTTTAATCGCATTTCTTTTTTTAAAAAAATGGTCATCTTTCTCATCTCCTTCTGCTTCTAATACACTTTGCCTCTGGGTATGACTGTCAAGAACTGGGGAGTTTGTTCTATGGTCATTCAAGTGGCTTTTGAAATACCCTTTTGCTGCTTCACATGACTGGCTATCTAAGACTTTTAATCTTGCCTTGAGCAAAGCTAAGCTACCCTTGCTCAACTGCTATTCAGTATATAAAGAGGAGGTTAGCAGGCCACAAAAAGTTGGGTACATTTTCTTTTTTTAAGGAGGCAGGTCAAAGTTTGAAATGTTCACCAGGTGATCTCCTCTTTTATGGACCTGGGAGCTACACATCAACATATAGTAATTGAGGAGTGGACTGAACACTGTTGAGGCACTTGGTGAGTTGTATTTTATTTCTTCTAATGGCAGAAAGTGAAGAGGCACTAAAGAGCCTCTTGATATGGGTGAAAGGAGAAAGTGCAAAAGTTTGTTTGAAGCTAAACATTTAAAAAATTAAGTTTATGGCATTCAGTCCCATCATTTGCTTGCAAATAAAAGAAGAAGAAATGGAAGCAGTGACAGATTTTATTTTCTTGGACTCTAACATTGAAGCACGCGCTCACATTTCTAGTTCTGGGCAAACCGGTTGTTACAGTATGGGATGCCCACCTCTGCATGAAATTAAAGGATTCTTGCTCTTTGGGATGAAAGCTATGGCAAACCTAGACAGCATATTAAAAAACAGAGACATCACCTTGCCAGTCAAAGCTATAGTTTTCCCAGCTGTAATGAGTGGCTGTAAGTGTTAGACAACAAGGAAAGATGAGCTCTGAAGAACTGGTGCTTTTGAATTGTAGTTCTGGAGAAGACTCTTGAGAGTCCCTTGGACTGCCAGGAGATCAAATCAGTCAATCCTAAAGGAAAGAAACCCTGACTGTTCTTTGGAAGGAGAGATACTGAAGCTGAAGTTCAAATACTTTGACCATCTAATAAGAAGAGAGGACTCACTGGAAAATCACTGATATTGTGAAAGATTGAAGGCAAAAGGAGAAGGGGATGGCAGAGAATTAAATGATTAGATAGTGTCATCAACACAATGAATATGAATTTGGGCAAACTATGGGAGGTCAGGAAAGGTCCATGGGATCATCAAGTGTCAAACAGAACCTAGTGACCGAACAGGAACAACATCAATGGTATTTCTGGTTGTGTTATCCCCCGCCCCCCAAATCATTATCTTCTTTTTTCTTTGTGGAGGGATCATCTGAATAAACATCTACCATAAGGTACCATAACTTGTACCAAAATAAAATATAAAATGCAATTTTGTACCATACTTGTATAAAAAAAAACTCAGAAGTGAACAGGAGCTGAAAAGGAGTTGTTGATGCTATAAGAGTACCTGCCTCAATCCCCTTGTCCAATATTTCAGGATACTTGATTTTTTAAATCCATTACAAAAGTGGCCAGCTTGGCCTTCTGCCTTTGCTGTTCATCATATCTCTGTTGATATCTGGATAGCTATATAGCTAGCTATTTAATCTATTTATTTTAGTAAGCTTATAAGCTATTTCAGCTGAATCCAATTCTGAGTGGCATGCAATCCCTATCTTCTCCAAAGCTTGCATTGGCTCTGTCCACAAACCCCCATTCTGTAATGAATTATAACTGTTTTGCAAAGATTTGTATAGCTTTCAGAATCCATTAATTCATGGGATATTTGTCTATTTATCTGTCTTCAAATATATGCTCTATAGTCAATTTATCTGTATATAAATTTAGAAGAGGCATTGTTTTAATGTTTGAAATGAGATTTTATTAATTATCCCAAACATACTACATAGTTCCAGAGCATGCCTTTTCAAAGCCTAAGGACCTTCATATGGAAAGAACTTTATTGGAGGTATCATGCAGTATTTGAAATGACCAAATATACTATTGTAATAGGTTGCATTCAGAGCAGTAGAACTTATCAGTTAAAATATAACAAGCATGATGTATGTGTGGCTATAATATTTTAGTGGTTCCCCAGCTTATTGGACTTCAATAAACAAAAAAATAATATTAATATTAATTAATAGAGTGAAGACAAAAGTGCATGAACAGATGGGCAATCAAATGCATTCTGTCCCCAGACAAAAGGCCAAAGTCTCAAAATCTGCCCTGTCTCTAATGGATAAACTTTTTAAAGTTAATGGGCTGAAATCCTGTGCTCCTGGAAATGAAAAGTTCACACAATATATATGCTTTTCCCTTCAGTTCCTTCCCTCCCTGGGCTATCTCTAGAAGGCCAAGATGGAGTCTTACAGAATATTATTATGAATTGCAGTGTTAATGAGTTTCACTGGGAGCAGGGAACTATAAAAACTGGGAATGTTGCATGAGCAATGCAAAATTTCTCTATTTGATTTGGAGATTCCATTCCTGCTTAAACCTTCAAATTATTTTACATTAAATTGCCATCAAAATCATGAATCTCAGGATTTTTCCCCTCAAATGTTATAAAATCTTTGGACTTTATTTGTATTTGGAATATTAAGTGTTTGGTAGTTCTAAACAGCTATGAGGTATGAAAAAGTTCCACAAGTAGAAACATGTTACATTCTGCAGACTTATTAAAAGTATTTCTGTTCAATGGTTTGGTAAAATATGTAGCAGTAGCAATAGTAATAGCAGTTAGACTTATATACCGCTTCATAGGGCTTTCAGCCGTCTTTAAGCGGTCTACAGAGTCAGCATATTGCTCCCAACAACAATCCGGGTCCTCATTTTACCCACCTCGGAAGGATGGAAGGCTGAGTCAACCCTGAGCCGGTGAGATTTGAACAGCCGAACTGCAGAACTGCAGTCAGCTGAAGTAGCCTGCAGTGCTGCATTTAACCACTGCGCCACCTCGGCTCTGTACTATGTACAGTATATGACCTACAGTATGTGCTGGCCATTCACTAGATTCAAGCAGCAAGGCAACACCAGCACCACTGGATGGCATATTTTCCCTCCACTCTTTAGAAAAACACATCAACTCTGTGTGTGTGTGTGTGTGTGTGTGTGTGTGTGTGTGTGTGTGTGTGTGTGTGAGAGAGAGAGAGAGAGAGAGAGAGAGAGAGAGAGAGAGAGAGAGAGAGAGAGAAATCTGAAATCTCATACAGTTTCAGCATTCGCACCTAAGATCATGTAAAATTTCAAAAGTCGGATCAGTGCAATCTGAAGAGATTTGACTTTTTAAAAGATCTGTCAAAAGGTGGTTGATGAACTTACAGATGAAGTTCAGCAACAGCTAGGAAAACTTTCATATTGTCTATTGTGAAGGAAATTGTCTGGTGTTGCCTTGTCATGCTAAGAACATTCATGCCATCTTTAAAAATTTCTGCCCAATCTCCCACCTCTCCTTTCTAAGAAAGGTGATCAAAATCTCCAGAGGAGCCTGGGGAAAATTAATTATCTGGACCCATTTCAGTCAAGTTTCATGCTCAGATACAGAATCAAAACTGTATTTTGCCTTAGAGAAAAATAATTTTGAAATCCACATTTTAGTGTCAAACATGATGAACTTAATTTAACTGCTATTAAATATAGTCGTTAGACCAATGGTACTTAAAGTTTTCCTAATTTTGATTACTAGACTATCACAGAATGTTTTGCTGGACCACGAGGTAGATTAGATTGGCCATGTGGTTCCAACAGGTACCATGGCATCAGTTTAAACTGACTATAGGTAGTCTTAGATTTGCAACAGTTTAAGGACTGTTCAAAGTGACAACAGCACTGAAAAAAAGTAACTTATGAATGTTTTCCACACATTACTGTTGCAGAATCCCCATGATCATATGATCAAAATTCAGATGTTTGGTGACTGGATTTTGATGGTTGCAGTGTCCTAGGATCATATGTACATACCCTTTTGAAACCCTCTGACAAGCGGAGTCAATGGGGATTCAGCCAGATTCACTTAACCACTGCATTACTAACTTAAGGTCTGCTGTGATTCACTTAACAACTGTAGCAAGAAAGGTCATGAAATGGGGGAAAACTCACTTAACCACCATCTCACTTAGCAACGGAAATTTTGGGCAGAATTGTGGTTGTAACTTGAGGATTACCTGTATGTCACTTTGATCCTAGAGTATTTTGTCCATGCCTCCCTCCCATTTTTCCCCTCCAATTTCCAGCACTTTATCCAAGTGAAGTTTAACTTTTTCAAATTGAACATGTGAACATGTGAACATAATAATCTGAAGACAAAAGGCAACTGCACCACAATCAAGCAGCAGACCTCTACAAGTGCCTCCATATCTGGGACAGACATGATTTTATATTGACCTAAGAGATCCACTGAAGGCATTTCAAAATGAAATATGGAGAAGTTAACGCAAAAGCATCTGGTTCTCTCTAGTTTGGGAGGCTCCGCCCCCTCCCGCCCCGATGTAATGCGTAAGCACTGCAGTAATTCACATGCGCATGCACGCTCACATTTGCGAATCGATAGGGAAGGTAAGTGAATCCCACTGCTGTGCAAAAGATCTTCTTCTTCTTCTTCTTCTTCTTCTTCTTCTTCTTCTTCTTCTTCTTCTTCTTCTTCTTCTTCATCATCATCATCATCATCATCATGACTGAGCTACTAAACACAGTAACATGAAGGAATAATATTAAATATTTAAAATGTATCTCGAGGAGATACTTGAGGTAGTACTTTTATGTAATTCCTGAATTTGATTAAACCTGGCCTTAGAGATTTTTGCTACTTGGATATGCTTGTTAAACAATGAACTGGAGAAAAGTTAATGTATGTACATAATTTCTAATAACATTTTCTTTGTACCATCTTTTGTTAGAAACATTTCATGGCTCACTCATCAAGTGATTCAGATTGTGGCTTCATGTTATGTTTTTCCTTCCCCCCCTGTGGTAGAAACCAACAATCAGCAACAACTGATCTTGGTTACAGGTGTAAGATATCTGCAACAGAACAATGCAGGAAAGATTGCTGCGATCTTGCTTAGAAATCTCTTTCAGAAATAAAAGCCATTGTGATAAAATACACACATACAACTCCCCACCCCCACCCCCCAAAAACCCAAAACCAAGTTAGATAAAACAGAATGGAAAATAGCTCAAGAGTAATGGTGAATTTCAAAAGAAAAGTGATAGGTGAAGATGAGGTGGTTAACCTCTTCCCTGACAGACACTTTCTCATGTTATGTTTTCCTAACATGATTCTCTGCTAGCAAAGTGACCTCACTACCAGAAGGTTTCTAAATACAGAAAATATGTGCTTGTAACTTATAAAGGAAGATCTTTTGGACCTGTTTTTGTTGGAGCTATGGAAAATAGGAAACAATTCTCCATCAAAACTTTTCAGTTTAAATCTCTCCCATTCTGAAATGGATTTTCTGCACACAAAAAAATGCAACCATAGGATTGCATAATATATATCTATGTGTGATTTACAAAGCCATTATTATAGAATTCCTTGGTTCTCCATCAATGAGAAGTATAAAAACATCTGACCCACTCACCAGAGGAAAAAAACATAAAACATAAGCTAATCTCAAGTGGGTTGTCAGGAAGAATCTTGTGGGACAGGCTATCAAAACAAGACAGACTTTTCAAGGCAGAATCATCCAGTTCATTTTTCCAAAGGGGAAAAGCTATTGCTCTCCAGTCATTGCTAAATGGCATCTTCTTGCAATTCAAGTGAGCTGTAGTAAGTAACTAATGCTGAAAGCTACACTAAAGCAGTATGTGAAGTGTCTTAAGTTTCTACCAACTGCCCTCTTTCCTGGACCAGGATGGCTTCTTATGGTCACTCATAACCTAAACACCATGTATGCTCTACATGGATCTGCCCTTGAAGAGCCCTTGGAAGAGCTAGCTGTTCCAGAATGAGCCAGCATGAGCTGTTACAGGTGTGCTGTGGTATATCAGCATATATCAGCCCTATAAGGTGCACTAGACTAAGACACTATGCCATATAGGTTGAAACTATTTTTATTATAACATTTATATAAACAGAATCTTGAAAGTCTGAATGTGATGCCATCCTCCATCCCTCCTTCATTCATCTTTGCGTCATGGAGGGAGTCATGTAGCCTGAGACATATTCTCAAAATAATTTAGATAAATGTGCTTAAGCCCCAACTACAGTATATGACTGTTGTTTTGGTAACAGCTCTTACTTCTGTCCTTCAAGGCTATTCTATATTCCTTCTACATCATGTAACAATTCTGCTATGGGAGCTTCACTGGTTACATGTGTTGTTCTGGGTGCAACTGGTGCTGGTTCAGAGGTGGTATTCAGCAGGTTCTGACCAGTTCTGGAGAACCAGTAGGATAAATTTTGAGTAGTTTGGAGAACCGGTGAATGCCACCTCTGATTTGCCCCGCCTCCTATTATTATTTGCCTCCTGAGTCTCGGCTGATTGGGAGGAACTAGAGATTTTGCAGTAACCTTCCCCTGGTGTGGGGTGGGGTGGAGATTTTACAGTTTCCTTTCCCTACCACACTCACCAAGCCACGCCTACAGAACCAGCAGTAAAAAAAATGGAATCCCACCACCGTGCTGGTTGTTACCTACAAAGTCATATATAAAGCAAGAGCTCAGTTGCTTGAGATCTCTCAGGAGAAGGTTGGTACCTTCCCCTCAGGAATAGCATCTTCCCAGAGACTCAAATGGTCCTGCCTTGTTTCATCAGTACGACAATATTTCTTTTTCTTTTGACTCTTGTTACTCTAGTTTTTTTTAAAAAAATCTGTACACTGCCCAGAGTTGATGAGCTGGGCAGACGTAGAGGTATTAATGCGATATATAAATAAATAAGGCTCTACTATAATATATTAGAAAGTCCATCTATCATATTTGTTCTTGTTAATTCAGTTTCCTTCCTTGAAAGCTTTGCCATCACTAAACCAGCAAATTCCTTATTTTTTTAACTGAAGAGGAGTATGCTTGCTTTTAAAAAATATTCTACACTTCATTTTAAAAAATTCACCTCTAAAAAGTTGTTTACTTAGTTTCTTGCTAGAAAACTATAAAAGACCATTTGCTTTGCTAAAGGAACTTTATTCTTTGCTAAGATTAAATGGCTATATCCAAGCTTCTGTCACTGTAATATGACATCAGGAGGACAGTCAAACACTAGCTTTAACTCTAAGTGTCCTTCTAAAGTACTAGTCAAGTGCCAAGTGCTTTTTGCTACATCAAATAAATTGTTCTATGTTTCAAACAGCATTTATATTTTCATCTGCCTGTGATCACCTTAAAGTAATAGCAGAACTCCAGCATAATCTTTTTTTACTCCCACTATGAGAGTTTGCCTTGGCTGGCAATAAATATTTCATTTTAAATAAACAATTTTCTTGACTTACTTATCCACATTATACCTTCATTAGATTTTGTTCTCCTTTTCTTTTAATTGTGGTCTAATTTTCCTATTCATTCCACATGTAAACTTTCGTATACTTTACAACCATAGAAATAATTAATGTTTCTGATCTTTTTTTAAAAAACTTATTCTGAGAAAATGAAGCTTTTTGGCTATTCTGGTGGTAACAAATAAGCAAATAGTAGCAATAAACAGGCTGCTTGGTTTACCAACTTAAGCACAATTCACAAAGTATAGATAGTCCTCAACATATGACCACAATTTGCCCAAAATTTATGTTGCTAAGTGAGACATTTCTTAAATGAGGTTTGCCCCATTTTACAACTTCTCTTGCCATAGTTGTTAAGTGAATCATTGCAGCTGTTAAGTTAATAACCTGGTTGGTAAGTGAATCTGGCTTCCCCATTGACTTTGCTTGTCAGAAGGTTGCAGAAGGTGATCATATGAACATGGGACACTGCAACAGTTTTAAATACATACCAAGTGTCCAAGTGTTGATGACATAACCATGGGGATGCTACAACGATTATAAGTGTGAAAAATAGTCGTAAGTCACTTTTTTCAGTGTGGTTGTAACTTTGAAAGGTTGCTAAATGAACTGTTGTAAATCAAATGCCTATGTCCCAGGGTTCCAAGTAACACCCCCAACAAAAGAAGACTCTGAGCTAAAAATTCCTCAAAGTTCGATTTTATTAGAGATGTTATGTTGGCACATCTGATAAAACCTGAATCTGAAAGCTTTCCCCACCTAAAAGAAAGTCAAAGTCCCTTCCCCTGCACTTGCATGTCCATCACACAGTCCACTCACTCCACTGTCCCAACTGGAGATGCCTCCCAGTCATGCCACTCCAGGTGCAGGTTGAATCATCCTTGACTCCCAGAGGAAAAAAATGTTATGGTTATTTATCTCTACCATTCCTTGCAATCTCCCTTCCCGGTTTCCCATAGCATTAAGTGTGACAACCCTGAAGATCCAAAGAAAAAGATGGCCACTATGTTTGTCTCCCATCCATTCTAGGAAATAAACTGACTTTTTGAGCAATTTGAAGGCCACCTATCTTGACTCCAAGCACAGCTGCTTTTGGCTCAGTGAGTTCAGATTTATCTCTGAATCAGGCTTGTAAAAACAGAGTTGAGCTCCTTAGGAACCTCTACTTAGGCTTTTTATTCTTTTGCGAAGCTTAAATTGCATGCATATCCATTTGAGGTCTGAGGACAATAGGTGGACCAGGATGTCAAGACACATCTCAGAAGAAGGCAATGGCAAACTATTCCAAGTCAGTCAGTCATGTGTTATGTCTATGTAGTTCCCATAGGTCAAGCTGAACTTAAATAAGTTTTTACTAAAGTGCATTTTGGCTGATTTGATCAAAAGGAGTCCTAAGCATAAGTGCCAATAGGACCAGCAGCCTTTGCCAAACAGGAGGGACTAGCAGGACTATTCAAAAGACAGAGAGCGATGGAAGCAAATGCTATTGCCAAGGGAGTATGTTTCACAGCCAAATAAAAAAACTTTTAAGAACTGGAACATTTTCAAGAGGTCTGTTCCACAGACTGTCTGTGATTGGTTCATAATGGAAGATCCATTTCCCATGTCCCCAGACAACTGAGGATCAGAAAAAAAACCAATACTGCAGATCTCTTCTGAGCAAGCACAACCCTTCCACAAAAGCTGCATTTTAATCCTTGAATTCAATGTTCTATTGGGAAATACCATTTTTATATTTATTGGATTTAATTTCATTTGGTTCTCCCACTTCCATCCCAGTAGATATTCAGTCCAGCCCCCACTTCTACTGGGAAAAATGATTGCCTGTTCAAAAATAGTGTGCTTTCGCTCAGGTTGTCATCTGGCTTTGTGTTTATCCTTCCTATTTCTATTTCTATATCCTCAGTTTTATCCTTCTTGCCAACAGACTTCTTCAAAGGCTCACATGACAAACTTAGTTCCATATGGAAGGTCAAGTGATTCTCACATAAAAGAAAAAGAAGTGACACAGTTTATGAGTGGCAAACAACACCTCTGCTAAGTGTCTGACTTAGCCCAGCATCTCAGCACAACTGACAGAAAGGTGCCCACCTAATAACGTTAGCAAGAGTGACATAAGGCACTTTTTTGCCCAAGACAAACAAAGTGGCATCCTCATCAAACAGAGAGCAAAACATATTGCAGGTGTTTCTTCCTGACAGTAGAAAGAGGAGAAGGAGAATTGACATCCTATCATGACACTCAATACTAATGATTGGATGAGTCCTGTCTCTGTTTCAAATGGAGAATTTTCAAAGCTCTCTTCGCAAGAAGAATGAAATTGTTTATGAATTCTTGAATTAGTTCAGACTGTTAGAATGGAAAAGATTCATTGCATCTTGTTTTCATTTGAGAAGCTACCAAGCAACTTACCATGTGAAAAGTGAATTAAAATAATATTGGGTGAGAATTGTACCACATCAATACGTAAGTATCTGAACAATTTAAGACTTGTTTTTAAAGCCAACGCCACGTTAATTATATTAGCATTTCTGAAAAAAATTGCTTCGCTAAGAAGCTTTATTATCAATCACAAAGCATCCACTTGGTTGGGAGTATGCAGTATATACTGCACAGTAAATAACTAACTCAATTAAATAATTAGAGCAAGCACAATCTTTGCCAGTTAAGGGAAACTAGTTCACCATTTGTTTAGCTTCAAACTATCCATCTCTATTGGTTTAATTGTGGCTTATTTTCCAGTAAGACTGCATAGCATTTTAGCTTGAGGTACATCAATTTTGTGGGTTATTATTGTTGATTTTTCTGCTTTAAAATACACTGGATTCATTTCAAATTCATCCTAAAATGAAGATTCCATTTTAAAGACTTTAGATATCTAGTTGGTAGGGATCTCAAAACCTATCTTTCTTTGTAAGTTTTTAATTACTCCAGAGGAGTTTATGCCTATAGTTCCCATCTTGCCAGTTTTCCTGCCAGTAATCATCTGAAAACGTGAAATAAAGAAGAATAAAATGAAGAAACATCTTCTGGTAGGTGAGCCACAGCATGGCAATTAATATGATGGTGCAAAAGTATGTATCTGCTCCTAAGTAGATACCGTTCCACAGATTCTATCTGTAGTTGTAAACCTCCTGAAAGATAAAACACCATGAGAGTGCAACATGTTGGAGGAAGTGGCACATTGAGAAAGAGGTGATCAGAATGTAGCCTCACAGCCCTTGTGGTATGAGATGAGAGAGAGCAGGAGAGAGGCAGGTGGAGAGTGGAAAAGCCAGGCAGGTAGCATGAGTTGTGGGACAGACATAAATCAGAAGAGCGGTTGTGGGAGCAAACACTTGAAGCATTGTTGCAGGCACGAAATGTACAAAGCGGGGGTGGGGAAAATTGTTCTTAGAAATGTTAGGGTATTGTGATGGGTTTCAAATTGCATTCCTCCTCCAAATGTGAAATGTTTAAAGAGTTAAATGCAGGCCTTGTTTTTTCTATGGTGTTCATCTAGCAAAATAACACCACAATCATATACATGTGTCTAGGAGGTAAAAAAAAATGGGGATTTATTTTTTACAGTTGTGAACTTTTTCATGCATTGTTTGATTCCTCATCAAAAGCAATTTTCCTTCGTAGACATTTTAAGGCAACTATTCTAATATATAGTTTTTAAAACACATCACTTCCAAATAAATGCATCTTGTCCAAATACAGATTTCTTTGCACAGTGAAAAATGAAGGATGCTTGCAGAATCCGTGAAAAGATTATATATACTGACTTTATTATTTTTACAAATAACTCAAGATGGCAAACATAGCCAATGCGACCTCTTCCCTTCCTATGTCCCTCACAACAATTCTGTGAGGTGAGTTAGGCTGATGGAGAATGACTGGCCCATGGTCAGCCAGCTGGCTTTCTACACCGAAGAAACCTAAATTCCTCACAACAAAAGCAGTATTTTGCAAATCAAATCTGTTTTATCTGGTGAATATTTTTAACAATGATAAACTAGAAAAAATACAAATTAAACAAAATTATAGAAAATATTTATCATACAATTTATTTTATTATATAATCACCCTGGTGACACAGTGGTTAGCCTGTAGTATTGCAGACTAACTCTGTCCTCAGCCTGGAGTCCTGACAGGGCTCAAAGTTGACTCAGCTTCCATCCTTCTGAGCTGGGTAAAATGAGAATCTGGATTGTTGGGGGCAATATGCTGATATTGTAAACCACCCAGAGAGTACTGTAAAGCACTATGGGGCAATATATAAATCTAAGTGCTGTTGCTATTTATGATATTAGGATTGGGTGGGATAATTTGCACATAACATCAGTGAGATTTTCATTTGATTTGATTTGATTTGATTGATTTTATTATATTTATATGCTGCCCTTTTCCCCCGAAGGGGACTCAAATCAAGGAAGGGTGGTACAGACAAAAAATAAAAGACGAAACATAACAATACATAATTTAAAAACACACAACAGTCATACCATTTGAGACGGGGGCAACAGCTCTTTAGCCCCAGGCCTGTCGGAATAGCCTGGTTTTAAGGGCTTTGCGGAAGGCCTGGAGGGTGGTGAGGGTTCGAATCTCCACGGGGAGTTCGTTCCAGAGGGTCGGAGCAGCCACAGAGAAGGCTCTCCTCCGGGTAGTCGCCAGTCGGCACTGGCCGGCGGATGGAATTCGGAGGAGGCCTAATCTGTGGGATCTAATCAGTCTAGTGGAGGTGATTGGCAGCACGCAGTCTCTCAAGTACCCAGGTCCAATACCATGAACAACATGTATTTAAACAATCCAATCTAATGAATTACTCATAGTCATTCTACACAGATACAAGGGTATATGTCCAAAAATATATTGCAATATGTAGGAAAATGGATTTAGTTGGTTAAAATGTATACGTATTTTTAAATAGGTTATACTCAGAGCTGTTTTTGAATGAAAAGATCTTTAAAAATCCTCCTGTTATATTTTTCAAGGAAATGACAGATCACTGTAGAAAACTAGCACAATAGGATTATGAATGAATATATGTCCTAATACAAGAGTTCTATTTGTTTGGAAATGTTATGGTGTGTTCCTATTTTATCCAAAAGCATAAACCAAGAACAAATACTTGTTGAAGATCAAGCAAAGCAACCAACATTAAATTATATTCTCAATTTGAGCATATCAAGGATTTTTTAAAGTATATATTATTTTTTAACTATATACAAAGGAAGAAAAACAGGTTAAATGAGAATGAATATTGTTCATATTTCAGATGGTTTATTAAATCAGGACTATTCTATGTAAAATATATTTATGTAAAAAAAACCACAAAATTTCTGTTTTATCAAAATTTGTAAACCTGTGTTTGCTTACTTTTAATGAATTGAATTTTCTTTTAAGCTTAATGTTTCTTCCTCTAAATTTACTTCTACTAGATAAAGCTGAAACCCTAAAAATAAACTTTTCAGATGAGCAACCATTGTTTACTTCGTTTAGTTGTCTTTTAGATGTATTGGCCTCATATAATGTGGTGGTTGAAGGAGTCTCATAGCTTATTTTATGCTAAGGAATGTTTTTATTTTGCAATATTCTTTACTATCTTGTAACTACAGTACCTCCCTCAATTAAAGTCCCCTTTATTTATAAGATTCTTAGTTGGCATCCTAAGGAATAAATTAATCAAAGGAAAAACATAAATTGGACAATTCTGCATACCATTTGATGCTACTTCATGCTCTGCTTTTAGAAAGCTGTATTTCATCATGATTGTGCTTCTTTTTTAAGAAACTTGAAAGGGTGCCTTCCCTCTACTCTGTTTTGTTCTGAAAACCTTTTCATCTTTTTCTAACTACCTGGAGGCATGGCTAGGGCACATCACCTTTGACCAAGTGGATGGATGAATATCAACTGGAGCCATAACTGGGATTTTCAAGAGATGAGTTCTTCAGTGGGACTGAATTATGACCTTATCTGTTCTTCAAAGACTACAAACATAAATTCAAGTTTTCTTTGGGTCTGGTGTGCAAACCCAAATCTTCACTTAATACTCAGTAAATCACACAATGGATAACCCATCATTCTACCTAGTCAGCTAAGTGGGGGAAATATGTTTTTGTTGGTTTCCTTGATAAGTTGGCAATTATTTGGCTTCCAATCGTCTCCCTTTCTGGAAAAAAAAATGTTAATGCATTTCCTCTCATATCCTATCCAATCATCAGCATTGCCTTGGGATCAATATACAGTGTGTATTATTTGACAATGATACAGCTGTAAAAGAAATCTGAAAAGTAGTGATGGAATTTTGTGGTAGAAAAATCAGGAAGGAAGGAATGGAAAGGATTGCTGCTGACAATCATTGTATACTTAAACATCTCAAAATTAATACTAATACTAATATTAATAATAATAAATATTAGATTGTTAACTAGGACAAAAGTATTACAAACAATAAAAGAATAATATTTGCAATATTAATATAATTTCCTGAGGAACAACTAATATACAGTTTGACATAGGCTAGGATCCATTTTATCAGAACTATGCATTTTGTCCTTTTAATGGAATAGATTCTATTTCACCAAAGCTTGCATTCTTTAAAAAAAAAAGTAATAACTTATTCTTTACTGCCAAAAAAGTCTTCACTTCTTTGATTTTGTTTAACAAAATCTTAATAATTTAGTGTGGGAATCTGTTGTTTTATTGGTTTTCCTTTTTCCCCTCTTTTTTCCTTTTTTTCTTTTATCTGTTTTTAAATCTTTTCTTGTTTCATAAAAGAATGCAACGATTTTAGAAGATATATAATATCTTTCTATAACTGTACTTTATAGATGTTTCCTTGAATAAAATATTAAATTTAATAGATTAAGTCATTATTGTTCATACATTTCTGTTTAAAAATGTATTCATTTTCAATGCATTATATTATATTCCTTGACTTACAACTATTATCCTTATGAAATTAGCATGAAAAATGTGGTTTACATCCAGTCCTCATGCTTGCATTATAATATGCCCATGGTCATGTGATCAAAATTCTGGCATTTGGCAACTGGCATGTATTTGTCTTGGGGGATTCTGACAAGCAAAGTCAATGGGCAAAATTAAATTACCTCATGATTTGCTTAATGATCACAGAAAAAAGGTGAAAAAATAGAGCACAACTCACATAAACAACCAGATCACTTAGCAATGAACATTCCAGTCTCAATAAAAACATTAAACAAATTGTATATAATTTTCTTCTGGATTTTTTTCTTCCATTTTTTGACTTCCCTTCCTAGGGTTTCCTTTTGGTCTTCCACCCAACTACAAAATATATCCAACGTCGTTTAGTTTCTTCAGGTCAAGCTACACTGACTATCTGCTTCCGCCTACTTGGGCTTAGATAAGTAACATGCTGACAAAAAGCAACGCCCTTTGTACATATATTTCACTATAATTTTTTAAAAATACATCAAATGGGCCTCTTTTTATTTTTATACTGGCTAGAGCTGAGAAAAAACATTAATGACATGATTTGATCCAAAACCATGAAATCATTGCTTTAAAGGAGGCGTGCAAAGCAACCCAATACTTTTATTTACTGGATCAGGATACCTGTGCTATTTAACTTTATCTGTTTCTTTGATCCTTGAGATGTATTATACAAAAGCCACTTTTCCAACGGTGGACTAATCTTGTGAATTAGCCCTGGGTCTACATGGATTATACCACCTACAACTGTTCACTTTGAGGGATGATACAGAACTTGTAGTTTCTGATACTCAGAGTAAAACACCAAGACAGATAACACCTGCTTTGCACAGGAAGTTCCTGATTACTCCAACTCTCATCCTGCCTAACAGAACATGGGGTACGAGCACAAAGATTACAGTCAATGTAATATTTTTTCTTTTGTGAATAGAAGATTGTTCAGGGGGTGGGATTTGATTTAGATTTAAAAAGCAAGTCAGGGGAAAATCTATGAGTAGTAAAACAGGTAGCACCTTCTGGCTTTACTGGGAATATATTGTTTGTATGTTAACCTGCCCTCTTTTCTTGAAATATCCACCCAATGATTTACTGTATCTTGGAGAAGGATTAACTGAACTCAATGTCTGAAAACCTTCACACAGAGAGTAGAAATGCAGAAATTCTTCTTTTCACACATTGGGAGACCGAACCAAATTCCTTCTGTCCTTGGGTCACTTATGTTAAATCTGTAATGGAGGACTATGACCTTTCTTTTGTTGATAAACTATAATTCTCATCCACTTTCTGGACAGAGAGGACTGCTGGTTTGAAAAAGGGGTCAAAGAGGCCATTTATGTTAAAATTGAATAGCTCTTTCACAACGGAGGGGGAGGATTACAACACCATTTATCTCCTGTTTACAACATAATCCTTCCAGCAGTTCCAAGAAGGTTCCATATCCAATTGCACTATTCAGGTGACCCTGAAGGCACAGATAAACCTCCAAATGGCCTCAAATGGCCAAATAACTGTAAGGAATATAAATTCTTCCATTCTCCACTATTCACTCAAAACTGAAGAGGTTTTTGAATAAGAAGCAAAACGTCTTCAAGGAAAAACAAAGAAAGTCCAGTTGCCTTTTAGAAAAGCATAGTTGGGACAACCATGACCTGGATGACTGAGAATCTCCATAGGCATTTACAATTCTCATCCTCTTAGCCATTGATCACATGAGTTATCTAGGGACCTGCTGAAATTTCAACTATATCACATCAACTTGTCATTTGCCTCATACTCAGTTCTTCATGGTGTATTAATATAAAGATTAAAATGGATAACGACTTTGTTTGCAAACTTTTACTATAATAATCAAGCCGCTGAACCCCTGCTTCCACAATACTGTTATCTGAACCTAGGGCAAAAAGAAGTAGTATATTGTGACAATACCAATCACTATCAACCAATCACTAATCCCAAGGGCATTAAACTGGCCCCAAGCAGCTAGTCATATGTACAGGATAATATTAACTCTATTCAGTCAATCATTCATCTCTTTTCTTTACAAAATTCACTGCCAAAACTTGATAGTACAGAACATATCTCTCAAATACTGATTTAGCTTCAGCTGTTGAGATAAAACATATATCTGACTGGCTAATGGGAGGGTCCAAAACACAGCATATTAACATGTCAGTGCTCTCACGGGTCACAAAAGAAAATGGCCAATGTTCCAGTATCTCCAAAATGGGTGATTTGACCCAAGTTAGTGAAATTATGTCCTGTCAAACCTCCTGGAAAGGAAATTTAAATGAAATAGTGACTGGGTTTTATAAGACTAACCTCTCCAGGCTTTCTCAATTATATTTCAGAGGTAGCTAACTTCTTCACTATCCACCCTGCCTGAGCATTCTGGGAACTTTAACCTCCACAAATTTGAATGTTGCTGTCTTTTCTTTCTAAAATAATAAATTTCATTGCAACTTATATACCACGAGCAATGCTCATTTTACATTTTGAAATAATCTCTTTAGAAAGTGATCAAAATAGTAATACAATAGATGCTTTTATTCTTTCTGTTTTTTTTAAACCTGTTTTAAAGTTTTTCCTCTTTTCTCTTTTCCCTAACCCAGTGGGATTCTAATACCAGACATTCTGCTTGGCTGACATCCACTGGGAAAGCAATGACACCATTAAATATTTAAAGGTTTGAAAACCACAAGAACTACTGTATATAACCAGAGTGGATCGACTTTTTAGCTTCTTTGATTAATAATGAATAAAGCTTCGGATATGTGAATTGGTTTGAGTGCTAACCTGTTAACAAAAGGAATATAAGGGATGAATGCTAACAGATCTCATGAGTTATTCCACTTAACACATTATCTAAACAGAACACACCCGTACACATACACAGAGAATAATCTTCCTCAATCTCATCTATTCCAGATTTCATTAATGATTGATGGCTACCTAATGTTTTTCTGTATCTTGATATAGATATGGATTTTGATCATCTGTCTTTTTGACACCAATATTTCCCTTCCTGGTTATCGGTGTCCCTCTCATCCAAAGAGGAGGAGGGAAGTGGCACATTTAAGACCTTGGTTCTCGTACTTTTTGAGGGGATACAATTAAATATTTATGGTCCTTGTCTGAGGTTAGTGAAGGTGAGTAGGCTATCTCCTCTGACCTTAGCAATGGATAACCCCTCTTCCTTTTTCCTTTCCTTTTCTTTTTTTAAGAAAATGAATTTTCAGTTAGTCATCTGAGTAATGGTTATGGATGTATATCCAAAGAAACTGTGTCATCGTGAATAACACAACTATATTAGCTTTGTTTGAATTAAAATAGAAATAAGTTAAAAAAAAAGAACTGATGCCTAAAATAGGTCAACACAATAGGTCTATCACATTTAAATATTTTTAAAGGTTAACAAATCAAATGTAGAATTAGAGTATCATAACTGGAAAAAACTTAATGCAGAATTTGCAGTTCAAGATGCCTGTATGGTACTTCTAATATAATTCTCTGGCAATTCTGTAAACATCTCCATTTTGTGCAAAGTATTTAGAAGGATACTTCACAACCTGCTTTCTTTCTTTTTATTCATATCAGAAGCACCTACAAAATACAGACATTCAACATGGAACAAATAAAATAGGCATAAATATGTCATAGAAATGTAACACATGTAAAAAGTATATAGAAGAAATAGAATTAAAACTAAATAACATTTGTCCAATATTGGTCCAAGTCGATAGCATTTTTTTCTTGCCAGCATGAGGTTTTCCCCCATACATGTGGTATGCCCTGTAGCTTATGAAAGATGGATTGTTGTTCTCCATATTCACTTCTACAGGAAGCCCCATTTTCTAAGACTGTCCTTTGATCTTCCTACCCTGGCCTGCAATCTATTTAGCGATTTCCCTTCAGGCCAAGGTTGTTCTTGACAGACAGTAGAAGCACAAACTTGCTTTGTCTAAGTAAGAGATTCATCTCAATGTTGAACTGTCCACATCAAGGTCTTTCTCAGATTATCACTAGATACACCTATTCATTTTTTAGATCTGGACATAAAAGCAACTCAATCTCAGGGTGCAATTTGGGGCGAGTTATCCTGTCAGATCCCTAAAAGTGATACTGCCATTCAATTAGGAGGAGGAAGCCTCGGAGTTAAATCATTAGCTACATCTGAAACAATGGAGTTTTACAACTTTACAACTGGTTTCCTGTCACCGGGAGACTGAAGGTCCCAATATCTCTAGAGGGATGTTTATGATAGCCATGTGAGATATATAACTTTGATGTCTAACTAGAGATAGCCATGGGAACATGTGCTTTATTGACTCCCAGGGCAGAAGAGTTAAGGACGCATCTTCACACTTGTGTATTGGTCAGAATCTGCATTCGGACAAAGGGGAGGGGAGATTATTAGCTTAATCCCATTTGCATGGCCTAAAGGTTTTCAGATGCTGCTTTGATTCTAATAGTCTCCATCCTGACTGATTAAAGGTTCCTTTTGAAATTTCAAGAGTCTTTACTTTCTCAAGTTAGAAAAGGAGCCGTTACACATCCCTTGAGTCAATGTACTTAATCAATTCTCCCTCCAAGTTGCCATTTTCTCTAGCTGCAGATCTGGTACTCTTGTTCAGGTTGTCCAATATCTCAGAAGTTTAATGCATGTTCAAACTTGCCAAGCAGCATCTTACAGTCTCTCTAATGGCTGATGAAAGCACTAGTTTGAATGCAACCTAATCATAGACCCAGACCGCATCTCCATTTTTTCTCTCTCTCCCTCTCTTTCTTTCTCTCTTGCTGTTTTGCTGATTTTTGCTGTAGTAATGCCTCAAAAACTGGTCTTTCCAGTTACACTATCTTCAACTCTCATTAAATGCATGAGAAAGGGGGAGGAAGGAAGGAAGGAAGCATATCAGCATTTGTTTTCTTTTCCATCTGGGATTATGTGACAAAATGATCTCCTGCCTCTAATCAATTATTTTTTTTTCCTTTCCTATCTTTTGCATTTTCCTGCAGAACCATTTGCAAGTATAAGCGAGAGATCCTTCAGAGATAATCTGGTTATTATTACAAATTCAACCTCGGACGCTGCAGGCATTAAAAGATGAAAATTGCCTAAAGTCCACTGTTGTACAACAAATCCATACCTCTGGACTCTTGTCCTGAGGTGAAAATGCAAAGAGGAGAGATATTTAGAATCATTTTGACAGTTCATAAAATTAAGCAGGGATTAGGGAGTCTTAAAAAAAAACACCAAATGCCACAGGGCCCACACAATGTTAATCACATCCCCCTGCAACAGGCAATACCACAAGACAGCATTTGGAAGAAAATTGAAAAGAAAGTTATAGACTTTAACTTGCCACATATGACAAAGATAAAACTATATTAAAAAAGATGCTGTTTGTCATAATTTGTGTCTGTCTCGGTGCTAATGAATAAAAATAATCAAACAACAATCTGCAAGTTTGTTTATTTATCTAACTAACTTATAAGGCTGTCCACATGTCAAGAGACCATGGACAGGTATCTTTGAAACGAACACAAAAATACATCAGTAATTATAATAAATAAATAAAACTGCAGAACCACAGGTAATGCCTATAGCACCGGGCACAATCATTCATAAAACATATATTGCCACATAACTGATAGCTCACACAACATTTTGACCCAATGCCCAAGAGATGAACCATGGCTTCAGGACCTTTCTATGGACAAGATGGTCTAGATCTCAGGAGGACTATTATTCCACAGGGCAGACTCAGGGACAGCGAATACATTTTTACTGAGCAAGATGGTGTTGTTTAACAGATGGGACCAAAAGCAGCCCAACTATGTCTTGTCCTGCTGGGCAGGCAGAGATAATTGGACGTAGTAACAGGTTTTATAATTAAAAACCAGCTGCCTAAAATATACTAGAATTTGACCAATTTTCCAAGTTATGAAAGAATTCTACTAAGGTAATATAAGTATTAACTATGCTGAAGTAGGATTCTTTTTTTTCCTCTCCTCTGTGAAGATAGCTACTAGGCATGGCATGGGACCAGGACAAACAACTGAACTTGATTTATGTTCAATGAAAAGCAAATGAGTTTAATAAACTTATCCTTCAGTTAATAAATTTTCTCCTTCACTCTTCTTTTCTGGTTTTGTGCCTTTGAATCAATTTTTGATTCCAAACAATATTTTCAACAGTGGTGTACTTTCTTCTTAAAACTGAACGGCCCAAAGTTACTCAACCAAGACCAGAACTCAAGTTTTCCACACTCCTAGTCCAGCACCTTAGCCAATAAATTCTCCTTTCCTATTACACAATTACAAATTTTGGAAGTCTTTATGCACCACCACCAAAATTTTCTGTAGCAGCACGTGTCACTGGGATCTTAGCTTTAGGTTTTAGTCTGGAATTAAGGAAAACAAGTCTCTAATCATCCATCAAGTTCAGTGAGCAACTCTCAGCCCTATCTTCTTTACAAAGTTGTTATTGTGAAGCTAAAATATGATGAGACACCTGTAGTTTTCTGTTGCACCCCACTTCCTGTTACTAACCAGGTTGTAAGGGGCAGCTGTTTATAGAAGTAGCCTGTCCCAATCTTGCAGTTCATCAAGAGAGGCCACGTTCCAGCAGTGCGAAAAAGTGTAACATAATAAGAAACATGATGTTTCTTAGTAATAGCAACAGCAATCACACTTAGACTTATGTATTGCTTCACAGTGCTTTACCACTCTCTCTAAGCAGTTTACAGACCCAGCATGTTGCCCCCAACAATCTGGGTCCTCATTATACTGATCTGGGAAGGATGGAAGGCTGAGTCAACCTTGAGCTGGTGAGAATCGAACTGCCAAACTGAAAGCAACTGGCAATCAGTGAGAGAAGTGAAATGACTTCAAGCGGGGGGGGGGAAACTCCAGTTGCCTTTTGAAAAAGCACCTTTGGGGCAGCTATGACCTGGATGACTGAGAATCATAAACATTAATCTGGGAAAGCTAGAAAGTGAAATTCATTTGTTCTTATTTTCCATCTTCCCTCTCTCCCCATCAGGTGTTCCTTAGACAAAAATGTATAAATGTAGGTGAACTCTTGTAGGAATTTTTCAGAGTTTAATCATGAGCTCTCCATGGAAACTCTATATAAGAGATAAAAAGGAAAAATAACAACTTGGGGCAAAGAGAAGAAAAAGAAGTTCATACAAGCTAAGCAATGGGATAGCTATATGTGTATATGTGTGAATGCATGTGTGTGTGTATTGTAGAATATATACACACATACATACATACATACATACATACATACATACATACATATGTGTGTAGATTTTCATGGGTACAGGTATGCAGGTCTTGGCGTATTTGGGTCTTTTCCCATGTAAGATTGAGAGTATCTTGGTGACGTTTCGACGAGGTCCCACTTACCATCTTCAGGATGGTGCCTTCGGCTTCATGCTTGTGCAAGCAAAGGCAGCTCCAATCACGCTTTGCTCGCACAAACACAAAGCCGAAGGCACCAGCCTGAAGATAGCGAGTGGGACCTCGTCGAAACGTCACCAAGATACTCTCAATCTTACATGGGAAAAGACCTGAATATATACATACACACACACACACACACACACACACACACACACACACGTACATATATATATATATATATATATATATATATATATATATATATATATATATATATATATATATATATATATATATATATATATATATATATATATATATGTTAAGTTTGTGCTGATAAATAAATAAAGGGAGACTAGTATAGATCTATTTCAAGCTATTTAGCTCTCATCAGCTAGCCATACCCTTGCTGGGAATTGAACCTGTGCTCTATTGCCTCTTAGGCAGATGTGTTAACCATTGAGCTACAGAGCTCGACTCCTTATCAGCCAGGCCAGGGTGAAAGGTATATATTTAAAGTCACAACCCCTGGTATGCCCAAATATGGGAGGAAGGTCACACTTCCATTCTCTGTCCTTCGGCTCGTCACAAGAGACCATCCAGACAGAAACCCAATATTTTTACTGTTGCCTTTTTGTTACATTTGTTGTATTTGTGCTGATAAATAAATAAAGGGAGATTAGTATAGACCTATTTCAAGCTATTTAGCTCTCATCGGCTAGCCATACCCTTACTGGGAATCGAACCTGTGCTATATTGCATCTTAGGCAGATGTGTTAACCACTAAGCCACAGAGTTCGACTCCTTATCAGCCAACCCAGGGTGAAAGGTATCTATTAGAGTTACAACCCCCGGTATGCCCAAATATGGGAAGAAGATCACTACTTCCATTCTCTGTCCTTCAGGGGTTGTAACCTCCCATATTTGGGCATACCAGGTGCTTTGACATAACACTTAATTATTTCCTTGGCTAAGGTGATAAGGGAGGAGAGCTTGGGCTTAGAGGCTAATACAACTGCCTAACATGTAAAAACAGACCAGGTTCAAATCCCAGTAAGGGTATGGCTAGCTGATGAAAGCTAAATAGCTTGAAATAGATCTATACTAATCTCCCTTTATTTATTTATCAGCACAAATGCAACACAAAAATGGAGCTGAAAGGCAGAAGGGAAGCAGTATGCTCCCTCCCATATTTGGGTATACCAGGTGCTTTGACATAACACACACACACGTGTGTGTGTGTGTGTGTGTGTGTGTCTCTGTGTGTGTACGTACGTACGTACGTACGTATGTACGTACGTACATACATACATACATACATACATATATACATTCCACAAATGAGAACCATACCATGAAGAAATGTCTCTTTGCAGTTAATTAAACAACTCAAGTTTTACAACTAATTAAACATTTAAACCAGACAACTCTAACACACTTTTGGAAGGCCTTGAAGACTTGGTCTTCTGTTAGTGGGCCTGGGGAACCCAGAATGGAATGGAACCCAGTAAATGGCTAGTATGGATGTGTATTGTCACCAGGATGGGGATGGTATTCTATTATTTTTCTTTTTATTCTTTTTATTTACAGTATTTTATAAATCCTTGTTTTTATATCCTTGTAAACCATCTTGAGTCGCCTTGTGCGAGTAGGTGCCAATATAAATTTTCCACATACCGGTAAATAAATAAATAAATAAGTAAAAATAAACAAAACACAGAAAAGAATATTGCTGTCAGATATTTCTAAGTGTGGAAACAAATATAAGGTGACTATACAGGTAGTCAATTGGGTCTGGAATTTCTGTTGTTAAATGAGACAGTCATTAAGTAAGTCATACCCAATTGTATGTCCTTTCTTGCTGTCATCGTTAAGTAAATCACATTATTGTTAGGTCAATCCAGATTCTCCCATTGACTTTATCAGCTGGGAAGGCCACAAACGGTAAACACATGACCCAAGACACTGCAACCATCTTTGCAGTATTTTTAGGCTTAATGAGAAAGATAAACTTAAGCACATTGATGTGTAACCTGAAAAACCTCTATGTTGTTATTCTTCTAATGGCAAACAGCACAAAACCTGGCTACCTTCCTAGATACTGCAGGAGCCACATTGGCTAAGAGAAGACAAGTTCTTCCTCATCAGACCAACCATGACAGATTGACAATAAAGGGTCTATTGAATCTCATGCCAAACAATGTAAAAAGGGCAATACATAAAATGTGACTGATGGACTCAATAGCCCTGATTTGACAGGATCACATCCAGTGATGTATTGGGGGTGCTGTTGTATCTGCCCTACGTTAGCTTAGATGGCAAGGAATTAAATGTTGCCAGGAGAGAGCCCTTCAGAGCGATACACACAGGAAGCTTCTTCTTTTTCAGCATTGAGCAATGGCTCTATCTAAATCAGTGAGGTAAACCACAGCCATAAGAATGTTGTCCACCCACAATGTTTATAAACACTACATGTATGAAGTGCATGTAAGTACATTTGTACAGTGAAATTATTCCCATTCTCTGCGGATGTTTTTCAGAAGGCTCATTCATGGAAACATTTGTACATTTAAAACAGCTATGATTATTATATCCTCAGCACAGAATACACTAATTTTCATTCAGATGCTCATTTTATTTTCCTTAAATTTCTATGCTTTCCGGAGAAATGTGCAAATAGTTCAGTCTTTTCAATATGAGTTGACAGTTTAACTTTAAACTGCAAATTACCTATATTTGAAAAATAAAGCAAATTAACCAATTCCTCATTTTTATTTGGGACGAAAAGCCCACTGTTATAATTGCACTTTTTCCTTTAATTTTCTTAGAACCTTAATGGAAAGAGGAGATCACCTCAATTTCTTTTTAATTATTTTTTTCTTGCTACCACTGTTTTTCAGTTTCCTGAAAATAATAGACATCCAGGGTCTCCCAGGAGGTTAAAGCCAAAATGTTGATTTCTTATACTTCTGTTATAAAGTTAGAAGACAGGGAGCACTGCAAACTTATATACAAATATGATTAAATTAAATATATAAACTATGAGACTAGTTTTAATGTGATATTGTGTGAACTACACTGTAGAAGTAATACATATACTTCAATTCTTTTGTAAAAAAAAAAATTCGAATTCCTTCTCTTCTATTCACAGAATTGGAGGGGGAAGGATAGCCTCAGGAATATCATTCTGACTAACTTGGAGATTTCACAAATTATCTGATCTGAGTTGTCCCAGGTCAGAAAACAAAAATATATCATTAAATAGATTCAGCTTGAAAAAGATCATATACTAAGTAAATCTCTCTTGGTCCAGAAGTCTATTTTACCTGTTTTCTTCTCAGACTTCAACTATGCTTTCATCAACACAATAGCCAAATTTTACAACAACAATTAGAACAAAAGTGATACATTTTCCAGCCAGACCTATTTTGGTAATTTTATTTTTCTCATGTTTTCTGGTGACCTTTAATCATATTAATACAATTTAAAATGATATGCTCGATGCTTTCTCTGACCATCTTTCTTTTTCCTCATATTTTTCTAACAAAGACTTAGGAATGGGACATGAATCAGGGTGGATTACTGAGAAGAATTAGCACTGACACAGAATGAAAACTTCTGGAGTATTCCAACGTAGTTTCTATTATTAATTCAAAGGTGTTTTTTTCAAAAGGCAACTGGATGGTTTTTTTTTTTTTTATCAAGGAGGAAGAAGAAAATATTTTGCTCCTCATCCAAGAAGCTTCAGCAGTTGTATTGGTGGTGGATGGAAGGACAGTTTCTGACGTACTTATTCTTCCATCATCCACCATCATAATTGATGAAGCTTCTTGGATGACAATTGAAATGTTTTCTCCTTTTTACTCAATGAAAAAATAGTCCAGTTACCTTTTTGAAAAAGCACCTCTGAGGCAGCTGTGACATGGATAACTGAAAATCTCCACAGAGGTGATATTATTAACCTCCCAAAATTTCAAACAATACTTTTTCTGGGAAGGCCAGACCATGATGGTCTGACTTTTGGTTCATTCTCTGAAGCATCTAGGCCAGGGCTGTCAAACTCCCAGCCTGCGGGTCAGATGCATCACACACTGGCCATGCCCACTTCCAGTTTAGTGATGAAGAAAACATCCCAATATGTCACATGACACCGCTGTGACGATGTAAGTTTGACACCCCTGATCGAGACCTTAAAGATGAAGCTTCTACCCCACTAGTTTTCCTGCCATATTTTTCAAATCTTTGGAAGCACCTATTGAGATAGGAATGATTGGTGAAAGAGAGGAGCAGTATAATTCCTTCTTGGAAATAAAGAAAATCTGCAGCCTCAGCTTGTGGCTTTGCTGATTTATGCCATTCCCATTTTTCATTACTTCCTCAATTAATCAACTAAAGTGTTAGTTGATTGATTTACAGATTTGACTGGTGAAAGAGTGATAGCCCTAAGTAGATTTGATAAATGTAAAAACCAAACAAAATTCAGGCTGTGAAGCTCTTTAGCTGTAGGACAGACTAGATGAAACACAAGCTGTGATTTTATTAGAACTTGGGGGGGGGGCTCACTGTATAAGCCAAATTGATGGACTAGGCTGATATGGGTGGGGCCTACTGAAAATAAACTGCCAAATCATTTTGGACATAACAACTTAGTTTCACTAGATGATATATTATAAGATTTGTAGTGGCAACTTCAAAGATAGTCAGTCAAACTTTCAACAGCTGGAGCTATTAAATTTAGATGGTGAGTGATATGAGGCAGAGAAAAAAATGTAGATTGTTATTTCATACTTGTCCCTCTTGCCATTTAATTTATGTCCTTGTCATTATACCTTTTTTTTAAAAAAGCCTCCCTTTTATTTGGGCAATAATAGAGCAATTAACAGGACAATCAAAAAGCTCTCCTTCAATAATAGCAAGAGTTACTCATTCCCGAATAAAGACCAGATTTAAGAAACTGCTGTAGGTTTCTATACTGTTGGATTGGTGAGCCATGAGAGGAGGGGGGTAAAGATGGAGAAAGCTTGTTTTTCCTTAAGAAAAATGCAGAGCTCCTGAATAATTAATTGATTATTGCCTTCAGTATATTAACACTATTAATAATATTGTAATTACAATATTATACTTCTTAGGTTAATGACAAAAATACTTAGAAGTATCATATTCAAGGCCAAAGTCTCTCGGTTCATAGAACAGCCAATCCATTTTAGATATACTCCAACTCAAAATAACCAGGTTTATGAGATCAGATTTAAACACATGTTTCCATAAAACAATTTTAAAAGGTATATAACCATAGGATTATGATCCATATATTGGATTTTGAGAAGAATACATATTAAAAGAATGATAAAGTTAAAGTTAAAGATTGCCCTTGTCCAGTTGTGTCAAACTCTGGGGGGAAGGGGCAGTACTCATCTCCATTTCCACACAATGCTGCTGTCAGTGTTCCAAGTATCATGTAGAATTAAATCAGAGTCCAAGGCAAAATGATCCTTAAAGTTCCAATTTAATAAATCAGACATTTTAGCACATCTGTGTAATCCCAATTCTGGAAATTACATCATAATCCCACGCAGATAAAAGTTCATGATCTTGTCCCCACACTCACAATCACATGGTCCAAGCTTCTTCTACCATGCTGTCATCTCCACCCAGCTGCTTCCGGTCAGGTGTAAAAGTGCAGAGACAAAAGATGACCTTGGTCTTCTAGAAAAGAATGACAACAACGCATTCCACAATCCTACTCCTGTCTATTCCCCCCTCCCATCAACTATACTAATGAAACAGCATAATGAAATAAGAGAAAGTGTGGCAGGCCAAAATTCTAAAAGGAATATAATTGCAGGCCTGACAGCTGCTACCTTCCCTTCAAAGTGGTACTTATTTATCTACTTTCATTTGCATACTTTCAAACTGCTAAGTGGGCAGGAGCTGAAGCAAGTAATGTAGTGCTCAAGTCTCAAACCTGAGTTATCAGCTTTTGTGCCCCCCTCCCCGCAAAAAAGTATTATAGTCAGGCATACCAAGATGATTATTGATAAATAAATTATTTATAAATCATTTCTTCTGATAATAATAACAATAAAAGGAAAATGTGATGACAGCTTGACATGGACATGGCTTAAGATGGGAACTATCAAGAAACAAATGGAAGGTTTAATACTGGCTGCTCAAGAACAAGCACTACAAACTAATGCCATGAAAGCGAAGATACAAAAATCCGACAATCCAAACTGCCAACTTTGCAATAACAAAGTCAAAACTGTTCCACATTTAATATGTGAATGCAGCAAAATCGCACAAACTGATTACAAAGCTAGACATGACCGAGTTGCTAAATTAATCCACTGGTCATTATGTAAGAAATATGATTTATCCAGAAAGTCATGGGAACATAAAGTGGAAAAAGTTATCGAAAATGAGAAGGTGAAGATCTTGTGGGACTTTCAAATACAAACGGATCATCATTTCGGTTGTAGAGGGCCAAAGTGTATCAAATTTATTGCTATCTCTGTTCCTGGAGATGCCAGAGTCGAAGAAAAAGAACTAAAATAAATAATGAAATATCGCGACCTGGCCATCGAAACTACAAGGCTAAGGATAAAGCATGTAACAGTGATACCCATTGTCATCGGGGCACTTGATACCATGTCCAAGAATTTTACAAGATACATCAACAAATTGCAGCTTTCTGGAATAACACTAGTGGAACTGCAAAAAACTGTGCTACTCGGAACATCTTATATTTTAAGAAGGTACTTGGTTGATACCTAGGATGCTGGCAGCAAACTGTATCAACCATTAGCACCAGTCACTGGTATTTCTAATGCATTTTTGAATGTTCAGTTGGCTGAGTTTCATGTTTAATGAATAAAGCACCTAACAACAACAACAACAACAACAACAACAACAATAATAATAGAAGATTAGGATTAATTGGTATCACTTAAAAATATTTTTAGAACAAAATGACACTCCAAGTATACATGTCTCAGGACAAGGAAGCAATTATGATTTCAATGAATTTAACATGCAAAATTTGTACATGTTAAAAGGGTTTTTGAAAAAATAAGGTTGACAAAAAGGATTTTGTTAGTAAATTATATCAGGAATGTGGGGGTGATGGTTAAACATGGAATGCATGTGTAAGAGTATCCCCACTAATCAGAAGAAACAATTTATTTTGTTCTTTGTTAGTTGCTTCCTCTTCAATTCAAGGTATATCACCCTTTAAAAAAATATTCACACAAATGGGAACCAGTGAAAGGAAGAACAGCAAACCTCAGGTTCATATCAATAAATGTCTTGAAAGAGTATCCATGAAAGAGAACAGGACTGTATTCAGGAAATGTTCCCACTTGTGTTATTAATATATAATTTGTATATAGAACTAATATGTTTCTTTTGATATTGACACACCTTGAATCAAAGAGGAGGCAACTAACAAAGAACAAAATAAATCAATTGTTTCTTCTTATTAGTGGGTATACTCTTACACATGCATTCCATGTTTAACCATCATCCCCACATTCCTGATATAATTTACTAACAAAATCCTTTCTGTCAAACTTATTTTTATGTGTGTCATCAAAGCACTTTGTCATGGGAAGAAAACAATGCTTAAATCATGGAAGAAAAAGCCACAAAGTTCTTCATGAAAATCAAGAAGCTGGATTTCTTAGTCTTCTTAGTTTTAGCCCTACCATATCTGCTTTTAGCTTTCTAAAACTTGCCACCATAGAGGAATCATCACCAAAAGTAAACAAGGTTCAATGCCATCTCTCCACCATAGCAAATTACAAATTACTGAGAAAAAGCTAACATTCCTTCACTTCGTAGGTAGAATAGAAAATCAACCATATGACTGATCATAAATAAAAGCCCAGTCATAAAAAAAATCATTTTTTTCTCCTCACCTTGCCTTTTACATGCCTTCATTTCCTCATGTCTCAGGCCCATGTCATTGCACTGATTCCCCCCCTTCCAGTTTCTTGATGTGTTCTTTCCTCACTTTTCCCAATTTCCCATGCTCTGTTGGCCTGGATTTGAGTGGCAGCTCGGAGTCTGTAAGCAGGTGTTGTGGAAGTGAAGCGTGCTATTCAGCCAGTACATTAGGTAAAGTAACAGTCTCTTGGGAATGCTAATGCTTACAACTGCATCAGTCCCAACTGTTCTTCAGAGAAGAGAAAAGGGACAATCCTGACCTATTCAGACCAGATGTTTTGGAAACCTGCCCATTTTTAGCAGGCATAATTGCTGTTAATTTATCAAAAGTGTAATAAGTACCAAGGAAGCAGACTGTTTAGGTGCCAGCACTGAAAAAGAAAAGGGAGATTAGTTGTATATAACATGGGCTACACATACATGCACCCTCTCATTATGGATCTTTTAGACTACTTATTAAACCAGCTAATATAGCTTTTGTTCAAGAAATCTGATTTGTTTTACTCATGAGTAAAATGAGCAAATCTTTTTATTCCTAGTCCAACTAACATATCATATTCTATCAAAGTGCACCTTAAGAAAGTAGTCAGGTTTTATGAGAGAAATAGCTGAGTGACCTAAAGAATGTGTGTAAAATCTCAGCATTTGATCGTGGAAGTGTTTGACTTGGAATCCTATGAGGAAAATTTCTCTTTTGCTTCTTAAACAATTACTTTCAAAGGCCAGAGAATGGATTGGTAGATGGTGAGATGGAGAAGATTATGAAAATGATTATTTGCTTATATTTGGGCTTTGAAAAAGCAGGATAAAAAGAATATCAACATGTTCAAACTTTGATATTGGAGAAGAGTCTTGAGAATATTGTGGGCAGCCAAGAAAACAAACTGATGGGTCATAAAAAAAAATCAAACCACAGTTCTCACTTGAAGTATGAAGGATCAGGTGGACATTATCCTACTTTGAACACATTATGTGAAGTCCTAGCTCTTTGGAAAATGCTCTAATGCTGGAAAAGGTGGAAAGAAAGAGAAGATACCCAGAAACAAGGTGGCGTGCATCACTAAAAGATCTGAAAGACCATTTTAAGGTAAGATCATCAAAAAATCTACTTTTTTACTAAGATTTGACAGTGACTTGACAGCACATAATCAATCAATTACACATTCAAAGTGCCCTAGTTAATTTTGAAATAAATTTTGATTTCTTATGGCTTGCTCCCCAACAAACCACTTATTCTGCAAATTTCAAGTGCCCAACAATAAATTATTGTTAACATAATGCTATGTTGTTGTCAGAATATATTGAGTATTTCCAAGTTGGCTTCCTTGGATAAGAAAATGATTTGTGAGGAACACATAACCAAGCAGCTTAAGGAGTCCACCAACAAATGTCACTTCCTTGCTGAATGAGAGAGACTTCATGAAGACATTTCAAAATTTTCATCTCTTCCTAGGTGGGAGGATAGGTGAGTGGGAAAGAAAATACATAATCAACCAATTTAAAAACTTCTTGCTACTAGGAATTGGAAGACATTACAAAAATTATCCTGGTTTAAGTGGGCAAAATATAACTGATTGTATACGAACAAACAAAATTGAATTCAAGAAGAGTGGAATGTGCAGCAATGGAAAAATAAAGGGAAGACTGAAGTACTGTCTTCTTATCTGTAATAAATGAGCAAATGAAAATTAGGTATTTGAGGCAAAGAACCCTAAATCCATGAAAATACATAAGCAAATCCCAGAGCCATTTTTCCTAATTCTGATATATGTATGTATGTATGTATCAGTGGTGGGATTCAGCCGTTTTGCACCTATTCGGGAGAACTGGTTGTTAACTTTCTAAGCAGTTCAGAGAACCGGTTGTTGGAAGAAATCTCCTTTTGTTTCTTTCCACTTTACAGGGCTAATCCTGTTAAGAAGGCAGGAAGGAAACATTCTGGTGTTTCTAGCTAATCTTTGTTGCCCTGCTTACAGAAACTGCCTCTCTGGTTAACCCTTATGACATTGCAACAGTTAAGGTGAAGCGCCCATCGACCTTAGTGACATTGAGTTGGCCACACCCACACATTCACATGATCACCGAGCCACGCCTACCCAGCTGGTCACTAAGGAAGAGAACTGGTTGTTAAATTATTTGAATCCCACCACTGGTATGTATGTATGTACACACAGACAAACACACACACACAAACACACATACACACATAGACACATTGTTTATTTACCTATCCAGCTATCTATCTATAATACAAAATGCACACATACATACACATCATTACATACACATGCATTTACTACATTTAAATATGTTTGAGAGAACAAAGGCATGTTGCCAATGGTTCTAACTTTTTAAAAGTCAAATGTATTGAGCATATAAGCATTTGTTCTCATTATTCTTTCAAAGGACTGGGATGACAGTCAACCAATTTTCATCTGAGAAACACAGGGTCCCATGCAGTGAAACAGAATTTAGGTTGATCCAAGACGTTTTGCAGGCTCAAGTGACTACTTTGCCCAATATGACGTCTAAATTATATATAATGCTAAATAAATTACTTGAAATATTATTATTTTTTTCAAATTTAAAATCACAAATGTTGAGGGGCTTCAATTAATCTGGAACTTCTACTTTCTCAGTCGAAATGTGGCTTTAGGCCAAACAGCACCTGAAAGAAACCATTTTTGTTATGGTGGTGCTACAAATTAAACCCTCCTTTTCCAAAAATTGCCAATAAATGCACAGACATACACACACAAGCTTCAGGAAGGAACCCTCACTCAAATTGTTACAACAAACCCCCAGAGGATCCAAAAGCAGAAGCCAAAGAAATCATGTGTCCCACATTCAGAGAAAGATTATAATGGACTTGCAGATACTGTTGTTGCTTTGGAAATCAACACTATGTGGATGGATTTGAGTGACATACAAAATTTGCTAATAAATATATATTTGTTATGGGTTTACTAAAAGCAGTTTCTGGAACCTGATATTTGGATTGCTTATGTTAAAACTTTATTTAGAAGTAGAGGGATTATCACCTTTTTGTTGCACATATCACTCATTTTGAAGATACATATAGATCAGTGGTGAAATTCATTATTATTTTTTTTGCTACTGGTTCCGTGGTAGCTTGGTGGGCGTGGTGTGGTTAGTGGGCATGGCTTGGTGGGCATGGCAGGGGAAGGATACTGCAAAATCTCCATTCCCACCCCACACTGGGGCCAGCAAGAGGTGGCATTTGCTGATTCTCCGAACTACTCAAAATTTTCACTACTGGTTTTCCAGAACTTGCTGGACCCCAATATAGATTATATAATGTAATTATACATATACATATGAATATTAAGACTTCACCCTATCTTTTCAGTACCTTTATTACTCAGGTACCAAGAATTTGAAGGAACAAGATCTCTCCTTCTGAACAGCTGAAGTGCAAAGATTCCCTTTGCCTTTTGCCAAATATTACTTTCCATTGGAGATGCAATTGATATATAAGGAAAACAACATTTTAATATAATAGAATGCAGGAAAAGAAGCTTCATTCTAGTCTTATTGTTGCTTCAGTACCAGTTAAAATATTTTTTTTATAAAAGCCTTCAGTTAAAAAGTCTTATTAGTATCAATATTTCAAATTATTATTCATATTTTTATCATTTCATCATGTTATTTGCTAATCTTTCTGAAAGTTTGTAAACTGTCTTGATATTATTTTAAAAAGACATTCTGTTTCAAATAAAGTAAATGAATGACTCAATGAGGGGGGAAAAGCAGCTGGAGTTCAGGCAAATGCATAGGGTTTTTTTTCCATTCGAATGCTTGGATATGAGACCGCCTGGAAAAGAAGTTGCTAGACTTTTTTGCAATGGTTTTGAACACCATGTTAAAAAGCTGTCAGGGTCAAATCTATCAGTAGTTATGGCAAAACAACTGTATTTCTGCAGGTATAATTTGCAAATTCTGTAAAAATTAGTATTGTGACAGGGATCATTGCATTTGTAAGAGAAATCTCAGGGGGGGGGCAGGAAACAGAATATTTATAAAATTTGCCTATAAAGACATTAACATTTTAAACATCTTACATAATGGAAATTTGTCCTGGGAAAAACAACACTAGAGGGATTTGTTTTTAAAATGTTTGTAGTATGTAATATTTGCATTGAAACCTTTGTAATAGCAATAGCACTTATATACCATCGTATATAACCCCAGTCCTAACCCTAACCAACTTCGGAAGGATGGAAGAGTGTGTCATCTTTGAGCCCTATCAGTATCGAACTCCAGGCTGTGGGCAGAGTTAGCCTGAAAAATGGCATTCTAACCAATGTGGTTAATGGGCTCCTGTATGCCTTGTTTTCCTTGTGAAATTTCTATTAAAAGTAACAATAATATTACCTGTGCACAAATTTTCTATACATTAGGTAAAGCTTCAGATTAAAAAAAAAGGAATGCAGATTTATAGATTTTATAATAAATATATAAAACCACTTTAGAAACCAAGCAATGACAATGCTTCCGCAATATTTTTTCAGTTAAATAGATCATGTCTACACTGATCCGTCCATCCCTGTACCCCTGCTAGTCCTGTTGAGCTCTCTGTGTGGAATTATGACCTTCAAGCTGAAACATCTTGGCAAACCTACAGTGGATAATAAATTAAATAAATCATCTTGGTCCTTGAACATGACTTCATAGTATCAGAACCAATGATAGCCTTGTTGGAGATCCTTACACTAGGACTTCTGGACATAATTCATATCAGTGGTGGGATTCAGCCAGTTCGCACCTATTTGAGAGAACCAGTTGGTAACTTTCTAAGCAGTTGGGAGAACCAGTTGTTGGAAGAAATCTCCTTTGGTTTTTTCCTCACTTTACAGGGCTAATCCTGTAAGGAAGGCAGGAAGGAAACATTCTGGTGTTGTTTCTAGCCTAATCTTTACTGTCCTGCTTACAGAAACTGCCTCTCCAGTTCACCCTTATTCCATTGCAACAGCTAAGGCAAAATGCCAATTGACATGCGTGACATTGAGTTGGCCACACCCACCCAGTCACAAGACCACCAAGCCACACCTACCCAGCTGGTTATTAGGGCAGAGGACCGGTTGTTAAATTATTTGAATCCCACCATTGGTTCATATTGTCCCCTAAAATGCAGAAGCAAACTATTGATGTTGCTAATCGTTTTGCTCAGCTGCGCCAACAGAAAATTTTTTTTGTGTGTGCATGTGTGCGCATGTGTGCGTGCGCATGCGTGCGCTTTAAGATCGAACATCTTTCTGGAAACCAAGCTTGGGTATATTGCTATGTGATCTATTGAAGAGTTCAGTTGCCTCAGCTCTGTGCTGAAATATCACTCTTGTTAGAGGCCTTATGTGTCTGTTTCTCCATAACACATCTGATTGTCAGCTATAAGGAGAGCTGTCTTGACTTCCACCTTCTCATTCTCATTCTGTCTTATACAAGGACTGTTAAGCCGTGCTTGACTTTCAGGTCACAGGTGTGAAGTACACCAGGGATGAGTAAACTTCTGGATTCCCTTTTCATTGGGGGAAAAAAACCCTATTCTGGAAAAGAAATGGTGTTTCAGAGCAATCAAAATACATTGCCTGTGTTTCTTTATAGCTTATTTGCTCCTTATTCTGATAATATTTAGCAAAAGTCTCTCTGTTTTGAAGGAAAGGAATTTGTGATTTGAAGAAGACATTTCTTCTTTAGTTACTGCCTTCATTACATCCTGCACATCACTGTGCATAGAAAACGTCCCATATGGTTGAACTAAGCTGGAGGGGTTGCTACCAACGATGTTTTAAAAAGCAGATGTTACTAATCTTCAAAATATTACATAAATGATGTCATCCTTAATTGACAATGGTTGGACTTCATCAATTCCTTTCAGGAACATTTCCTCCTATTCCTCCCTCTCTCCTTTTTCCCTGTCTTATACTATTTAAATGAAAGCATTTCCCCCTCTTGAACAGAGCATGGCTTCAGAAGGCCAGGCCATTATTAGCACACAATTCACTTGCAAAAAATGGCATATCCTGCAGAGGGACACAAACATCTGTTCTGCATGAGGAATTTGAAAGAGCTTCTTCATAAATGAGGAAAAGAGGAAAGTTTCTTAAATCCAAAATTCTTACATTCATATTTTCAGATCCAAATCACTCACTTAAGCAAAACGCAAAGCAATTGTTATCCTAGGACTCTAAGCGTTTTCTGATAGTTTCTCATCCAAAGAATGTTCACTTTTGCAAGGTAGCTGCAATGTGTGCCCCAAAACTACTACTTAATCATTTCTTTTCTCAAGTTAGCCTACAATTTAAAAAGATAACCTACAAATTAAAACAAATTAAAAACATTTCTAATGCCAGTTATGCAAGCAGTATTTTCACTTTAGAATAGGCTAGAGCTGGAAGAGACTTTGGAGGTCTTCTAACCCAGTCCCCTACTCAAGCAGGAGACCTTATACCATTTCAGACAAGTGGCTGTCCAGTCTCTTCTTAAAAACCTCCAGTAATGAAGCGCCTAAGATTTCTGAAGGCTAGCTGTTCCACTGGTTAATTGTTCTCACTGTTAGAAAGTTTCTCCTTAATTCCAGGTTGCTTTTCTCCTTGATTAGTTTCCAAACATTGCTTCTGGTCCTGCCCTCTGGTGCTTTGGAGAATAATTTGACCCCCTCTTATTTGTGGCAAGCCCTCAAATATTGGAACACTGCTATCATGTCACCACTAGTTCTTCTTTTTTCTAGACTAGCCAAGACCAAATTGTGCAACTGTTCTTTATATGTTTTAGTCAACAGGCCTTTTTTGCGCACCAAACCAGTAGTAATGCTGACAGCAACCCACCTCTGCCCTACACAACTTCAGACAAATGGTTATCCAACATCTTCTTAAAAACTTCCAGTTTTGGAGCACTCAGAAAACTCAGTCAATCTGAGGCTCTTCTGAGTGTTTTGAACTATAGCTCCCATGATGCCCAGTAAGTTCAATCTATAATTAAGGATTCGGAAAACTATAGCTTTAAACATCTGGAGGATCTCAAACTGCCCAATTCTGGATTAAGCTCCATTTTAGCATTATATCTGACCCATCTAACAACCTGATGATAAATTCAAAGCCTTTGAAGTACAGGTCTATAGAAATAAAAGGTCCAAATTAATAGAAAATGCAGAACATGAAAGCAAAGCAGGAAGGGGTTGAAAAGTCTGTTTATTTCAAGGCAGTGATTCTTCACCATTAAAATGAGATTTCAGAAACCCTAGAAATGATGGAGGATAATACAGCATGTGCATATGTGGTTTTGTATGTATGACATTCTTTCAGGTTACATAGTTATTTTTAGCTGGTCCTTAACAGTGTATCTGGGAATGAGGAAATTCACCTGATCCCTGAGACCATGACATTTCCCTGCAGGGCGCCCTGAGGGAAAAATGTGGAAAAAGCCTAAAGCATGGCTATTGAATCAAACTTGTTTATACTGAAAGCAGCAATGCAAACAGTGAAATTATTTAACAAAACCTCTGCTAGAATATTAAGATAATTGGGAGCACATTTAAAACAAAAACAAAACAAATAATCTTGTATGACTGCTTTGAGTAAACTTGAACAGTGTAGTTAGAGATCTATACAGTTTCTACCAGTCTCAACTGCCCAAAGGAGCAGTCACTGTATTTTCTCTTTTTCTGAAATCCATTGACAGATGCAAGAAGGCAGAAGTAGAGGAGAAGAGAGTGGACCATGCGCATTTCTTCCACCTCCAGTATCCACTATCAAATGCATCTCTTCCCTCCACTTGTGATCAGAGGAGGAAAGAGAGAGAGAGAGGGAGGGAGGGAGGGAGGGAGGGAGGGGGAGAGAGAGAGAGAGAGAGAGAGAGAGAGAGAAGAGAGAGAGAGAGAGAGAGAGAGAGAGAGAGAGAGAGAGAGAGAGAGAGAGAGAGAGAGAGAGAGAGAGGATGTTTTTGTCTGTTGGGATCTCTGGTTGATAAACTCATAGACTCAGCGAATGTCTAAAAACACGAAAATTATCTATAGGCATGCTTCCCAATCCAGTGTGTTTAACTCTTTTAATCCTGTAGCATAAATGATTTCATGAAGAGAATAAATAAAAGAGGGGCTTTTCCATGTGAACAAGTACATTGATCGATTGAGATTTCAGCAAGAAAATACATTACATATTTTGCATATGTGCCCAATCGGATACTCTGATGCTGCAATGAGCCTGATGGTGGGGACTCTGTGATTATTACGATATTGAACTGCAACTTCTAGCATCTCTCCTCATTGATCATATTGCTTGGATAACTAGGAACTAGAGTTAGTTAGGAAGGGAGAGCCGAGGTGGCGCAGTGGTTAAATGCAGCACTGCAGGCTACTTCAGCTGACTGCAGTTCTGCAGTTCGGCTGTTCAAATCTCACCGGCTCAGGGTTGACTCAGCCTTCCATCCTTCCGAGGTGGGTAAAATGAGGACCCGGATTGTTGTTGGGGGCAATATGCTGACTATGTAAACCGCTTAGAGAGGGTTGAAAGCCCTATGAAGCGGTATATAAGTCTAACTGCTATTGCTATTGCTATTGATGCAGTGGCTCAGTGGCTAAGACGCTGACCTTGTCAATCAGAAAAGTTGACAGTTCGGCGGTTCGAATCCTTAGCGCTGCATAATGGACTCAGCTCCTATCCCAGCTTCTGCCGACCTAGTAGTTCAAAAGCACATAAAAATGCAAGTGGAAAAATAGGAACCATTTTGATGGGAAGGTAACAGTGTTCCGTGCACCTTCAGCATTTAGTCATGCCGGCCACATGACCATGGAGACGTCTTCGGACAGCACTGGCTCTTTGGCTTTAAAACGGAGATGAGCACCACCCTCTAGAGTCAGGAACAACTAGCACATATGTGTGAGCGGAACCTTTACCTTTTAGAGTTTCAAAATATTGGAAGGACCACAGGGTTTCCAGCCTCCTCTAGTAGCAATGATATCATCATGTGCTCATATACTTTCGTATTATTTTGATAAAAGTAGGAAGAAATTGCCAGCCATCCTTGCAAAGATTTTACACTAATGCTGTCCCAGCATTTTATGAAGGTTATTATTTCCCTTGAAAGAGATGTGATTTTTCTATATATCATCTTGGTTAATCTTTTAAAGTCTAAACGCAATTGGTATGCAAGGGCAAAAACAGAAAAGAGACAAAGAAAATGGAGGTGGAGCCCCCCTAATTTCTTATTTCTCTCTTTGCCTACATCTCTCTTTCTTCTTTCAAAACTGTTGGAGATTTCCTTATAACATAGGACTAGCAGGTCTCATAATATATTAACAGTATTTGATAGCAGATCTTGTTGTAATCATTGACAAAACAGCATAAAGTTTGGTTCCATTTAAAAGTAATTTTAAATAAAAACTTAGTTTTGTATGCCTTCATTTTAATTGGCCATAGTTCCACTCTTTTATTTATACATGGGTAGAGTTTTAATATTACATTTTATAAGTGCTGAGATTCTGTTGTTTCATCAGATCCAAGAAGATTTTAAAAAGCTTTTTCAGAGTTAAATTTATAACAGATCTCTATGAATGGCCTCTGCTAGGACTTTTTTTTTAAAGAAAATATATTCTGATTATACCTAATTTTACTTCCCAATTCTATGTATAAATATCAAAATATAGAGAGCATGATCTAAAATTCTTTTTCCAGGTAGTGCAAGTTATTAAAACTCCATATCTAAAGACATAAAGAAAAAGCAACCCCACTGTGGATTCTTTAATTGTGTTTTTCAGCAAACTGATTTAAAGTTCCCTGGGGCACATATAGTGCAGGATTGTGACATATCACACCAAGTTAAGTCAAACTCAAAATGTTATGTGATATGACAAGATGTAAAGCACATGATTAACGCATCCACTGGGAAGCTTGCCTTTAAGAAAACCATGTAGCAAAGAAGCTCTGAACTCTCTGAAATAAACATGGGGCTTTAAGAAAAAAAAAGGAATGAAAAAGAGAGAGAAAGAAGGAAAGGCTAGACTAGGTCACAGTCTTCAACGTCGCTGTAGGGAATCCAAATGTCAGAACTGTTGCTATAATTGTGCTGGCCAACAGAAAGAAGCCAATACACTGCTCTATTATTAGTGCCACATTAGTGCCAATACAGCACACTAAAATCCTAAATAAATAAGCAAATAAGATATTTATCTGTCTCACATTTATACCTTCCTTTTTCCCCTAGAAACTCAAAGTGCTCTAGGCCTTCTCCCTTAAATCCACTTTTGTAATAGCATGAATGTTTTCTAAACACAGCCAAACTTTTTGTTCTTATGTATTGCATTTCTGTTCTGTATTTCTGGCAGGTAATTTAAATGGTTGGTTGTTGTTCCTTTTGCATGCTTATAATTGGCTTGAGAGGTAGATCAGGTTAAAGCCCATAACTATCTAAACCTTTCCAGGCACCTTCAGAGCTAAAGAGGAAAGTAAAACTACAAGTGCTTGAATTATTAAATCATATTGCAGTTAGAACAATTAATAAGTGGAACAGCTTGCCTCCAGAAGTTGTGAATGCCCCAACACTGGAAGTCTTTAAGAAGATGTTGGATAGCCATTTGTTTGAAGCAGTATAGGGTTTCCTGCCTAGGCAGGGGGTTGGACTAGAAGACCTCCAACATCCCTTCTAACTCTGCTATTGTATGGTATATTGGCCTTAAAAATTTAAATCAATTAAGTGGGTGATTACAGTTAGCAAGAATGGATATGATTAAAATAAGATCTCTGAAAAACTTTGTGAAAAGGATTTAGGTTACTTCTCCATTCTTAGTCAATTGAAGGCTTTTTCAAGTGGGCTAGTTTTATTTTTCAGATGTTCATTTCACCAAACATTCTGAAAATTTAGACTTCCAAATAACCCACTTGTGGTTTGAAAAATGAAGCTAGAATTCCAAAAAATATATAATAGCAATTCAGAAAGACACAACACAATCAAGACATATTGTGATCAATGAGGATCTTACTTTGATTTCTAATGGGACATAGTGGGAATGTATGTAAAAATAGCTCAAGCATCTGGCTAATTCATTTAATTGAAAGAAGAGTGAATCTAATCACTTAATGTAGTAATATATAGCCCATACACATGGCCTAGGACCAGACTGTATGGCTCCCGGTCAAGCAATCTGCAATCTGGGAGCCTTTCTTCCCAAACCCAAACAACTGGTAATAAGCATGCTCAAAAAGAAAGTATTTTGCCAGCCAAAAACTTGCATACCAATTGTGCACAGTGCCCAACAGCCCTTATTATAAGCCAAACTGGCAATGGTTGCTGGAAGGTGCATATCAGCAGCATCAGCAATAAAGATATTACGCACAGATTTTCAAATTTTGTATCTGACAAAGTAATGTACAGATTATGGTTATTTGAACATTATAGTGCCAATCACACTGGAAAGAGGCTTTTAAGCTAATACAATCCAATGCAAGAAGAAAGCTTATTCAGTTCCATGGGACTCACTTCAGGTATGTGTATGTAGAGCTGCAACCTTAACATTCATGTCCTTGGGATGATTTCTAATTAATGTACACAAAATGTTATTGGCTGTGGCAATATAAAATTAACATGAGTGATACCTGGGGATGAATGATTTTTATTGCATCATAAATGGGAACAAGTAATTAATATTGCCAATAAATCCTAAATACACATGCACACATATAATAGAAAATCCCATGAAAATTAAGAATTCATTAAAAAGCATATGCAAAACTCAGAAGGTGAAAATAGCCTCCCTTCTTAAGTCTCTAGTGAGGAATACACAAAAGTGTGATAAGAATTGTAAACAATATTACACAGACAATGAATAAACCCACAAATAAAGTAATAAATGTTAATCAGGAGGTTGGATTTAATGGCCTAAAGAGCTCTTCCAAATCCATGATTTTAATTCTATAAATTGGCAGTTGTGCCAATATAGTGTGTGTGTGTGTGTTTGTGTGTTGACTACAGATAAAACCTGAGATAGCTAAGGATATTCATGAAAGAAAGGGGTGCGAGCTTTTACTTGTTTCTGGGTTTTATTAAGATTTATGTGGGTTTAATTTTGTTAAAAGGGGTGTGGGTTTTAAAATGGGTAGAAAATAAGCTAAGCAGACTCTTTCTCTCTCTAGAATCCAAGATGCCATGTAGGTTGCATCTCAGAGTGGCTAGAATTGCCTCTAGACCCTTTACTTTTTATTCCTATAATTCATTTAGTCTATATTTGATACATATGTACTTTGGCTCCTCCATGGGCATAAGCATATACATAGAACATATTTTGCAAACCACAACATAAAAGAAGGACTAGAGGTGATATGATAGCAGTATTTCGATACTTGAGGGGCTGCCACAAAGAAGAGGGGAATCAACCTATTTTCCAAAGCAGCGGAAAGCAAGGCAAGAAGCAATGGATGGAAAGTAATCAAGGAGAGGAGCAACCTAGAACTAAAAATAAATTTCCTGACAGTGAGAACAACAAACCAGTGGAATGGCTTGCCTTTAGAAGTTGTGGGTGATTCATCACTGGAGGCTTTTAAAAAGAGACTGGACAGCCACAGGTCGGAAATGGTAGAGGGTCCCCTGTTTGAGGAGGAGGTGAACTAGAAGACCTCCACAATCCCTTCCAGCTCTGTTATTCTGTTATATACTCAACCAAAAGACAGCTAATTATGGAACCTGTGATCCTGCTGGACTAGGATCCTGATCATACTGAGTGTCTGGAGCTTGGGAAGAATAGGGAGTGGGACTTTTCTCTGCTTTCTTTGCAGTTTGCAGTTTTGCATTTTATTAGGATTTGTATGCCGCCCACTCTCGAGAGACTCAGGGCGGCTTACAGATAAAGACAGGAAGGGGGAACATATAAAAATTAAAAAGTACAGACATTAAAATTCCACAACATTCATAGCTTAGAATGGGGCTGGATAAATCAACAGCCCAGGCCTGCTGGAACAGCCAGGTCTTAATCGCTTTGTGGAAAGCCGGAAGAGTAGTAAGGGTCCGGATCTCTATGGGGAGATCACTCCATAGGGCTGGAGCAGCTACAGAGAAGGTCATCCCTCAGGGAGTTGCCAGCCGACATTGACCGGCAGATGGAATCCGGAGGAGGCTTAGTCTGTGTGATCTTATAGGTCTCTGGGAGGTAAATGGCAGGAGGCGGTCTCTCAGGTAGCCAGGTCCTAAACAATGTAGGGATTTAAAAGTAATGACTAGCACCTTGAAACGTGTCCGGAGACCAATGGGAAGCCAGTGCAGCTCGCAGAGGATAGGTGTAACTATCGCTCGCACGGCTGCATTCTGGACTAACTGAAGTCTTTGAACACTCTTCAAGGGCAGCCCCATGTAGAGCGTGTTACAGTAATCCAGTCTTGAGGTGACGAGGGCGTGGGTGACCATCCGAAGGGCCTCCCAGTCCAGATAGGGTCGCAACTGGTGCACCAGGCGAACCTGGGCAAAGGCCCCCCTGGTCATAGCCGACAAGTGATGTTCTAACGTCAGCTGCGGATCCAGGAGGACTCCCAAATTGCGAACCCTCTCTGAGGGGCGTATAATTTTGCCCCACAGGCTAAGAGATGGAATAACTGGACCATCCTTAGGAGGGAGCATAAATAGCCACTCAGTCTTGTCGGGATTGAGTGCAAGTTTGT
Source organism: Thamnophis sirtalis (assembly GCF_051295495.1). Taxonomy (NCBI): domain Eukaryota; kingdom Metazoa; phylum Chordata; class Lepidosauria; order Squamata; family Natricidae; genus Thamnophis; species Thamnophis sirtalis. Next base: position 139,963,011 of record NW_028261381.1, read on the forward strand.
TCACTCCCATGCAGACCCTGACAGTCTCCAGGCACTGGCACATCACTTCTACCGCTTCACTGAGTTGGCACGGGGCGGACAGATACAATTGAGTATCGTCCGCGTATTGGTGGTATTTAATCCCGTGTTGGCATATGATGTCACCCAGCGGCTTCATTTAGGGGGAACAGGACCGAGCCCTGCGGCATCCCATAATTGAGGGGCCTAGGGGTCGATCTCTGCCTTCCAACCAACACCGACTGTGACCTGTCCAAGAGGTAGGAGGAGAACCACCGTAAAACAGTGCCTCCCACTCCCACCTCTTGCAACTGTTGCAGAAGGATACCATGGTCGATGGTATCAAAGGCCACTGAGAGGTCAAGAAGCACTAGGATAGAGGAGTGACCCCTATCCCTGGCTCACCATAGATCATCAATCAGCGCGACCAAAGCAGTTTCCGTGCTGTAACCAGGCCTGAAACCCGACTGAAAGGGATCCAGATAATCAGTTTCATCCAAGGTCCATCGGAGTTGAAAGGCCACCACCTTTTCAACAACCTTCCCTACGAAGGGGAGGTTGGAGACTGGACAATAGTTGTTCAAAATGGCTGGGTCCAGAGAAGGTTTCTTCAGGAGGGTCTTTAGTATGTTCATCTGAATGTCTATAGTCCCAAGGAGCATGAAAAACCTCCAAGTGTGTTTGTTAACCATAGTCAATAACAATTCTTATAGCTATACTTTAGGGTTATGCTTCTAATATGGACAAAAAATTATTTGGGGAACAGATCAGATGATTTGAAACAGATGTTTTTGGATTTTTTAAAATCCACATACAGTGGAAAGTGTGGGACTAATTTATCTACTCCATTTCAAAACTTTTCACACAATTACAATCCCAATCTATTTCTCCTGAACTTTTATGCAATGCAGATATATTTGTATACAAAAATGGCTTCTGAACATTCAGTCTATCATCACATTTCCTGGACGTTCCTTGAACTATGGAGGATACCTATTACTACCCCGCTCCAAGTGGTGTCCCATGCTTTAGTCCCGCCTGAGAAATCCTCTATCCTTCCACCTTAAATATGCAGTCCTGCATTTCACATCCATATATTGTAACTCCTCCCAACTTGCCTTTTAAGAGGCCACTGGTTACACCTTAAAGATCATCTCAATGGCCTTGAACCATCCCTCCCTACTTACTTTTTAACAGGCCTTTGGTTTTACCTGTTATATTAGTACATTTGCCCTTATGTTCTTATCATGTATGCCACATCCATCCCTGGTTGTCCTTTTTATCTCTACATTTCACCTGATACCTTGATGCTCATAACCATTCCCCCACCCTGGGGTAGACCATCTAATCCGAGTGGCACTATGTTCTTGGCCTAGAATATTCCCTATGTGTTTCCTTTCACACAATTACAATCCCAATCTATTTCTCCCGAACTTTTATGCAATGCAGATATACAGTACTGCAGCAAAAAGACCACACATGCATGCACACTCACTGTACCTTTGGTTATTTATTAAAGATACTACCAGTGGAAAAGGTAGAGAGGTATTAGAGAGATCTATCTCCATATCAGAATGTCCTTTATAATCATCCCATCACTGATCAACATTAGTCACAGGGAAGAGTAACTTAACCTTACTCGTATGGTTACATTGTGATGCCTCATGAATTGTCTTACCTGATTAGCCTGACTATGGATTATTTTATACCGCACCAAATAACACTGAATTAATGTCCTAATTTCTGCTTGAATGTCCAGTTATGTCCTGTTTGAACCTCTTGCAATCTTATTTTTTTTAAAGTCAACAAGAAGTTTTATGATCTTCCTTTTTTCCCCTATAAAGCTCACTAAACCTTCTTCTATGAAATTTGGCACAGATAATCATGGAATCATGAATCTGTCCTTTAGGACATTAAATTCAATACCTTGTTTAGTGTCAAAATCCAGATAAAGCCTCATGACATATGACTGTATAGTTCCACATGGTCATATGTAGAGAGGACTCCATAGAGGCTTTCTGGACCACAAATTTCATCTAAGTCTATTTGGAGTAAAATAGTTAAGGGAGCATAATAATAATAATAAAAAACCTCTGTTCCAATTTCTCTGAAATGCAATGTGCCTTATTCCTTTATAATAGTCTAGCTATCCTAAATATTATATAAATATATATAAATATATATATTTATGTGTATTTATATACGTGTGTGTGTGTGTGTGTGTGTGTGTGTGTGTGTGTGTGTGTGAAGTGTTACTGTCATTTTAGTGTTTCCCATTGTCACTTCCTGCAAATTGTGCTGAAGAACTATGGAATGAATCAGATGAGATGCCTTACAGACTGACCTACAATCAATGGAATCATTTACAGAACAATACAACTGTCTGGCCCGCAAAATGGTGAGGAGGTCTGTCCTTGTAGCTGCTTGAAAAAAATTATGCTTTGCAAAGGAACTACTTCTGGTAGTTCTTAAATGACTAGTGAATTCACATGTTTAACAAGATACCTAGCCAGGATGGTCATCCCCTTCTACTGAGGGTGCAGCTTTAGGACAAAAGCACATGAAGCTATGAGAGAGAAAGGAAACACCCATTTAGCTTAGCTGAATCTATCCTGGTGATTAATGGGGTGGCAGTTTTTGCAGCCAGATCTCATTTACATCCATTATTTCATATCTGAAATTTGTTTATCAATGGCAACTCAGCAAAAGTTAGCTCATAAAAGCCATGGTGGTGCAGTGGTTAGAATACAGTACCACAGACTAACTCATTGCTCACTCTAGGAGTTCGAACTGCCTCAAAGTTGATTCAGCCTTCCATCCTTCCAAGGTTGGTAAAATGGGGATCCAGATTGTTGGGGGCAATATGCTGACTCTGTAAACCGCTTAGAGAAGGCTGTAAAGTGCTATGAACCAGTATATAAGTCTAAATGTTATTGCTATTGCTATTACTTGCATGTACAAAAACCTCAGAATCTTCCAATTTATTTAAATATTAACACTCCATTGTACAATAGGGCTGAAAAACAGATGAAAAAGAGTGATACCATAAGTAGACTACACAAAGCAGTTCTCGTTAATAAAGAATCCAATTTGTAATTTTCCAAAACTGGATTGTAAATACAAATGCATGCACTAGTTCTCACAGATTTATTTCTGAAATAACTTTACTTCTCTATAACATAAGAAACAAAAACTCATCTGCGCTATTAGAGTTCTCACATCAGGAATATGTGTTTTCATATTTTATATGTGAGGTTTTGAGTTAGTATCATGTATCTGCTAACTAGGTCTTACACATTTCTCTGAACTATCCTTATGCCACATCATGAACATTATTCCCATGTGTAGCTATTTATTCACTTATGGAACAGTACAAGAAATCAAAACCCATTTGTTATACATAGTTGTGGCATAGACACTGCTGTCCACTTTGGCCAATACAGGAATGATATGATCAGCACTGTGGGAAACTTTGATTCTGCAACCCAGTGGATCATGTGTCATTTGACAGCTGCTTGAGCTGGACGTAGTTATATGGTATGGAGCAAAATAAAAGACAAACTCATGTCAGCTAAAATATACATAACTGGGCATATTTCTGTAAATTCAGGAGTATTGGGTTTCCCACTTATTAAGGCACCTTCAGTCTTTTGGCCTCTACTCCTGGCTTTAAACAGTGCTGTTTATGCGAGCCTAACACTTACTGAATTGGTGAGAAATTATGGGAAGTATTAAGCAAAGGGGGATTTTGCTGAAGGATTTGGAACACACAAATGACAGTGTAACTGAGAAGAACTCTTTCACTGGCAGCTCAAGAAACGACACCATTAGAGCATGATTTAAAAGGGACCATAAAATATTAACATCTTCTATGTCAGACTTACAGCTAATTTTCCCATCCCAGGAATGCATTCTGTTGGATATGCAGATTTTAAAAGTATTGCATTATTAGATTGTCCACACTTCTGCCTTATTAGAGTGTTTGCATGCAAATTGCTATAGGAGTTAATGCCTCCTAATAAAACAGAGGAAATGATTACATTATCAATTTTTAATCACAGATACAATTTTCACAACTTAATCTATGTCTCCATTTTAAAGTCTGTAATAAGAGACAGTTTACTTTTGATTTTACACCGCTATTGCATAGCTGTCATCATTCCTTTTCATTGCTAACTAATATATCTCACTTATTTTATCAGAGTGTTTAGTATGGAGATGTGGTGGAGATTGCCATTAATAATGTTTCCAATCATGCTTAACTTTGTCATTTTGCACACCCAAAGCAGCCAGACAGCCATATATAGCAGACCATAAAAAGATGTGATAAATTCCTTCATTTTGCCAAATTATGGACTTGAGATTGTAGGAATGCAGATCGAATCTGTTATTTATTGCCACAAACTCACATATATGTGATAGGTGATGATTCTCCCTCCCCACCTCAAAAATATCCATTGATTCTGGAATTTCTTTCAGACCTGAGACATTCCCATAAAAATATAGAACCCCAATATCTTCTTTCCTCCATTCATTTCAAAACTGAAAATTGATCCCTTGCACTAAAGGAATGTTCATTGTCTAATTCTTGAACTGAACTTATAGTTATCACCCATGCATCTCTTCTATCAAAGACTAAAAAAGCTATATGAACATAATAGGTGCACAAACCAGTTTTTGATGAACTATCCAGAACACTTGGCAACACCCATCAGACAGATGGGTCACTATTCATAAGTCATTCCCAAGCAGGTGTGACATAGACAAAGTTTTTGAACCATTGCATCTGCACCTGTCCATGTATATTGTCCATTAGAAATTTTGATTGTGTTTCATGTTTAAAACTCAGAGAAGTTACTTTAGGAATATTTCAGTCTGTGGGTGGGAGTGTTTTTGTCCTTGGGATGGAGGAGAAAAGGGGATTATATATTTTAGGTACAAAATTACCTCCAAATACAGACCAGTGGTGGGTTACTCCTGGTTCGACCCGGATTGGGTGAAGACAAACAAAGTTGCTGGTTTCCTCTGTGTAAAGTAAAAAAGTAAGTGCTCATGTAGGCACCCAGTTGTAATAATCTGATCCATCTAGACAAGCAAGTTATATATATATATATATATATATATATATATATATATATATATATATATATATATATATATATATATGTGTGTGTGTGTGTGTGTGTGTGTGTGTGTGTGTGTGTGTGTGTGTGTGTGTGTGTGTGTGTGTGTGTGTGTGTGTGTGTGTGTATGTATATGTATATGTATATGTATATGTATATGTATATGTATATGTATATGTATGCATGCATGCATGCATGCATGCATGCATATGCATTACTTGTTGGCTAGATTGCTGGAGACAACAGCAGCAATAGAAAACAAAGGCATTTGATTGGCTGCTTTTATGTGACATGGAGTGTTGAACTGGAAACATTCATCATCTGAACCAGAAAAGTTTTGTTTACATACTTATCAAGCACAACAAAGATGAATGGAATGTACATTCAAAGATATCTTTGAATGTGTATGTGCTGTATCGTCACTGAGTTACATTCTGTAAGATATGAACTTCACTACATATTTCCCTATGCACTACTAAAATAGACATGCACATATCCTCTTTATGCATGACTAGAATTATATCAGAACAAGAGTAACTGACATCTTCTTGACATCACTTTATTCAGAAATTCAACAAGCAAATTGCCAAGTTTTAAAATATAATGGAAAAAACATGGTATGGCTCTTGATGTTGACTTTTACAGCTTGCATGTTATTAATTAAACCATCAAGTAACAGAATAGCTTAACCATGGAATTTTCTTATTGCATTTAAAATATGAGCAATGTAGCAAATTGCTTTAAGTGAGAAACATGGATTATTTTACTAAAATTCTAATCTTAAACACTGTAAGTATTTTAATCAATGGCATTAAGCAGTTTCATAATACGCTTTTGTGTTCACTGGTTTTCATATACTCCGTTGTAGCCGTCCTTACAAAAATCTGAAAAAAGTGATATAATTTCTAGATTGTATTGCAGTTAGGGAGTTCTGAGACGTAGCTGGTTCTGGGGAGCAAAGAAGAATTTATTGCCTATAGAAGTTTCATTTCTTAGAGATTATCATGGGAAGATTCCACAAGTGTAGATCTTGGTTTGACAGAAGTTCCACTAAAGTTTATTTAATCCAATTATGATTAGGCTTGGAAGACTAAATCAGTAATTAATTAAAAATCTCCAAAATCTTTGGGAACCATTTGCCTTTCCTTCTCAGATAATTTCTTCAGAGTGTATCAATGATCCCATCTTTGTTAACCGTAAACAGGATTTTGATTTCCTAAGAAGCAACAGTGTGGCTTTCCAGAAAAGGGAAATAGGACAGATTGACCATCCTTGTCTAATTCTTAAAAGGCTAATTTAAGAGAAGCTTATTGGAACAGGAAAGAAACAGTTGGCCTTTCTTTATTAGCTTTAGGAGATATTCCATGATGTTTAAATCTTGTTCTTCAGGCACAAATGTTCCCATAAAAGAAACCATGCAAACTCAGGCACAATATTTTAAAATTGCTCACTAATTTTTATAATAATGAGCTGCACTGGAAAAAGTACAGAAAAAAAAGAGCCAGATTGAGTTAGTCTCACAGAACAAATGGAATCGCCTTGCTTCCCATTTCTTCTACTGTTATAAGATGATCAACATACAGAGATACACGAACACAAAAATATATTTGCCATGGTATATAAAGACAAGCCTTTTTAGACAGTTTTCTTTTAGGTAAACAATAGGTGAAATTGCCATAGACCTAACACATGCAATGAGTCAAACGGGCATCTTGTAAAATTTTCACTGGTATTTTATTTGACACTGTATTGAAGCAAAAATTGGAAATTGAAGAAAGAGCGTTGATGGTTTTGAATTTTCAAAAATAAGTTTCAGAGTTTTCTTATGGGATATTATGGAATGTATTGTTTATAACTAATGTGCACAGACAGATCTGGATGACCAGTGGATTCTGACCTTTCCTTTATAAAGACCACAACAGCTACATTCAGGTAGTCTCCAGACAAATCAAGTTAGAGATTGAAAGAGGCAGCCTCATAGAACCAGAAAGTAGGAAAAGATCAATTAAACCACTGTGTTCACTTCCCTCAATGCTGAAAACATAATTATCTGCAACGGGAAGGCTCTGAATGCAGTGGAATGTTCCATAGAAACATTAACACATATTGTCTATGGAGATTCTCAGTCATCCAGGTTATGGTTATCTCAAAGGTGCTTTTTTTTCAAGAGGCAACTGGACTTTCTGGTTTTCTGGATGTTTCACTTCTCATTCACTTCTCATTCTTCAGTTCTGACTGATAGGATGATAATCCTATCCATTCCCTATCCATTCTCCACCATCCAGTCAGAGCTGAAAAAGCTTCTTGGATGAGAAGCGAAATGTCTTCAAAGAAAAATCAGACAGTCCAGTTGCCTCTTGAAAAAAAGCACCTTTGGGATTAAGACATATTGTAGTACCAATTGCAGTGTTCTATTCATGTTGATATGTTATGTGCAGACTTAGGCTTCCTGCTGGAGAAAGTTGTACAGGAAGTATGGAGACTATATTTTCACCTATATCAGCAACATGATTGCAGGAAGTGAAGGGTGGTTATTAGTTGTTGAGTGCTGATTTGAAATCACAAAGGCTCTTTATGTTTATATCTGTTATGATCATCAACAGTTCTGAAAACTAGCCTATAAGCCTGGAATCCGCAACATGATTCTTGCATGCACCATGATGCTTATATTGGGCCCAGCTGGCATCCAAAACAACTCCAAATTAAATAAAACTAATGTGATTTTTAAAAATAAATAAATAAAAAATAGATAACATTTCATGAGATTACCAAAATCTTGTAATATTTTCTATCAATACTGTAGATTTTGGGTGATAACTAACTAATATGATTTAGTGATTATCTGAGCTTTTTGTGTTTTTTACACCTTTGTATTTGCAGTAACTTCCCCTTTGTGAGCTACCTCAGACTCTGCAGTTGGCACTCAAATGCTCTTGAAGCCTAAACAGTTCAGAACTTTATAAAGTTATCCATGAACTTCATGCATAAAGGTCAATGGTTCAATGGCACAAATGCTTACTCTAGTGAAATAGAACTATTAAATTTGGATATGCTGAAGATTTCATGCAGGAAATGAGGAAATAAAACAAAGGCAAAATAAATGAACAAGTAAGTGGCAGACTTGCAATCATCAAATTTTGTCACAATGAAACCCTTTCTCCAACTACCAAAAGGGATAATAAACACAGCTTTTTTTTTCTTTTTCTTTTTTGCTATCTTAGGGGGGAAATATATTCTTTTACTCCTAGTGAAAACCTTTCTAATAAAGAGTTATGTGCTTTGGTATCTCAGACTCATGAGTAATTTAGAATTCAGCTATCCACCAACTTTTCTAGTTCTCTGGACATTGTGATGCATTTCTCACCAATGTAACCTTTCAAAAATGCATATTTAAACATACATTAGGAGAAACAAGAAAACATTTTCAAAATATACTCAAAACACTGTCTTGAGAGTTTTTTTTAAAAAAAAATGCACAAAAATACAAAATAGAATGGTGTTATGAATAAAGCATTGGTGAGAAATAGATTCATTTTAATTAACAAATGAAGAAACAAAAATACTAGGTACAATTCCTTTTCTAACAATCAATGGATTCTTACTTGCTTGTTACAGTGTAAATTATCTTCCTTGAAAATTTCAGTATGAAATTCAGACTGAGGAAAAATTAGTCAATAGTTTTTGTTTGAATTATACTTCTGTAAATTAGATGCCTTGACTAAAATTTAGATTAATTAACTGACCAGTTAGATAATTAAGTAAAATAAAACTACTAAAATATTACTTGGTTGAACATTGCAGTTACTGTTGGTGTTGGGAATAATAAGCAATAATAACGATGTACTTTGGTATTAGAAGAATAAACTGGATCATGCATTGAACAAACCATGAATTCATTTCATGTTTTCTATTTTTGAATTTGAGTATTTTCTACAGCAGAGATTTCAAACAATGACTGAAAGTCATGTAAAAATATTCACTGTTATTAAGCTCTCTAACTAGCCCTATGGATAATTTGACTGTCCCTGGATTAACAATTCAGAAATGAAAAGAGTTACTAATATGAAAGTAGAAGCTAGAAGGTTACTGAAAAAAATAATTTAATGAAAAGCCAGTGTACTCAAAAATGTCACAGGGGAAAAAACACTTAATGAAGGGATAATCTCTTCTGCTTTATAGTATACAGAGCAATAAATGGTATCAGAGGCTTAAAAAAATCAGCAAATCAAGATGGAATCATTAAAGAACTTATCCAAAAGCCTACCTATAGCTGGGCAAACTATCTAAACTCTAAGGAATCTTTTTAATCCTAACAATGGGTCAATAGCTGCAATTAATGATCTTGTTGGGCATCATGAACATCTGAAAGTAGATATTTATGTGTACTTATTCCTTGCTTGTCAATGAACAATCACAAAACAATTCCACTTGTCCCTCTGCATGATCTAATCAAAATTAATGTCATTCAAATCTGTTTGCTCCCCTCTAATTTGTAGGAAAAGTAAATACTGTACACCATTACATTAAATATGGTATACTGTACAGAAATAGAACTTGTAAATTTGCTTTGGGGTTTGCAAGTGAGGAAATATGAGATTCTACTTCTCATATCCTGAAACAGTAGTCACAGGGGAGTAAAAAAATCAAAATGGCAGCTGCAACACATGTCAAAAAACGGGAAAAGCTTTGATTGCACAGTCATTTCCCCCTTTCCCTCAGCTCCCTGGAACATGCCTTTAAGTAGTGGCTTTAAAAAACCCTCTCATGCCTAGCTGTTGAATCAAAGCACCATGGGAGCTTTTCTTCCACTGTAGTTTCTTCCTAAGAATGATCACCTGACTGCAATTCTTAAAAGTGGAAAAAAGTTAACCCGGCAAGCAACTGCTGTTTCCACCTTGAGCACTTGTAAATTTTTACAGAGGCTATTTTGCTCCTTCTGTAAGAGGGAAATCAACCCAAAACATGTCCCTGTTACAGGGGATTGGAAACAGAAGGGGCAGGATTTGGCCACCCTTTTAATAAAAATGAGATCCTAACTATACTCTCAGCAATTGATTAGCTATGAATATATGCCGTCTTATTTCTTTCTCCTGTAGCTGTTGTAAGTGCCCTCTGGGTTAAAAGGCAAAATATGAATTTAATAATGAAAAATATCATTGTATATTTATACATTACTTATGTAATGGGTGTTGTATAAAATGTTTGTATTATTTTAGTTGAATCCATGGGGCTTCATACTGGAGAAGTGTCAGCTACTTGGCATGACTTCAGGATAAAGTAAATTCAACTAGCAGTTACAGAGGAAGTACAAGGTGCAGGAATCTTTGAGGCAACTGTACACTTTTTTTCCATCTACAAGGCTATTACAAGGATTATTATGGTAACATGTTGAATACTTTGATTCCCACCATCACCACCCTCCATGAAGCTGTTATCAACCTTCTTCTACCTATATTCCCAAGTAGAAAAGAATAGTCAAACATTCACATGTTACTTGAAGAGGAATTAGTTTTATAGAGAGGTTATGATAAACCCATGTTGAACCACAATTCTCAGTCTCCTCTGTGGGAAGCAAGATGAACAATTAGCTCTCTGCTTCTCAGTAGTTTTACTATATATTTCACCTGAAAATGGATTCTCCAGGAAAATGTAAGGAAGTTAAACCTTCTCTCTATACTCCTTTAATGCTTGGCATCCTTTGAGCAAGCACCATTTCATGTGCCAAATTATGTGTGTTTAGTTGATGGTGTGAATAAAGGCAATGCGACTTGGAGCTGCGATCAGCAGATTCATTTAAGCAGTACTCGGACTAATGCTAAACTCCTGCATTTATATGGGGGGAAATGCATTCCTAGAGACTCATTTCACTGAATTAACCACTTAGGCAGATGAAAAGCCATTTGGGCTATCGAACTTTTACATAGGAACATGGGTATAGAAGAGGAGTTTAATTAAAAATAAATAATTCCCCAGCCACTTGTCTGAATGCCGATACATGGGTATGATTTGGGGAGAGTATTATAATGCATAAGTAGAAGAGGAATTCCACTATTTAATTATTTCATTGTGTCACTGATTTTATTTACTTTTTAAAGGCCACCTTCAAGGGCAGATACTCTCCCAAGGCAGCTTGCAATAATAAATTCACATACAATTAAGACTGGATTAATAGAACTGAAAAGAATGAATCCATAAAATTTGGAGTTTAAAACATGGCACCATCTAAATCAGACTTTCTAACAGATAAAACTCAGAATAAAGCAATAAAATATGCTCAGGGAAAGTCAGACAGAATAAATGGGTTTTCATAACATTTGATTGATGGGTTTGATGGACCCCAAATAGTCATCCATTCCAAGGATTTGGGGGCATTGCAAAAACAAACAAACAAACAATTAAATAAACATGGATGAGGGGGTCCTATGACCAATTTTAAAATATGGGTATGCTGAAATAGATCAAAAACTACCTATAGAGAAAGATTAGCCATATTTTATTGAAATAGGCTATATTAATAGAATCTGACTGTATCTTAATTCCCTTCCCGCTACTTACCCCAGTGATTCAAGGAGGATCCTACCTTAGTCTCCTTTGAATACTACCTTGGGATTTACGGAACATTTCCGCCCTCTTTGCTTACATAACAATTCTTGCATATTTCTGTCAACATTATTTCTCTGACTCTCTTCAGGATGCCTCTGGCTCATTCAGGATGCTGACTTGTGTCACGTCAAGTGTAGAGAAGATCAAAAAAGAGAAAATCCACATTAAAGGAAAATAAATGAATAAAAGCCAAGTATGTTTTATGTTTTTTTTAATGTTTTATTAAACATTTATAGGCCGCCCTTTTCCCTGAGGGGCCTCAGGGCGGCTTACAATAATAGGGGAGGGGAGTGCAGGACAAAACACAAAAAGAAAATGTGAGTAAAAATAATTAGCGGTAAAAACACAACATTCATTCAACATTCGGGAGGGGCGAGAGTAAAGTCTTATCCCCAGGCCTGACGGGATAGCCAGATCTTGAGGGCTGTGTGGAAGGCCTGGACGGTGGTGAGGGTGCGGATCTCCACGGGGAGATTGTTCCATAGCGTCGGAGCTGCAACTGAGAAGGCTCTCCTCCGCGTAGTCGCCAGTCGGCACTGACTGGCGGATGGAATTCGGAGGAGGCCTACTCTATGCGATCTGATGGGATGGAGTATCACTCCGTATCACTCACTCATCATGAAATCTCCAGAACCATAAAGCCTATGAACTTGAAATTTGGCTTGTATGTTCTTCTTGCTTCTAGGTGCTTGCTAAAAAAGGATTTTTCAAAATGACCATCAGGTCATTAGTATTTCTTGTACAGTAATTAACACACTCTGATGATAAGGCGTTCTACTCCCCCTCCCCACCTGAAAAGAACTCTGTTCCAACTGTCAGTTGCCTTATATTAACATGCTCTGATGCTAAGGAGTTAAACATTCTACTTCCCCTCCCCATCTGAAAAGAACTCTGTTCCAACTGTCAGTTGCCTCACATTTCGTTACCTCGGTTCAAACTGGCAGCCATTCCACTCCTTCACTGAGGAGTGGTCTGGGGCTCCTTATAGTACTAAATGTTGATATCTCACCAAAATGTCTACAGCTTGCACCTATAGAATTGCTTCCGGACTCAAGGCCATGGGAGCAATACTCCCTTATGTGTTTCAATCACCGACCGCCACTGAGCCAATGGATTGAACAGGAATGAATCAGATTTCTCCTGCATTGCCTGATCACATAGTTTTGTCGCGAAGCATGAGTATCCAGCTAGTAAATAAATAAATAAATGGAAAAAAGTATTGTAAATGAAACTATTTATTCTACATGTTTATTATGTAAAAACAGATAGAATATCACCTGGTCATTACATTTGAAAAAGGATATAAATATTAATGTTATGAAAAGAGTAATCCAAAGGCTAAAAAGGCTCAAATATCTTCAACTGAGAAAAAGTTAAATTGGGATTCTTTAACATGGGAAAACAGCACTTGACATCTATAAAGAGTTGGAGTGATACAGGGGTTAAATATTGGACTTGGACAGGAAAGACTCATGGAAGCTTAATGAGTGACTTTAAATAAAAAAAAATACTTGAGGAAAGAGTGGTATGTGTGCCAGTTTCAGCTTGTGAAGAAAATGTGTGATATAAATTAAATCTAACTAACAAAAACAACCAAACATAAAGTCATTTATGGCAGGAAAAAGCTGGACTAAGTAAAAATTTTCACTTTCTAAAACATGACGACCAGGGGTCAGTCAATGAATTTGATTGGAAAGAGATTTACAACCGAGAAAAGAAAGCACTTCACATAATGCAAAATTAATCTGTGGAATTCAGTACCATAAGATATAGTAAAGGCAAGGAGACCCTGTGGATTTTACTCTGCTAGTCGTCACCAACTATAGGGGGTGATGCTCATTTCTGTTTCTAAGGTATAGTGAAAACCACTAATTTAGATAGCTTTGGGACAAGTCTATCAAAGGCTGATAATTGTGAAGATTTAGTATTATCTCTGGAGTGAGGGAAGATTACACATATGTCAATTGTAGAGAAACAGTTGTATGTGGAATTATACTTCCTTCTCCTACTTACAAGCACCCCAGAGGCATTTGGTTAGCTGTATTGGGAAACAAAAGGCTGGAATGCATAGGAGTTAGGTCTGATCCAGCAATGATACTCTCATGAAATTTAAATAAATCAACAATAACATCAACTGGGACACAGAGTTGACGGGCTCAAAAATAGATGTCCTTAAGTATACTAAGGTACGTGAGTACCATGTTGCCCACCTCTGAAATATGTTGAACATTTTGAATTCTGAACAGACCATATTGTTCCTCCAAAATAAGATGCCTTGCCCAGAATACATTCATTTCTTTTGACATTCAGAACTTTCTTTCCCTATGGAATTGTTAGCTAATATATTAGTTTCCGGTAAACATGGGAATAGCCAAACAAGCTGAATTGGCCTTAGGAAGCAACAATGAAATAATAAAATGTAATTAAATGCAAGTACCAGGAAGGAAGGATTACTCTTACTGAGACCAAGAAATCAATGTACTGGAGCAGGTATGAAAAGGTTGCTGATTGCATAGAGGGGCATAGTTCACTATAACTAAAATCAAATTTCCTGATAATCATGCCTAATTCATAATAAAGAATATCACAATGAATCTGAATCCATATATAATTATTGGTGGTCTTTATCAGCATGACTGATTACTTCTGGACCTGGCCTTATTTACAGTTCTGGGAATTTGCTAGGCCAACTTGCTATGGACCAAATGTTTCATTTTCTGCCTGTATGTGTTTAGCTATTCTGTCAACGCCTAACACTATCAGCTGAAAAGTTAATTACAGATGGCTTCTGAAAAGAAAATGTATTTTTATTTGAAATGTAAAGATAAATAAATACAGCTGGAGGGAAAATGCCATTAAAACTCCTATGAAGAGTCCCACAATGTTCCACTTAGAGTAAACATTCCTCTTTCTGCCTTTTAAGAACTTGAAACTTCTTCATTCAAGGCAGCCTTTCTTTAATGTGGGACGAGGCAAGCTGGAAAGAGAATTTAGTTAAAACTCTGACTTGAAATTGACTCTTACATGAGATTAGAGGCAATGGAGGCCCAGAAAGCCCTTGCTGTTTTGGTAATGTGGAGTCTCTGACTTACAATTTCCACATCTTTCTCTCTTTCTCTCTCTCTTTCTAATGTAGTCATATAATTGGCACTCTTTAAATGGTGAAGTATTTTCTCTTAACAGATCCTTAGAAGGTCGACTATGCAGAACCAGTCAAACAGAATGGTTTTTCCATATACAAACTGATTTCTAGGCAGAAACCTGGGGCTACTGTAATTAACAAACACAGTTTTGAAAGTAGTAGGTTTCTCTTTTAAGACTCCAAAGAAAAGATTAGATTTCTTGTTTTTGTTTTTCCTTTTAAAAAATCATGATATTCAGGCAATACTTTAGTTATCAGCTTAGATAGAAAGGGCATTTTATAGCTGTTGAGATATGTTTCAGTGAATGCCTTTAACTACTCCTCTTTCAGATATTGAATGAAAATGTATGCTTAAAGTATTATATAATACAGGGGTCCTCAATCCGCCAGACCAGCAGCAGACTATGGTGTTCCAGAATCCAGGCCGTGCAAACAAGCAAAGTCCCATCCACAGGATGCAGACATCACATGAAACTATGTCCCCTCCAGTCCGCAGAAAAACCTCTCTCCACAGAACCAGTCCCTGGTGTCCAAAAGGTTGGAGGACACTGATATAATACTTAAATCAATGGTGGGTTCTACCAGTTTGGACCATTTTGGGCAAACCAGTAATGGTTTGGTGGCCTGGGTCACTGGAATCGGCAGCAACCCAGGCCTGCTATACCCCCAAACCGGTTCTCCGGGCAGTGCCGTGGGCACAGCCATCTTGCTTTTTGCTTCTGTGCATGTGCAGAGCAATTTTTATTGCACTGTGCATGTGCGCACAGCGCACATCAAGCATGCATGTGGTGTCCATGAGCAAACTGGCAGTAGTAACTGCCAGAACCCACCCCGATGAATGGAGGAATGGGCTGAAGATTTTCCTTTATTTTATTTTATTTATTAAATTTATTTGCCACCCATATCAAAATGATTCTGAGTGGCTTTTTCAACTAAGAAAGGATATTGCCTGCAATCTTGAATGTCCTTGGACCTGGGGGGCTTAGATAACTGTTGACTGGTTTCAAACTTTCCTTTTCAGAGGAGGTTGTTGAAAATACAGGTCAGCTATAGAACAACAGAGGGAAAAAACAGATTATTTGGATCTTTTTTAGTTAAATTTCAGGGCTGTTTATGGGATCTTCCAGCAGTTTTTGCTACCATCAACTGTAATCTCTTACTAGATCATCTGCAAGGTTTTAAAATCACTGTTTTACATATTCTTCAGTGGATTAATTTAGTGAATATTGATAAGAAATCAATTTGACAGCCCCTGATATGGCTCAGTCCTTTCAACCCTGCCCTTTCTATATGGGAGATGTCATTCAAGAATTTAAGATTACTATGCTGATGATAGCCATCTTTACATCACTCCCTCAGGCTATAGGGGTAGGAGATGTTGTCATCTTATCCTGGTATTTGGAGGCTGAAAAAGTCTGCATGCGGACGTCTCTGTAGCTGCTCCAGCCCTCTGGAATGATCTCCCCATGGAGATTCGTACCCTCACCACCCTTCAGGCTTTCCGCAAAGCTGTCAAGACCTGGCTGTTCCGGCAGGCCTGGGGCTGATGAGTTCCCATCCCCACTCGAATTGTTACGACTGTTGAGGAGCTTTTAATCTGTTTTTTTGTATTTTGTTTTTTGTCTCGTTTTGTTTTTTGTATTGCCCCCCCTTTCCTACTGGTTTGTTAGCCGCCCTGAGTCCCTCTGGGAATAGGGCGGCATACAAGTTTAATAAACTATAACTATAACTAACTGCATGCAACAGACTGAAGTTGAATCCTAATAAGATGGCATTGCTGATTGTTCACTATGGTTCGTTATTGATACATACAGCACCAGTGTTATCTTTGGATGGTCATGCACTACTTGGGAAAGGTTTGCAAATTGGAGATCCTTCTGCATTAACAGCCACTGCTTCAGCAGAAGCTGAAAGCTGTTATTAGAGGAACATTTGCTCAGTTGGCTACTGCACCAGCTGAGGTTTCACTGGTGCAGGGGATCTAGCTTCAGTGACTCGTGTCTATTTTTTTCTTCTCTTTTTGTCTGTTTTGTTCCTGTAATAATTGTGGATGATTTATTGGGTTGTGATTCTATGATACATATTTAATATTGTGCTCTGAGTTGTATGTGATTACAAACTTAGATTAAACAAATAAATTTTATGGTGAATGTACCAAGGAAGTTTTAATTATTGTTTTGTACTGTGGAAGCCATCAAGAATGGATGGATGGATGAATTGGAGAGTGAGAGAAAGAGAGATGTCATTATCAGCAGCAAAGCACAGGTTTTGTTCCTTAAGTAACAGATAACAAAACTGATGCTCCCAGACTTATTCAGGTGCTATATGACACAGTTCAATGAGTTTGCCAATAGAGGAAGGAGGACACATCGTGAATTACCCTTTCCATCTATCTACTGTTGCTCTTCCCTCTGTATCTGGCATATTAGCTCACCAATGGCAATATATTGTCTTCAATATATTGAAGTCAACCATCCAGGTATGTTAGGGAGTAAAGCAGCAACAGCGTCATGACCTATAACAACCAGCTAATGGTGAGTGATCCAGGCTGGAGAACCAGTAATTGACAAGATAACAAGAGCAGTGACAAGCCATGATCTGCTATCTTAGCAAAAAGTACATGGGGTAGAAAAAAAAATCTATATATCCAGCTAATCTCATAGCCTCTCATTTTCTTTTTTAAACCCTTTGTTTTTTAATAATTTAAGTTTGGAAATTTTTATATATAGTAAACAAGCTTTTACTGAGTTGTAAGCTAATCAAGAAAGCCAAAAGCATGATTCTGGGATTCAACATGTTTTTTTTAATTCAAATGTCGAAATGTCAAGTGCAAGAAACTGCCTTTGTTAATATGTGAGTCAGGAAGTCAATAAAAATAAATAAAAATTGGATGGTAAATAGAATAACAAATATCAGTGATAGAGATAGGTTAATATCAAACAACTGTGAGAGATTTGACAGAGATCGGACATGATTGATAAGTGATTCTGGAGGGTCAGTAAATTAAAGCTGTATTTATAAAATGACCTGAATATTAGTGCTTGAAGGAAGCAGAAGTCCCAAATGAAAGGAGGAGGAAATCTCCCAGCTGCAGGCAACTACTGTGAGAAGACTTGAAATCCTGATGGCTGAAAAATAAAAAAGTGACCTGAACTTGAGATGTTAAATGAGCGGTGTTAAACTCGCATCATCATGGCGTCATCATGTGATGCACTACAACTTTTTTCCCCTCTGCTAAACCAGGTGTGGATGTGGTCAGTGTGTGATGCATCTGGCCCATAGGCTGTGAGTTTGACAGCCCTTTTTTAAATCAAACAACAGAACCCCGTACCAGAAGGTTTCAGGTGAAGATCTGATTAGCAGGAATTTCAAAAGTATGTTTTGAAGCATCTTAGAAAGTCTATAGGTTGTGAGATATTCACAGGTGTGAAGAGTAAGAAAACTTGGCCTATTAGGGGATTCTAAACACTCAGGCTTAAAGATTAGAAAAAGAAATATAAATTTAATTCTCAGAACAGATCCACCCATATAATGGTAATATTATCATTATACTTTACCTGGTTTGTGATTCAAGACCTGATTTTGAGAGATTTTGTAAATTGTTCAGAAATTCAACCCTCTTTGTTCCCAAAATATTCTTCTTGTGTCTTCCATACATTCAGAACAGTCATTTTTTTATTTGCTCATCTTGACAGTGACAATTTTCCTGTGACTCAATCTTATAATAAAAGCACTCTATAAGTATTATTTCAGTGAAATAACTGATCATACATGGTCTTCCATAGTTTTCATTGAACAATTTTAATTAAATATAAAGCATAATTAATATGCCTGAAAATTTAGCTAGCTCAATCTGACAAATTCTCTTTACTATTTTTAATACTAGTTTACCATTTCTGGTAGAAGAAATGGTAAAAGAAATGGTAGAAGATTCTTCTTTGCTGGGCTCATTAATAAAGCCACTGAACTGAGAATTGAAGTTGATGTTGTTGTTTTTCCATGTACCATGGAGAATGATCTTAATGATGTGCAGACGGTATACATCTATCTAGTTCTGAAGGAGAGAAAAGGAAAGTTCTGGAAAATAAGACTGTCTTTTTCTAGAAGTGCAACCCTTAGTCTTGAATCTTCAAGTTTTAGATCTTATTTAGTAAATCATAGAAGAGGTGGCAGGACTGTTGTCTTAAAAATAGCATAGAGGGAGTCTAGCAGCCTATCTTAACTTACAGGATTAATATAGATACCTAGATGTCTATGGAGGTTCTCATTCATCCAGGTCATGTTTGTCCCAAAGGTGCATTTTTCAAGAAGCAATGGACTTTTTTGTTTTTTTAAAGACATTTCGCTTCTCATCCAAAAAGCTTCTTCATCTAAGCTTCTTGGATGAGAAGCAAAATATCTTCAAAGAAAAACAAGAAAGTCCAGTTGCCTCTTGAAAAATGCACCTTTGGGAGGGACAAAGTTATTACACAGAGGCAATGGAATGAAAATAAAGTTGTGCCATCTGGAGAGGGGTGCTTGTATCAAGTTTTGTGATTGTATATAAAGCAGTGGTGGGATTCAGCCAGATCGCACCTATTCGGGAGAACCGGTTGTTAACTTTCTAAGCAGTTCAGAGACCCGGTTGTTGGAAGAAATTCATTTTGTTTTTTTTTCCATTTTACAGGGCTAATCCTATAAGGAAGGCAGGAAGGAAACATTCTGGTGTTGTTTCTAGCCTAATCTTTATTGCCCTGCTTACAGAAATTGCCTCTCCGGTTAACCCTTATTACATTGTAACAACTAAGACGAAGTGCCCATTGACCTGAGTGGCGTTGAGTTTGCCACGCCCACACCAAGATCATGACCACTGAGCCATGCCTACCCAGCTGGTCATTAGGGCAGAGAACCGGTTGTTAAATTATTTGAATCCCACCACTGATATAGGGATTAATAACTCTTGTACCATGTGTTGATAGATCAGCAGGATGCAACCTGTTTATGGACAAAACCAAATTGTGGAAAATACAAGGAAGGGAATTTTATTCACTGTTAACCATTTTTTATTTATTTATGGAATTTATATTGCTGCCTATTTGCACATGGTGACTCAAGGTGGCTTACAGAATATAAAACCTCACATAAAAACAAAAGCACTAATAAAAGAAGTGTCATATAATAAATTAATATAATAAAATCACCACCACACCACCCCAGCAACAGCACCTCGCACGAGCCATTTAATGGGCTGCATCCTGCTCTGGGTTCCCACTGGCAGAACCAGGTCTTCAGTGCGTGAGATGACCAATGATATGTGAAGGGATAAAAATATATCACAGAGAAACTGAAATTTCACATCCCCATATCTAAATATTTACCAATTCTGCATGATTGTCTAAATGTACCTTGCAAAATACTAGATGTTGAAAGCCTGATGAATTTCCTACAAGGACCTTAATTTTGAGAGTTTGATTTCATCCTGTCATAAGTTGTACTACCCAGTAGTTAAAAAACTCTAATGAACTATGCAAAATTATGACTTTGGGGTTGCTGATATAAAGTAATTTACTCGCTGCCATTCTGAGAGCCTGTGAACTTTGTCCATAGTAGGAGTCAGACTAGGAACAAATGCTTTGTTCTTTCAGAGTTGGAAGGAACAATCTCTTTTCTTTGTACTTGAATCCTATGTATCAGCCAATGCCCGAAACATTTAAAACAATATGCTACATTCATACTAGAATTCGCACCTTGACAGAAACTTTGTACCACAAGTGTAATGGCTGAAAAATTTATCCAGCCTATGGATTTACACGGTTCTCTCTATTTTTTTTTCTTTTTGATATTTTTCCTGCTGAAGAGTTCTGGAGAATTTGGAAGCCTGCACACTCTTTTGTGCCAATCACATCAGTCAGTCATTTTATTTCAATCATTGACCAGCAAATCTTTTGTGCCATTTTAGTTGTATATTTTGGTTGGTATGATTTTTTTTTCTCCCACGTGCCATAGCTATGAATACTGTTTATATCCTCCCTTCCATTTTTTCACTGGACTCCTAAAAAGAACATTTTATACTAATGATAGCAGCAATAGCAGCAGACACTACAAATGATCAAGAGTCCCAAATATGGAAAAAGGTGCTATTCATGCAAAAGGGGAGAAAAAAGAGTTACAGAAGTCAGACTGGTTATTTTCACTCATTTATTTAGATCAGGATGGAGTTTCTTACAAGAGAAAGAGAATAGAAGAGGAGAAGGGGTGTTTCTTTTGTCATCTTTTTTTATAAAAGAAGGGGGAAAGAAAGAAAAGTGTTTGCCTTCACGGCTTTGGAGTGCTCGCTAATTCCATCTGTCCACAACAGAGCCATCAGAACTGCGAGAAAAAGCATTTCCATATGTGCAAATTACCACGCAGGCTCTTAATCTGTGCTGTGCTTCTCTGAAGTAGATGGCGAGGACGGCTGCCAAACCCCACTAATGGCATTCAAATAAAGGACTTTATTGGTTTTAACTGCCACTATTTTTTTCCCAAATAGATTTAGAACAGATCCCCTCCCCCTTCTTTTCATCTATTTTTTTAATAGCATCAATTTGCATTTCTACCAGTCATCAAATGGAAAATGGCGATTGATGTCAATTGCCCATACCCTGATGCAGAAGTCTTGGAGGAAGGAAGGGGGTTTGCCTAGGAAAGTCAAACAGCTGCTGGGAGGGATTCAACCTCCTTACTGTCCCTTCCACAGATGCATCATGTCTGGGCCAAGAATCAACTATTTATTTTTCTATTGAACATCATTGTTTGGAAATCTGTAGGCTAATTTTATTTTCCTTTTATTTTTATTTTTAATGCCCCAATTGTTCCCTCCTGATATCTTCAGTATATTTTCTCTGTGCTACATGTTCATGATTTTGCAACCTTCCACCACCAACTTTGGAATTTCTCCAAAACCTTGGAAAGGATACAGGAATTCCCATACACACTCCGAGAAATAGAATAGAATAGAATAGAATAGAATAGAATAGAATAGAATTATTTATTGGCCAAGTGTGATTGGGCACACAAGGAATTTGTCTTTGGTGCATATGCTCTCAGTGTACATGAAAGAAAATATACATTAATCAAGAATCATAAGGTAGAACACTTAATGATAGTCATAGGGTACAAATAAGCAATCAAATATAGAAAACAATATGTCATAAAGATACAAGTTACAGTCATACGGTCATAAGTAGGAGGAGATGGGTGATAGGAACAATGAGAAGATTAATAATAGTAATGCAGACTTAGTAAATAGTTGATGGAATTATTTGTTTAGCAGAGTGATGGCATTCAGGGGAAAAACTGTTCTTATGTCTAGTTGTCTTGGTGTGCAGTGCTCTATAGCGTCGTTTTGAGAGTAGGAGTTGAAACAATTTAGGTCCCGGATGCGAGGGGTCTGTAAATATTTTCAGGGCCCTCTATTTCAGTCATGCAGTATACAGGTCCTCAATGGAAGGCAGGTTGGCAGTAATTATTTTTTCTGCAGTTCGATTATCCTCTGAAGTCTTTGTCTGTCTTGTTGGGTTGCATAACCAAACCAGACAGTTATAGAGGTGCAGATGACAGGTGACAGACTCAATGATAAAGGTGTAGAAATGTGACTGATTCATTTCCAAGTCTTTCCTGTGAGCAAGTTCTTCTGGACTATCTGACCTTCACATGCTACTGAGATTAAAACTGGTGCTATAGTGATAAAGAATAGGAATTGTAAATTGAATTATGGTGGATTGGAATGTGGGTTTCTGACATACAGGTAGTCCTCAACATATGACCACAATTGAGCTCAAAATTTCTGCTGCTAAGTGAGACATTTGTTAAGTGAATTTTGCCTCATTTTATGACCTTTCTTGCCACTGTTGTTAAATGAATCACTGCAGCTGTTAAGTTAATAATACGTTTATTAAGTGAATCTGGCTTCCCCATTGACTCGGCTTGTCAGAAAGTCACAGAAGGTGATCACATGACCCCAGGACACTGCAAACATCATTAATATGAGCCAGTTGCCAAGTGTCTGAATTTTGATCATGTGACCAAGGGGGTGTTGCAATGGTCGTAAGTGTGAAAAACAGTCATAAGTTACTTTTTTCAGTGCCATTGTAACTTTGAACAGTCACTACATAAGCATTATAAGTCAAGAACTACTTGTATTCTCTGATCCTTTAAATTCATCTGGAATCAAACATAAAGTCATTCTGAGTGTGAACTTAATTATAACCAGATCTGTACACCTTCTTCCAAATCAAAAAGTCATTGCTACCATATACTGCTTTTTTCATGCTTTAATACACTGTGTGGGAAGAATATTATTTTTACCAGCCAGTTAAATGTTTATTCTGTTGTATTGATATATTGGTTCCTTATCCATTTAGGAACAATTGGCATTTGTTCATCTTCCTTTTTATGACTCTGTAATCCAGAGGTGTCAAACTCACGTCATCATGGCAGCATCACATGATGTATCAGGACTTTTCCCCTTTTTGCTAAAGCTTGCATGGGCGTGGCCAGCGCATGACGCATCCAGCCCGTGTTTGACAGCCCTGCTGTAATCCCTTAATTCGGGGTAGAGTCAGGGCGATTGGATGAATCTGAGAATTTACTGGCCATATAGGAATCCAAACAGGCATTTCTAAATTGATAGTCTATCTAGAAAACAAACAGGCACAGCCTATGCATCCCCTCTTCTCGTTCTAAAGCTATTTGAAATGCAGTATTGTAACAAAGCAGGAATCCTCCTGTCCAGGAGAGGGAACATGTTTCAGGCATCAGCTTCTTCCCTCTCTCCTTTCCCTTTCAAATATGGATATCTCTCATGCCCATAGCTTGGTTGTACCCAGTCCTGGCTGCTACATGTATTCTCTGTTGTGCTGGAGTCAATGAATGCCAGAATGTTTTAGTTGCTTTTATTGTAATGTGAGCTTCCCTTGGCATTAATTTTTCAAAGTTGCATGCTTTTTTCAGTCTCCTGCCACAATAAACCAGTTCATTTCTAATATGCCACATTGCTCTCTGAGAGAGTTTTGTGGTTTGTTGTGGCATTTCAAGGTTTATGCTTAGATTGGTCTATAATGCAAATGTCAAGCTTATGTTGGCTAATATGCACACTCAGTTTCTTTATTGTACTCCATCTTCCATTAACAGTGCAATCCTATACATGTCTGTTCTAAAGTCTGCACCATTGAGGCCTATGAGATGCAAGCACAAAAATGTCCCCACATGGTACAGCTAGTCAATAAAGGTTTCAGTATATTTCTTTATTCTGGCTTGTAAAAGGTAACAATGCTTTTTTTTAACTTGTCATGACAATGTAATTTATGGCTTCTGTTAAATGTTGATTAACTACAAACTTCTACATGGAATTCTTTTGTAAAATAGTCTTCGTATGGTACTTGACTTAGGAAGGTGCTGAATTTAACATTATTTTAACTGGCTTTTCACCATAATGGACACTAAAATGACTTATGAAGAAAGTAAAACAAGATTTTAAAAATCCAAATAAATTTTAAAATAAACGCTCTTAGTGCATATGAAGCTAAAATGCAGATTGATTTGGAGTTCCTTTTTTTTTAGAGTCTTGCAAAAGCCTATGCAAATAAAACTAATTTAATTTACTACTGGAATTAAAATGAAGACAACGACAGTTGCATTTTCCTGGGAAGAGTAGCCCATATACTTTCTTTACATTGGTTTTTTTTTCAATGCTAAAATCCTAGGATCTTCAGAGCTGCATCAATCAGCAGCTGTTTCCCAACATTTTGACACAGGATGCAGACAAAAACCTGGCAGTAACCCCAAAATGTGTTAAGTTAGTTAGGCTTCTAAAGTAATTGGGATGAAAAAATAAGAATATTGTGAGTTAGCCAAACTGCAGTTCCAATCGTTTCTCCTCCCACAATCTACAAGAAACTATCTGAATTATGAAGGGTTGCATACCAGCGCCATAAAGTATTGCATCCGAGAGAAAATAAACATGCCTAAAATCCCAGTCCTGATCACCTCATGATCAGTCCTTCTCTGTTGCCAGACAAAATCTAAATCTGAAATATTTTCTTAGCCCCATTTTCCCAGCATAATGTTATTGGCCAGGTTATATGAGAATACAGTTGAATCACAGTTTCCATCATCTGCAACCACCGTAGTTTTGGTCACGCTGATCAGGGATGAAAGCAACTGTTCGCCAACAGTTTTAGAAAGCGCTATCTCTATAGTTTGACAGGAGACTAATATTTTACATTCCTATTGCTTTTCATATTGCAAGAGGGCTGTGGAGTTTAAACCTTCTTTCTGAACTCCCAAGGTTGAATCCCTGACAAACAGCAAAAAGCATAATAAGGAATCTACATGTAATCTTTCATAGTAATATATTATCATATGTGAACCTTATCCTTCATACAATACATTTTTTACTGTATTTGCCTCATTCTTTTTTTGATGGCAAAGTGTCAAGGTGTGCATACAACTGATGCTTGGAGACATTCCTCATTGTTAGGAATCCAGGGTTACAGTTCTTGACTGGAGTGGCTAAAAATAAAAACCATACTTTCTGGCATCGAGCAGTTCCATGTATTAACCTTTTTGTCCGCCAAGACAATCACAGCAAACAACATCGGGGGGGGGGGGGAATGCATCTAAAGCGTCATACTACATTGTATTGATGCTTTGTGCAAAACAAGCATACGCTGAAAGATATGAAACCATATTTAACCAATCAACTTGTTACTGAAGGAGGCTCCTGATGGCTGCGGTAGAGACAGAGACAATAAAAATAACAATCAAGCTTGTAAATGGGGAACATTAGTTTTATGGGCCAGGAGGTGGGAAAGAGCCAAGCTACTAGGGAACAAATAGGTCTCCTGAGGGGGGGAAAACAACAACACCCAGGATAACCCATGCTGAGAACACATCTAACTTAATGAAAGGACTTCTAATTACGAAATTGCATCTTGTTGTTGCTTTTTAAGCTAGAGAGAGGAAGCTAGCTGGAATGGACATTACTATTTAAATGAAATTAGTATCGCTATATTGAGGAGGGGGAGCCCAGTTTTCTTAAGAAGTAATATTAGCTGGGTCAATTAAGAATATGATCAAATCAGAAAAGATGTATTTATTATATATTTGATTTATTACTCTAGACCAAAGGAGAGTCCTCAACAATGCCCAAAATGATGTTTAAAATACTTACAATTTTGTTGTTAAGATGGTATCATTTGACATTTAACAAGGCTATGCATGTGAATATCCTGCAGAAAATCTATAACTCCAGACTTTAAGAAGTCTGATTGTATATGTAACTTTCATCTTGCCTCATAATCCCAGTTAGTATCACCACAGTAAAGGCTTGTGATATCACCAGGCTGGCTTTCCAGCTGCAAAGAATATGGAACGAAGGACAGCCTTAGATAATTGAATGCTCTATCTAGAATAGCCTAAACTAGGAAGGCTAAATCATTCAGTCCAATAAAACTTTTATTATAAGATTATGGTAACAGCATCTTGCTGTTTGATGCCGTTGAATGTGTTCTACGCTCTCCATCCCTTTATTTTTGTGAGAACTAGGGAAGATCTTATCTGAAATGTTTTCTCAGGTTACAGTTCTGACTTACACTGAAGTTTTGTTTATTTGATTGTTGCTTGGTAGCAGCTCTTCCTCCTGTTCCTCAAGGTTCTTCCTTCTTCCCAATATATGGAGCACTGTTCTCCCAGGCTGCTATATTTGACTCTTTTTAGACATGTTACATCTGAAAAGTTCATAGTTGGCTTTGGCGTATCTTCCATTTTGCCAGTTAATTTAAAGTGAAGAACAGGGAACCTTGGGCAGTTGGAATAATAAAACTCATTTTTCAAACCATTAATAGTTTATCATTATAGACTATGCTCACTGCTGAAAACTTGGCTAGGAACTTAAAATTACGATCTTTCTGATGTGTCTGTATGTTTGAAATATTGGTAGCATGTCATGAGCATTATGGCAGCTATAGACGAGTGGTGGTGGCAACAGTATGGCAAGGACGGGCACAACAGAAAGCAGAGAGTCAGCCTGTAGGATGCCAATATGTATGACTACATGGATGCTCATAAACACTAATAATAATACAGGGTCAATTTACATCACAGATAATATAGGTAAAATGAGGCTGTGGCAGTATCCAGATGTTGCAGGCTGGTGTGTAGCAGCCTGAAATTGTTTATTATACTTTATTACATCAATCAATCAGAATAGAACTGGAAGGGACCTTGAAGGTCTTCTTGTCCAAACCCTTGCTCAAGTCCTATACCCATGCCCTATACCATTTCAGACAGGTGTCTGTCTAGTCTTTTCCTAAAAACTTCCAGTGATAAAGCACCTACAACTTCTGAAGGCAACCTGTTCCACTAGTTAAATTGTCCTCACTGTTAGGAAGTTTCCCCTTAATCCCAGGTTGCTTCTCTCCATGATTAGTTTCCATCCATTGTTTCTTGTCTTGCCTTTTAGTGCTTTGGAAATAAGTTGACCCCCTATTCTTTGAGGCACCTTGACTAACCCATTTTATAACCATCACAACTTACAACCATAAAAGCAGACTCCATTATGCTATAAACCTGTACAGGGGTTGTGTTGGCATGCCATGAGGTCCCCATAACTACCTGCACCTTGAGAAGAGTGTTTTGATCCCAGAATGGTGTAATTGGCTAGAGAGGGAACCAATTTACACTGGGAACCAACCAATCTTGCCAGTAATATTATGATGTTGACATTCTAGACCACAGATGTCACGTGACATATTGGAACTCCCCCCCCCCCCCCCACATTCTCTAAACTGGATGGCCAGTTTGGATGGCATGGCTTTGAGTTTGACAGCCAAGTTCTACACTATATTGCATATTATTTTCAAATTAATCTAATTTGTTGGAGACTATATATTATTGATGAGAATATCCGATGCCAGTGATAAACAAAGTAAATAAATAAATAAAATTCACTAGTAGACAGAATCACCACTTTCTCTCTGCCATCTTCTTTCCTTCCTCCTCCTCCTCTTCCTTGACAAGGGACAGACTGACAGATTATTCTTGTCATCTCTTATGGAGACTTTAAGTTAAATAAAGAGGAACAGCTTCAGAGGAACTGGCAGTGATCCAGGCCTACCACACCCCTGAACAGGTTCTCCTACAATGACGCCATCTTGATTTTTGGTTCTGAGCATGCACAGAACAATTTTCATTGCAGAAATGTAATTTTCCCCTTTTTTTAACATTTTGCACATGCACGGACCTTTTAAGGTGCAAATGCACATGCGCACAGAGTAAATTTTTTTGCATGCCGAACCGGCAGTAATGCTGGCAGCAACCCATCCCCGTACAGGTTGCATACTCTTAGTTTAAATTCCACCAATACTAATCAGACAATATCCATAAAACAACATGAATGAGCCACAGGTCTGGTTAATTCTTTATCCCAGTTCTGAAAGCAATTTTAGATTGTCTGGTAGATTTAGAGAGAAGCAGAGCTAAGGGAAAAACTGATAGAGTGAAATAGAGAATTCCTCTCATTCCTCAATTTGTGGCATATTTACAAAAGAGGTCAACCATTTGTTGCTAGAGTCAGTATAGCAGTTCCTACTAGCACAGAGCTCCATGTGTATAATGGAACTTCATGTTGTTTATGAGTTTTGCCCTATGGCTAAATCTTTTAGATTATTGTATTTTCAGATAGATGCTCTGATTTACATGTTAATATTATTACAGTCTCGGGGAAAAAGAAGCATAATTGAGAGGCCTCTGACTGTTCATGTTTGAATTCTAAAAGACAAAACTGTTGAAAGCCAGGCAATCTTAACTATGCTACTTTAGGCTCAAATGTAATAGTAAAGTAGTAGTAGTAGTAGTAGTAGTAATAGTAGTAGTAGTAGTAGTAGTAGAAGAAGAAGAAGAAGAAGAAGAAGAAGAAGAAGAAGAAGAAGAAGAAGAAGAAGAAGAAGAAGAAGAAATAACAATACTCATAAACACATGTGATCAAATTAATCTAATTTTTCCATTAAACAAAAGAGGCAAATTAAAAGAATCAGCTTATTCCTTCTCACTTCTGTAGTGACAAGATTAAAAATTAAATTTATACATATTTCATTTCTACATAATAAACCCTTTTCCAAAAAAGGAGAAAATACCACAGTTCATCTAATTAAATCAAAGAAAATTGCCTGCAGTGTTGTTACAGTATTACAATTAGATGTCTGCCAAAACCAGCTGCTTGAATTCTTAAACACCACTTCAGTCTAAAGGACAAGATGTGGTTTTCATCATTTTGGGCTTTGCATGATATCATGAAATACCATTTTGAGACATCAGTTGAGGTAAATCTTTCCAGAGTTATTTATGTTATTGATACTGAGAAAAATAAATAATAAAAATTAATAGAAGTGTCCCCTGCCAGTTTAGTACATTGTATGCATTGCAAATATACATATAAAGACACAAACAATGAAGTGGATAATGTTTTTCAGTGGGAATGCTACATTGCTATGTCAAGTGAGAGGCAACCACTTTTGATTTAATTGCATCACTTTAGAGAATACTGCTAGGCTGGGACTAGTAGGCAGGGTTAGAAAAAAGTATCTTGTCTATTAAATGAAGGCATCTGCCTGTATCTATTCTTAGCTAATGAGACACTCATAGAGTGGATGCTTACGGGGAACAAGACTGCACAAAGCATTCCAAAGTAATGCAGGTTACTACCAATGAAGCTCCTGTTTTGAAGTGATTAAAGAAATTGGTCCTTCACAAGGCCCACAAAATTACTTTAAAAGTTGTCTCGGTTTGTGTGCAAGTGTTTAGGTACACCTTTTCTGGGACTTTGTTTATGCTATGTATGTATGTATGTATGTATGTATGTATGTATGTATGTATGTATGTGTATATATATATATATATATATATATATATATATATATATATATATATATATATATATATATATATATATATATATATATATATATATATATATATATATATATATATATATATATATATATATATATATATATATATCATAAACAAAGTCCCAGAAAAGGTGTACCTAAACATATATATATATATATAGCATATATATATATACTTAAAGTCACAACCCCTGGTATGCCCAAGTATGGGAGGAAGGTCACATTTCCACTCTCTGTCATTAGGCTCGTCACAAGAGACCATCCAGACAGAAACCCAATATTTTTTACTGTTGCCTTTTTTGTTACATTTGTTATATTTATGCTGATAAATAACGAGCCTAATGACAGAGAGTGGAAGTGTGACCTTCCTCCCATACTTGGGCATACCAGGGGTTGTGACTTTAAGTATATACCTCCCACCCTGGCTGGCTGATAAAGGAGTCGTTCTCTGTAGCTCAAATGGTTAACTCCCTGCCTGGGAGGCAATGGAGCACAGGTTCGATTCCCCCCCCCCAAAAAAAACTTGGGTATGGCTAGCTGATGAGAGCTAAATAGCTTGAAATAGATCTATACTAGTCTCCCTTTATTTATTTATCAGCATAAATATAACATATATATATATATATATATATGTGTGTGTGTGTGTGTGTGTGTGTGTGTGTGTGTGTGTTTTCTGAGGTTTTCGCGGGTGTTAGTATGTAGGTCTCTAGTTGTTCGGGTTTTCTCCCGCGTAGAATTGGAGATGTCTTGGCGATGTTTCGACGAAGTCACATTCGTCATCTTCAGGCTGCTGCTGACTACTTCAGGTTTGGTGTTTCCAGGAGTAGTGTATATATAGTGTATATATATATATATATACACACACACTACTCCTGGAAACACCAAACCTGAAGTAGTCAGCAGCAGCCTGAAGATGACGAATGTGACTTCGTCGAAATGTCGCCAAGACATCTCCAATTCTACGCGGGAGAAAACCCGAACAACTAGAGACCTACATATATATATATATATAGGTATATATACATACATACTTTTTCTTCTGTACATACATACATACATACATACATTTTCTTCTGTTAAGTCATGTCTGATTCTCAGAGAGTGCCTGGACAAATTCCTGAAGGTTGTAATGACAAGTTTTTTCAGAAGTGCTTTGCCAATGTCTCTTTTCTAGGGCCGAGTGAAACTGGCTGGCTCAAAGTCACCCAGCTAGCTTTGCGTCTAAGGTGGGACTAGAATTCACAGTCTCCCTGTTTTTAGTCTGGTGCTTTAACCATGACACCAAACTTGTAAAGCACTCCCTTCACTTGTTTTTGCACAGTATTCTCAAGCAGGTTGTTGCAAGGCAACTTAGATTTATCTTGATGAAAAGATCTGGACTGTAGAAGCGATATGGTTCTCTTCTTTGAAGCAAAGACTTTGCCGTACATTGCCTTGAAGCTCCACTTTGTCTCCTCTTTGCTTCCTGACAAACCAAAAAAGGCTCTAACTGGAAGCTCCTCTCAAAATCGTGGTGCCAACTGATGACAGGGAGCTGCAGCAGAGGGATGAAAGAGCCACATGAAGCTCCAGAGCCACAGGTTGCTGACCCCTGGCAAAGGCATAGGGTTCTTGTGTGGGAGTATCTTCTGGCTTTCGGGGAGGTAGAAAAGGATGTCCTCCAACACCATTTGGCTAAGCCTGGCAAACATTGCTGGAAAAACTGGACCATGGAAGGGCTAAGAAGCAGAGCAATGTCTAATTGATTTCCTTCTGAAAAATGAAGGGGTTCAATCACTTTGCAAAGCAGCTTCAAGAAAGTGTTTCCTTTGAATCTTTGTTAAAGTGGAGCAACTCTTCAAAGATTTATCCGGATCTATTATCAGATTCAAATAAAAGTTGCTTTGTAGAAATGCAGTATTTCTTTCAGTCCTTTAACTAAGGCAACCTAACCCCACATCTATAAAATAAAAATTTACTGAAGATGATCAATAGCATAAAATCCTTGACGAACGCCTGATCATCAATATGGTTTAAGAGGTGAAGAATAATGCTGTTGCCATTTCTCAAATGTTTTCTGCTTTTCTATCCTGCTTTTACTCTCAGGATAGTTGAGAAATTTTTAAAAAAATGTTTCTTGTTGTTTCTGAACTATTGCTGGAATAGCCAAAGAATGCTGTGGATAGGATTGTATGGCTTTTGTTATTATTGTTACACATTTCTCATTTCACATTTCAATGTCTCCCTTGCTGCCTAGTCTGAAAAAGCCCAAAAGAATTTTCTAATTATGATTGGACATAAAACTCTACAGTAAAATAGTATTTATGTATGTCTCTGTATGTATGTGTGCCCTTTAGCCATCCTGCAATAGGTAAACACGGAGCATATAGGATAATAAGTTGTCATTCACGGCAATAAATATTGACTATACAGGAACTTAACTCACATTGAATAATTGAAGAAGCTTCACAGACTCAGCAAGGTTTCACAAATTGCTTTATTGCAGACAAGAAAGAAGTTATCTGTTTGCAGAAGACTAGCCTAGTGCAGAACCTCTGGGTATGGATGGGAGGAAGGGGGGAGAGAGAAAGAGTTTAAATCTGAAACCTTTTTTCTTTCTTTTGCTTTTCAATTTACATCAATTAACTTTTGATTCCTTTTATTCCAGCCTTGAAAGTTGAAGACAGTTGAGCTAGGTTTCTGTATTGGCTCTATTTGACCTGATAGTTGATTGAGTGGAGATAGAATTTATTCTTTTGATGAAATCAGAAAAGTCTCCCCATTTTCCAGGCTGTTGTAATTAACTTTCTTCTGTCATCAGGCTGGAAGAGTGGGAAGAAAAAAAATTACTTCTACTTATTCATCAGGACTTCCCATCATCCCAGAACTCCTCTTGTCAACTTTGGTCAGGGCTACATCTATTTTCTCATTAGATGTACAAATGTCTCCCTTCTTTCTCCAAATCAGTTACTTTGTCCCTCAGAGCTAAAACTCTAAGAATCATCTGGTTTCTCTATGACTGTTCTCCATCTAGTAGCCCTTCCCAGGAATAAGATATTCTAGCACACACTGAGAATCTGGAGTTTACTTTATCTGAATCTCTTTATCTCCATCAATAAAAGAACAAGGTGGGGCAGAGATACAGAAAGGTGATGGAAAACCAGCTGTTGCAAAAGAAAGGCTATAGGACTGATATGTCCAGGTATAGGAAATGATTCAATAAAGTTGATATCCAAATTTCTAGACAGTTGTGTGAAAGGAATAAATCTCATAGAAAGCCAGATACATTCTCCAATTGCAATGAGGGTGGTTGTATGTTTTTGGCATGATTCTGTTGATCTTTGACGAGGTGTTGAGTAGCTCACAATTCCTGGAGAAAATAAGAAGCCTCCAATAGAGGTGAGAGAAAGGGAAGCATTTGACAATATCCATGGGTGGTAACCATAGTTGGTCCAAAATAGTGACATCTGATGAACTGAGTTCTTATAGGCAAATTTAGCAATAAGGACACAATCAGAGCAATTGTCTTCTGGTAGTTTACACAGCAATGAAGATAATCAAGTGGCATTTATTCTCCCCATTTATCCATCTAGCTGCAAGCGATGGGCAGAGGACACATAGAGCTTAATGTCCAATATTTGAAAAATAGCTTTCCAAAAATGTGAGATGAATTATGCACCTCTGTCAGAAAGGAGGTGATTGGGCAAGTTGTGGCTTTGGAAAACTTGTCAGCAAATGGCATGGAATGGCAACAAGTGTGGCAAGAAGATATAAAAGCCTTGCTGTTTGCCGTAATATGAGGTCATCAAAAATCAGGAGCCTTTTAAATACTGCAAAATGGCCAGCTGGCCAGCTGCCTTGGCTAAGCTGCATGTTTTCTTCCCTCAAGGAAGGAGTTAAAATGAGACAATTGCACTCTCTGAGTCTATAAGAAGCTTGTAAGGATTCCACATTTTTGTGGTACTTTGAAAGGGATATTTTGTCCCTTCAAGGAGATGGGGCCAATGCTTCCTCGATGGCCAAAATCTCCTTGCTGTCATAATTTCTTTCAGCTGGTTCATTTGGATAGCCACCTGATTTTGATTCTGGAACATGATGCTGTCTTCTTGATGACAGGGGATGGTATCCATCTTTTTAATCCTTGAGCAATATGTGATGGCTTTCTTCCCATTGCTATGGGAATAAATGAGGACAATCAAGCTTTCGGGCTCACTGACAAGATCTCGGCAACATTTCCCTGATACTAAGTTTGGCACAGAGTGATTAGACTGTAGCTGTAAGCTCATACTCAGCTTATGGCCTGGCCTGGCCAATAAGAATCTTTATTACATACTAGGAAGAGGCCATTAAAACAGATGGTTGCCTACTGTCAGCATGGGGATATAATTCCCTTTTTATACCCACAATAGTTTAATTCTGGTGTTTCTTTCTCTCACCAATCCCATTGTTTAATAGACTTTTTGCCTATGTTTCTTTGCCTTGAAAGTGGGTGACTGCTGGTTGATGGCATAACTGACATCTGTACTCTGAGAAGTTCCCGTTCTCAACTTACCTCCCACAATAATAAAGATGGCAGTTGTGACTACATTGCTTTAATGCTGCTGCTCAGTTCCTCTGCTGTTTCCCACCATTCATTCCTACCACCCGGAGTAGTTACAAGGAAGCTACTGAAGAACAGAAAATGTACCATGTTTTTCTCAGGCATAAAGTCATAACATTGTCTTGTTGGTTCATCTTATTTATCTTTAAATGAGGCCCTTGTTGAGCTATCATCAACCCTGATAAGCAGTATTCTTTTTCATGGGGCATACAAGTTGCATAAACCTATTTTACAGCATTTAGCAGATGGAAGTTGAGGTCAGACTCACCCAGTGAGTGAGTGTGTTCAACCAGGAACTTTCAGCCCATGCTGTTATGCTGTTATACCTCTTGTAGTTTTACAATTTGTCCATGAATCAATTTCTGATTCACTCTCTTTTCCAACAGCTTGTATATTCTTGTAGAGGCAGATTTGCTATTTGGATTGAAAAGATCCTTCTGAGCTTTCCCAGATTTAATTCCTTTTCCCTGTGGGATTCTTTCATTAGCCCAACAGAGCATGCTTGTCTAAAATCAACAAACAAGAGGAAGGGAGCCCTAAGCCTCTAAAAAATGATGGGCAAACTGAGACCCTCCATATGTTACTGGACCTTAGCACACATCAGCTGAAAACAGCATGACCAATGGCTAAGAAATATAGCGCCTACACTAAAACAGACATATTTTGAAAAATGTTAGTTGACATATTTCTCTTCTTCTGTCTCCCCCCAACAAAACACACACACACTCACAAGCACAGTCTAGATCATGAGAATTTTGTCAACCTACTTAGTACAAACACATATGTTTCCAAAGCCTTTTACTATATAAGAGACAGATGTTCTCATCGCTCACTATTGCCAGTGCAATCAGGAAATTGCAGGAAGAAATGGGACAAATTCAGGTAAATGAGTATGTAGAAAAATGAATTACAGTTATTCTGCAAAAGGAGATATAGTCGGACTGCTTGACATTCCATTTGTGCATTAAACTAAAAAGGATCTGATAGATGCCTCTTCCTTTGCCATGTTTCCTGCTGCTACTTGCTCACTTGGGACACAAATGCCTGAGGGATTCCACTCTCAGGTTTCCAAAGCAAACAGAATCCTCTTTATGGAATGGTTGCACTCAGCTTTTGCTATATAAATTATGAGCCATGAACAGAAGCTGTTGCAAATGGCAGCTAAAGATGAACTCTTGCTCTCCAAAGTCAGATATCCTTCACACTTAATTAGAGTAGACAACTGTTCCCATGCTAAAGGTGAACAACAGTAAAAGAAAGCTGTTGGAAAGCTTGATATTTGAAACACAGACAAGAAGGGTTCAAGTCTAATTAAAGCCAAAAGGTTACTGGACGAATCACTGTCTTTGAATATTAGGTCCAGCTTTCAAATTTGAGCTTTTATGTTATGAGAGTTGAATCACTTTCCACAAAATCTTGTAATTTTTCAGAATATTAGGATGATTCAGATAATTCTACAATCATACACATATATATGAAAATCATGTATAATTGGGCAGGGTCACTCCTTTCACAAAGTGATTAGATTTGAAAACTATATATCCATTACATGATGGAAGTCTTTACACTGAGGCTGGGTGGACATCTGTCAGAGATGTTGTTATCCTACGCTGAACCGGGGTTTGAAATTGATGGCCTCTAAAGTACATTGCAAGTCTATAATTTTATACTTCTAAAAGGTTTCTACCTCCATGCATTGATATGTGTCTAAAGTTCCATCATGTGCCATCCAAACCCACAGACGATGGATCATCTGTCACTGAATATGTTCATAGCTCAGATGAAGTTACTCTGTTTGTCTGCAACACATTTCAGTCATGCTTTCAATGTCTGGAAGACTTATGAGTTTTCTTGTAATGTAAATAAAAGTGAAAATGTATACCGATCTTTTAATCTATGATTTATCCTTTGTGGTTGGACTTCTTTGTTGCTGATTTTTCTTAGGTGTCCATTTGTTTTATGTACCACATTTTCTTTTTTATTTTAGGGTCTGCTCTGCCTCCTTGGCTGATTTTTTCCATTGTTATTTTTAATATTTATGTTGTAAGCCACCTTGCATTGGCTTTCATTTAAAAAAAAAACGCAAAAAGCTAAATAGATGCATTTACAATAATTCATCTTTCCTCACAGTAGAAATTAAATGATATGGAAGAAGAGCTAATTCTTCAATCTAACACTAAATAAGAATGAAGACCCAGTAACACATTGTTATCAGTTGAAGAACTGAGATGATCTTACAAGTGTTGTATTTAGCGAGAAAGCTTCCATCTCTTCTTTAGCTTAGCAACTGGCTAACAAAGTGACCTATCCATCTGTTCAAGCATCAAAATGTATAATAGGGCTACTAGTTCAGCAATTATGCAGGGTAATAATCTTTACTTCTTCTACCCAAGCATACCACATACTGTCAGCCTTCCCAGGTAGAGCAAAATGAGAAACATAACCAGATGAGCTAACTCTATTTTATTGCAAGGCTACATTAATAAATCTTGAAAGTCTAAAACTATAAATCTTCCATCATCTCTTTTATCACCTAATAAATGAGGCAGGTTTATTTCTGAGGGTTTTCCCCCCCTGCCTGTTATACAATTGCAGTCTACATACCCCCTTATCCCCAAGTGGCATCTCTCCTACCTCACTACTCCCAAAGACATTCCCACATACCATTAGCCTACTCATTTTGGCCAATTTGCCATAGCCTACTTGCTGCAGCCAACTTGTTATAGCCAACTCGCCACAGTCAATTCACCACAAGACAACTTGTTACGGGATAAGAGTTACACTAATATTGAAAAAATAGTCTAATAGAATCATTAAAGAAAGGATGCCAGAGGAGGGACAAAATAAAATATGAATTATAAAAATGCAAAAAAAAATTACATTTTAAATAATTAAATTGAATTGTTGAATTGTTTCTCAGCGACCTGTTCCATGGTGAATTGACCATGGCAAGTTTGCCATGGCAAGTTGGCTGTGGTGAATTATCCCATTCCATTACACATATTTTCCTTTCCCATGTGGTGACAGTAAATTAGGAAATCAATACAATTACCACTATTTTAGTGTTGACATCTCATTCTTTGGGATAAAATACAGGATGGAGGCAAAGTGTACTCATGGATGGTCAATTATGTGAAAGTATTCTTCTGTCGACAATTCTGCCTTTAAAAAGTTTCCTTATCTGAAATAGTATAGATTGGTTTGGAAAGGAAAATAATATTGCAGGTGATGAGTGGTATGGAAGTGATGTCATCTTAGGTTTCTGGAACTCCGGTATGTATTTTTAGGATGATCAATATTGGAGTGAGATGAATTATAGGTTCAAAAACTGGAAAGATTGTTCTTGGTTAAAACATTCTGAGAAGATGTTAATGATTGTTTTACTGAAAGGAATGTTGTCTAGTTATATCAGACTAATCTTAGTTTATGTTTTGATTGGATAACTTGCTTAGTAAATTGTATAAATCCTGTAGGTATAATGCATCTTGATTCTTGCACAACATTGCAAGACTGTTGCAGCTGCAACATGATTAGTAAATTAATTAAGGATGGGGTGAATCCATAAGGTTGTCTGGAAACTATCAAAAATGTTCATCAATGGTTCTTTGTCAAACTACTCTGTGGGGTGCCACAGTGTTCAGCCAAAGGACCACAACTTTCCAATGTTTTTATTAATGCCTTAGACAAAGTGGTTGAAGAAATGCTTATCCAATTTGCAGATACCACAAATTGAGTGGGATAATCATTCTTTCATAAATATAAAATGTATAAGTTAAGAGTACTGAAAATAATACTTAAATTTAGCAGAGGCAAATGCAAATTTCAGTCATGGAAAATAAATTAAATGAACAGATGCTACTGTGTTTCCCCGAAATTACGACATGTCCTGATAATCAGGCCATGCCACATTTTTCTGGTGGGCAAAAATATAAGCCCTCCCCTGCAAATAAGCCCCCTGGACAACCCCCCCCCACACACACACACCTCTGGCCAGGCAGAGTGCCGCTCACCAACCTAGCGGTATCCCAAAGGTGCCAAATCATAGGAACTGGGGGGAGGCAAAGGTGATTGCATTGCTTAGTGCCTTCGGGATACTGCTAGGTTGGTGAGCGGCTCTGTGCCAGCCTCATGATGCCCTGGCCCAGCTCTCTCTGCAGAGCCAGGGCACCTCCGCCGCTGCTGCCGCCATTACTGCATGGCTTTTTCTGTGGCTTCCAAACCAAGTCTTCTGGCAGTGGCTGCTCTGGGCATACACTCTGTGGTTGTACACTCTGCCGGCAGCTGGCCCATAACCATAGAACATACAGCCAGAGTGGCCACTGCCAGAAGACTCAGTTTGGAAGCCGCAGAGAAAGCCATGCGGCGGCAGCGGCAGAGGTGCCCTGGCTCTGCACAGAGAGCTGGGCCAGGGCAATGTGAGGCTGGCAGGTGTGTGAGCGAGAGTGGAACAGCCGCTCATGCAACACCAGCCATGCAGACCACCATTCACTGCCATTTTGAAGGCGCCAAGCTACGGGAGCCGAATGGCAGTGAACAGGCGCTCATGCGGCTTGGTGATACCTCTAGGTCAGTGAATGGTGCTGTGCCCAGCAGGAAAGGGGGTTTTCCGGATGGCTGCGCATGAGTGTCACTTCATGGCTGCTGTGTTGCGCTGCTGCAACAGCGCAACACAGCCATTCGCCCATGAGACTGTGCCCGGCTCTTTGGGAGCCCACTCACAAGACAGCAGCCACCTGGCAACCCCAAAACAATAAACCCCCCCTCATAATAAGGTCCAAGCTATATTTTGTGTGTAAAAAGAAAATAAGACCCTGTCTTATTTTCAGGGAAACTCGGTAGATCAGACATGTTAAACTTAAGGCCTGTGGGCCAGATGTGATCCGTGAGATGCTTATATCTGGCCCTTGGGGGCCCCCACCTGACCCATCCCAGCCAAAGGAAAAACCTGTATGCAGCAGGCCAGAAGGCAGCCCAACCACCACACCAACTCCTGTTCCTTCTCCTCAGGCCCTAGGCCTAGCTGCTGCTCCTCAACATAGCCAAAGTTGGACTTGCAATTACATCCACCTGCTTCATCCTGCAAAGTGGGGCTCACCAGTAGCCCTCTCCTGCCACCATTCCGGGAGCCCCAATTGAAGGCTGAGAGCTCCAGCCTCATCCTGCCAAAGAAGGGGCGGCAGCTGAGGCTACAGAGTGTCTCTCTGGGTGATATTCATTGGGTGACCCCCTCCCCCAGTGAGCCTGAGTTACTGACCTCTTGTTGCAGATTTTGTCAGAGGCGCTCAAAGGCCACCCCAACTTTATTCTGGAATTTTGGGATTGGAAAGTGGAAGGGCAGTACCACATTTGTAGGCTTCAACTATGTGTGCTGGGAAGCTTCTTGCTTCCCCCCTACTACCTCCTTCAGAGCCTTCCTGACCCCAACAGCAACCCCATCAGAGAATGGGGGGAGTGACACATTTGTAGGCATCAGCTGCACCTGCTGGGGCTAGCCTAGGAACAAGGGAGCTCTAGTCCCACTTTAGGCATAAAAAAACAGATGGTAGCTTTCAGTCAGATACTTTCTGTCAACTGAATCCACCTCACAGGGTTGACACAGGATTTGCTCACAGGGAAAGTAGAAGGATGAGTGAGTATTAGGTATGTTTTGAGTTATTTATAAGCAATAATAAAAGCTGAATAAAAATCAAATAAATAATAAAATATCAGGGGAGATATAACTGAAATGTTTATAACATATAAGAGGTTAAATAATTTTTATACAAACCTTGTAAAAGTGTAATGGCTATGGTTTCCAAAGTTGCTGCTTTAATTAGAATCGTGAAAATCTATATAAAAAATAAAATAAAGACCAGAGAGAGAAAAAATAAATTGCATTTTTCCTTCCCACCCCAAATCCTTAAATAACACTGAAGATTTAGCATTTAAAAACTGAATAATGAAATATTATACTACTATAAATATGATTCTTCTCCTCAAAACCAAAAGAAACTGAGAAAAAAAATCTTCTTTTTCCTGGTTTAAAAAGAAATAGTATGCCTCTCTAGTCAGTATCCATGGTCCCTCTAACATCATATTAAATATATCACACCAACAGCACACTTCTGTAACCACTCACTCTGAAGAATCAAATCATGGATTCCAATTTCTGTGGGGTACCCACATGGGAGATAATGAGCTGAGTAGCTGTAAAAATTGGAATTACACTTGATGGGAGTCATGGGGACACTATCATAAATATCATCCCGATGTCAAATTCCCCAAATATAAGTTCTAAGATGAGAAAATACTTCTGTCTCAGATCATTGGCTGCCATTGATGTCACAATGCTACAGTGCGAGAGAGCTAATTTCAGAAAAAAGGGGGGAAATCAACTCAACAATTAAATATCCTATGTTGGTCAAAAGTTCCTACTTGTAAATTTTTATGATTATTATAGATAAATCAAATGAGCTGGGGGAGATGAAGAAAGAAATTCACCAATATGAAAGTCTCTTTCCTTTTGTAAATAACAATGTTCTTCTCTGTCTCAGCAAGGAAGAGAGGCAGGTGGCTTTTATGTCTAATTTATACAAGAAAGTGGGGCTGTGCATTTAGTAACCATATATATGATGAATTTTGTCATCAGGTCACAAGAATGTGCTACCCTAGTGTGTGATCTTCCTAGATATGATGTGCCTGAAGAGTTCTGCCTGCACACTTTCCCATAGCAGTGATCAAATCCATAGTAAAGTTAGCCTTGACCTCTTCTATCAGTGTATGAATCTGGTAGTAGAAATGAATACACTCTCCCCTTTGTTGTTGTTGTTTGGTGCCTTTAGAGACTGGGTTTGAAATAAAATTACTATTAATACAGAAGGTCGTACACTTTCAGACTCCTGGCTATACTAGCGCAAAATTGCTTTAGCATATTCCCCTCATTCTCATCCGTATGGTAGTTTGCCAATTAAATCTCACATCAGATATTAAATGGCAATGTTGACCTATAAAACAATACATCATCATATAAGACTTGTCTGTATTAGAGGCCTTCCAGTTAATTACCTCCCTAGTTGTACCCTGAGGTCTTGTTCTGTCAGATCTTCCATTAACCCATTTTTGAACTGAAAGCATCTGCAAATCACACATTCTGCTGCTATTCATGGGAATAGTTTTAATTCAGTGGCTTTGCTTCTCCAATGAGAGGCAGGGGGATGAATCATAAGGAGAGAAAAGGAGAAAAAAAGAAAATAAATTATGTACATAATCACGCGAAATCCCCACACTGGATGAACAAGCAGGAAAGCAAAGTACAATTAAACCAATGTTTCTCCTTACCTCCCCCCTTCTTTCCTTCCTTCCTTCCTTCCTTCCTTCCTTCCTTCCTTCCTTCCTTCCTTCCTTCCTTCCTTCCTCTAATTTCCAATTTCCCCCCAACATTTTCCAAATTATTTGTCCTCCTCTACTCTGCCAGGAAAATCATTACAGAGGTAGTTGCAGTCTTTCAACAATCTAGGTGCTAGATCAACTGCCTTGATCATTTAAACTAAGGATGGCATTCAGGAGAGGAGAGGAGAGAGAAAAATTGAATAGAAGCATAAACTTCCATAATTTTTAGAGAATTTTGGAGGTAAAATTCTCAGAAACAGTTCAGGTTCACCTAGAAAAAAGTCAATTTGCAAAATGTTTTCCAAATATTTGTCACCATTTGTATCTGTGCACATGCTTGTGTAACTGACTGCCATTTCCATCCCAAAATACCTCAGATGGAAACTAGAATTGGTGCTTGTTAAAAGAAGATGCTAAAGAGAGAACAGTTGCATCTGAATCTTAAGCAGGAAAGAAAGAAACTATTACTATCATGCTCACATTGTTAATCATGAACTTTGATCCTCCTCAAAATGAACAGAAAATGACTCTTCCCATGGGAGAAATGTAGTTACTGGACTCATCCCATTTCACCCATAATTAGAATTGAGGACTTTAAGTGGCCACTGCAATCAGTCTTAACACTAAAGTTTGCTGTGAGATAATACAGGAAAATGGTTCTGATGAAAATGGTTCCTATACTGCAGAGCAGAAAAGAGTATAGGAAAATGGAAGCAGACAGTAAATATAGGATTGGAACTTCAGGGATAGTCAATTTAGGATGATAAATGAATATCTAATGAAAAAAATCACTAAGTAGGATGCTGGTAGTCGTAATAGTTCCTCCTCCATCATCTGCCTCCTCCGGTAGATCTTCGTTGCCTCTCTATATTAATTACAAGATGTGGCTTGAAATAATGCAGGCTTACAATCTCCAACTTATCCAAGAGTTCCAGACAGGTTGTTTGCATCTTAGTATAGCTTTTATTGTCATTGTACAAAATAAATATGATGAAATTGGTATCAAAAGTTACAGAGATGCAGGATTATTGGCAAGGTTTTATTCTCCTTATTTCTCCTCCAGAGAAGAACATCTATCAGGGAAATCCTAACTATATTTTTATAGGGACAAAGAAAATTAAGTGTAGATTAAGTGAGACCATTGGTCCATTATTAATTATTTAAATTTATATTTACATATACATACACATATGCACACATATGTGTGTGTGTTTGTGTGTATGTATGTATGTATGTATGTATGTATGTATGTATGTATGTATGTATGTATGAAGTATGTATGAAGTGTTGTATGAAGTGTTACAACCCCTGGTATGCCCAAATATGGGAGGAAGCCCACTGCTTCCACTTATTTATCAGCACAAATACAACACAAATGTAACAAAGGCAACAGTAAAAATATTGGGTTTCTGTCTGGATGGTCTCTTGTGACGAGCCGATGGACAGAGCGTGGAAGCAGTGGGCTTCCTCCCATATTT
This sequence comes from Thamnophis sirtalis, assembly GCF_051295495.1. Classification (NCBI taxonomy): domain Eukaryota; kingdom Metazoa; phylum Chordata; class Lepidosauria; order Squamata; family Natricidae; genus Thamnophis; species Thamnophis sirtalis. The sequence continues at coordinate 140,006,231 of NW_028261381.1, forward strand.
GGGCATACCAGGGGTTGTAACACTTAATACATACCTATCTCCCTGGCTCAGCTGATAACGGAGAAGGACCTTGTGGCTTAGTGGTTAACACATCTGCCTAAGATGTAATACAGCACAGGTTCTAATCCTAGTAAGGGTATGGCTAGCAGATGAGAGCTAAATAGCTTGAAATAGATCTATACTATCTATACTAGTCTCCCTTTATTTATTTATCAGCACAAATAAAACACACACACACACACACACACACACACACACACACACACACACACACACACATATATATATATATATATATATATATATATATATATAACACACACACACACACACACACACACACACACACACAAACACACATATCTGTTCCATTCCATTCTATCTTTTGTTTTTCTTCAAGAGTTTTTGTCCAACTTGAAGTTACTATTATTTGGATTGTTAAATTCATTTTCTTTTCTATTAATATAAAAAAACAGGTTATATGTTTATTGGCTTGATTTATATGCTACCTATCTGTTCACAAAAATACATTTGAGGCAGCACATAATTTAAAACAACACAGGGAAAAATAGAAAATAAAAACAAATAAATCAAAACCAGAAATATTATGTTTGCTAATAATTGAAGGGCTGGTAGAACAGATTTCCTAAAAGTGGAGAGAGAGCCAAACAGAACTTTAAGAAAGTGCATTGCACAGGAGCAGCATATTAAAAGTTATTTGTTTTGTGCAAGTACAAAAAAGTCTCTGATGAGGAAGTTTGGCATCTTCAAAGTGCTTTCTTCTAAAAATCTTAACAATTGAATAGGCTTGAATCATTCTGATAGTCAACTTCTATATCATTGGGCATAAAAGCTTAATATCAAGTGTAACACTATAATCAGGATTGGATAAATTTACAAAGCTCAGGGACCAGAATTCTGGAGACTATGGGTAATGTCATAGGAAGGGGTGGATAATTTCCTAGGAAGGAGTGAAAAATTCTTTTCATTGTGTATTGTGTTAAGAATTGGGTGATAATGACAGTGCAAAGTTTCTGACTGACAACTAATTCTTATTTCTACCTTTAACTGCTCCCAGTGATGTTTATAGAGATTCTCAATCATTCAGGTCATGGTTGTTCCAAAGGTGCTTTTCAGAAGGCAATTGGACTTTCTTGGGGTTTTTTTCCTTTGAAACCTGATCTTTTCATTCAAGAAGCTTCTTCAGTTCTGACTGCAGTTCTTGAATGAGAAGCTAAAGGTTTTGAAAGAAAAAAACCCAAGAAAGTTCAGTTGCTTTTTGAAAATATATATTTGGGTGTTACAAATGATCTGAAATCAAACTGATGAATATTGGCTAAACGAGTTGGAGGCTTTTTAGTGGGCTGGGGGCTAAAGAAAGAAGTAGGAATGATTTCTATTCCAGAGGCTCACACTACAATTATCCCACACACAGTACACACACACTCAAACACACACACACACACACACACACACACACACACACTAAATAGGGTGCTATAAGCTTCATGTGACATTGGGTCATGGGTATGTCCATTCCTGCCTAAAGTTGTGTCAAGAAATTGGCAAGCCCTACATGGCTTAGGACCAGCCTATCTGCGAGACCGCCTACTGCCATACACCTCCCAACGGCCGATAAGATCCCACAGGGTGGGCCTCCTTCAGATACCATCAGCTGGACAGTGTCGGCTGGCGGGCCCCCAGAGGAAAGCCTTCTCTGTGGCTGCTCCGACCCTGTGGAATCAGCTACCCCCAGAGGTCCGGACCTTACCTACTCTCATGGCCTTCAGGAAAGCCGTTAAAACCTGGCTGTTCCGGCAGGCCTGGAGCTGTTGACCTTAGTGTTAAGGTCCAGCCCCAATTAGAACGTATGTGTGTTGTGAATTTTAAACTATTTTTTTTACTTATTTTGCTTTTCTTTTTTTCTTTTGTTGTAAGCCGCCTGGAGTCCTCCGGGATTGGGCGGCCTATAAATTTAATAAATGAAATGAAATAAATGAAACTAGTATTATTATTCCAGCTGTCATGTTTTACAGTTTTTGAAGATCTTTTTAGGATTGCTCATATATGACAGAGTAAGTATTACCACATTTGGCTAGGTCGTAACTGGCACACTGACCTTAAGTATACAAAGATGTTCCTCATCTGAACTTCTATTTGTGGATCCATTCAAAGCTGGTGATCATTAATCGTGTCCAAATCATGGAAATACCCTTCAGGGAAGGGAAATCCAATTGAGAACATGTTTTCTGTTGGCCAACTTCACATACGTATGTATTGCCTGGATTACCACAGGCTGCAATTGTAAATACATTATTATTTATATTTAAGTCCACCTGAATTTAGCAAGAATTAGTTCTGAATAATCATACATAGTACAATTAGATCTAGTTTGAACCAAACATTTGTGGAAAAGAAGTACTGTTAACACCCTTAATTCCCAAATGTCTGTTACATATGTATGTTTACTATTATACAATTTATATCATTGACATTATGCATTGATGTAAAACACTGTTGATATCATACACTTTAAAATATGGATTTAATAGCTTTATTGGGATATTGTTTATTGAACTATTTATTGCAATATTATTAATGTGTTGCTTTGGATACCAATATTCTTGGATGGATTATTATCAGTACATTATTATTAATACATTATTTTGCAGGGATATCTGGGTAGAAAATTGGTCTATTATCTAAGAGTAGGTAGAATAGTATTTTTCAAATATGATATAGGTTTAATTATGTATAATAATGAGCTACTTTGAATATCATTAATATCAGACTGATCTTTTATTTGTGCTTTGGTTTTATTTTTATCCCTATTATATACACCTTTTCCTGTCTTTATAATTGCATCATTGCTATTGCATTATTTTTATTTTGGGTTGTTAAATTCACTATTTTTTAAAAGAAAAAAACAAACCCTGCGGCCCTCACTTCTCCAAAAACACTAATAAGTATAGCCATATGGCTCCCATCTACTAAACAATTGCTCACCTCTGCTATAAAAGGAAGAGAGAAAAACACTTAAATTAGAAGAAAATTAAAAAAAACACTTTGTAATCTAAATTGTGTTCTTTGTTCAAGAAAAGTGGAATGGAACAAAAATAAAATAAATACTCAGGATTCATTGAATTATCTTCAAGTGTTGTTCCTTTCATTTTCCTTTAAATGTTCAAGACCTTGAATTTACAAAATCAGGAAAAATATATTCCCCTGTAATTATAAAGTCTGCAGGCTGAACAATTACATGCCCATCCTACTAACTTTAGGCAGAGTGTTATATGCTGGCAGTTACAGAAACTCAACTCTTGACATTACATTTTCAACTGTTTGGATTCCATAAAAGTGTCTTCAATTCTGCAACTTGCATGCATTATGCAAACCTGAAGTGGGTAAACATAACATTGTACTTGTTTCTGTACAGTCCCATTTACTTTTTGCAGTTTAGCATTTTTCTTATGTGAGGGTCAAAGATATTGCAAGTTCACCCCAACTGTTAAAAATCTTACAGTAAAACTGCATTATATAATCAAATCATGTTGTAACGACCCTCTTCTGTAGCCAGACTACTGAAGGGCGAAGCCTGGGTAAGAGGATCCTGAGAGGGTGCTGGAAAAATGAGCACCTGGAAAAACGCTGTTCGGACGGCTTTGGGCGACGCGGTATCGGGCGGTGCTGAGAAGCCTGTAGGCGGACTCCCCCCCTACAGACGGCGTGGGCGGCGGCTTCCAGCTGACGGACCGCCGCAGCTTGCCTTCCTTGTGAGAAGCAGCGGAGCCGCTGGAACGTGAAGCCTCCCCTCCCTCCTCTTGTGGACGGTGGTTTCTAGCGGATGGCAGTTCCAGCGCTGTGTTAGATTGCCGCGGTCCTGCCTTTGTTCTGCGTGGCGCCGTTGGGCCTTTGAACTGGACGCCCCCCCCCTTTCCACCCTCCATCGTGGATGCAGCGCTCAGCTTTGGACCCAGATTGTCATGGTCCTATTTTGTTCATGCTGCTGAGACGCTGGGTGTGCTGTCCTCAGAGGGGTTGGTGAGTTTGTTCGTGGGCCGAAAGGTTAGGCTCGTTGCTGTTATTGCTGCCGACCCAAACGCACCCCCCCCTTCCATCTCACCCTTTGAACTTCTGACTATCATGGCCTGCCTTTCGGCTTATAGTTCTGGGGGACTTCAACTTGCCTTCGCTTGGTGAACACTCTGATGGAGCGCAGGAGTTCATGGCTTCCATGACAGCCATGGGCTTGACTCAAGTAATCCGAGGCCCAACTCACTCAGCGGGTCACACGCTCGACCTCGTATTCCTCTCGGAGCAGTGGAGTTACGATCTTGGTCTGAGGGGTAATGAGATCATACCCCTGTCGTGGTCAGACCACTACCTACTGAGGCTAGACTTCCGGAGGCCAAACCCCCACCGTAGGGAGGAGGGACCGACCAGCTGGTTCCGCCCCAAGCGACTGATGGATCCTGTTAGGTTCCAGACGGAGCTTGGGGTTATTCCTGATACCCTCGCCCACAGTTCGGCGGAGACCCTCGTCGCTGCCTGGCACTCGGCAGCTTCGGAGTCTCTAGACCGGATTGCGCCGCTACGGCCCCTCCGGGTCAGCGGCCCCCGGAGGCCTCCTTGGTTCACTGAGGAGCTCCGGGAGGTAAAGCGCCGGAGGAGACGCCTAGAGCACTCGTGGAGGTCCGATAGGTCCGAGTCGAAACGGGCACTTTTAACAGCATGCACCAAGGAGTATATTCGGACTTTAAGAACAGCAAAAAGAACATATATTGCCTCCTTGGTAGCGTCCGCCGAGTCCCGCCCAGCCGCCCTGTTTAGGATAACCCGCTCCCTCCTAAATAGGAGGGAGACGGGGGACTCCCTACAGGGTAAGACTGAGGAGTATGTCCAGTTCTTGGCGGACAAAGTTGCCCGGTTTCGAGCGGACCTGGACTCCACCCCAGTAGATCCAGCCGAGACACAAGGAGAAGACTTGGCAAACCATCTCTGGGTTGAGTTTCAGGAAGTTGCCTCTGGGGATGTGGACAAGGCTATGCGAGCTGTGAGTGCCTCCACCTGCATACTGGACCTGTGTCCCTCCTGGCTGGTTGCCAACAGCAGTGAGGTGACACGAGGCTGGATCCAGGCGGTTGTTACCGCCTCTCTTCGGGAGGGGTACTTCCCCACCGCGCTTAAGACAGCGGTGGTAAGACCCCTCCTGAAGAAACCGTCCTTGGATCCAGCTGTTCTTAATAACTATCGTCCAGTCTCCAACCTCCCCTTTGTAGGGAAGGTTGTTGAGAAGGTGGTGGCTCTCCAGCTTCAGCGTACCTTGGAGGAAGCTAACTATCTTGACCCCTTCCAGTCTGGCTTCAGACCCGGTTACAGCACAGAAACCGCTTTGGTCGCATTGACCGATGATCTCTGGAGAGCTAGGGATGGAGGCCATGCTTCCATCCTAGTTCTCCTGGACCTCTCAGCGGCTTTCGATACCATCGACCATGGTATCCTTCTGCGACGACTGCGGGAGATAGGGGTGGGCGGCACTGTTTTGCAGTGGTTCTCCTCCTATCTCTCGGACAGGTCGCAGTCGGTGTTGGTGGGGGGGCACCATCTCTCAGCTGTGACCAGGGGGGCATTTGCCCAGGTTCGCCTGGTGCGCCAGTTGCGGCCCTACCTGAATCGGGAGGCCCTCACAACAGTCACTCGAGCCCTTGTGATCTCCAGGCTGGAATACTGTAATGTGCTCTACATGGGGCTGCCCTTGAAGAGCATCCGGAGACTTCAGCTAGTCCAGAATGCGGCCGCGCGAGTGATCGTGGGCGCACCACGGTTCGCCCACATAACACCGATCCTCCGTGAGCTGCACTGGCTACCTGTCGATCTCCGGGTGCACTTCAAGGTCCTACTCACCACCTATAAAGCGCTTTATGGTAGTGGATCTGGCTATTTGAGAGACCGCCTTCTGCCAATTACCTCCCTGCGTCCCATCAGATCGCATAGAGTTGGCCTCCTCCGTATTCTATCCGCCAGTCAGTGCCGACTGGCGACTACTCGGAGGAGAGCCTTCTCTGTTGCGGCTCCGACACTATGGAACAATCTCCCCATGGAGATTCGTACCCTCACCACCATCCAGGCCTTCCGCACAGCCCTCAAGAACTGGCTAGCCCGTCAGGCCTGGGGATAAGTCTATTTTCGCCCCTCCCGAATGTTGAGTGAATGTTGAGTTTTATTGTTTAATTTACTTTTGTTCACATTTCTTTTTGTACTGTCCTACACTCCCTTTCCTTTTTGATTGTAAGCCGCCCTGAGTCCCCTCAAAGAAAAGGGCGGCCTATAAATGTCCAATAAATACAAATACAAAATAAATACAAATACCTAGGTACACTCACATTACACCTATCCTCCGCGAGCTGCACTGGCTTCCTATTGGTCTCTGAGCATGATTCAAGGTGCTGGTTATCACCTTCAAAGCCCTACATGGCTTAGGACCCAGATATCTTCGAGACCATCTTCTGCTGCACACCTCCCTAAGACCAATAAGATCGCACAGGATGGGCCTTCTCCAGGTGCCATCAGCTGGACAATGCCGGCTGGCGACGCCTTGGAATACGGCCTTCTCTGTTGCCGGTCCGGCCCTATGGAATGAGCTATCTCCAGAGATCCGGACCCTACCCACTCTCATGGCCTTCCGAAAAGCTATTAAGACCTGGCTATTCCGGCAGGCCTGGGGCTGTTGACCTCTGGATTGAGGTCCAGCCCCACTTAGATTGGTTGCCTGTTGTGTCTTTTTAAATTTGCCGTGTTTTATCTGTTTTTAATTTCTCTTAATTTCTGTTTCTCTAAGTCCTCCGGGATTGGGCGGCCTATAAATTTAATAAACAGTTAAACACTTAAACAGTTATATATACACATACATATATACGTACATGTATGTATGTATGTATGTATGTATGTATGTATATATGTGTGTGTGTGTGTGTGTGTGTGTGTGTGTTGTATTTGTGCTGATAAATAAATAAAGGGAGATTAGTATAGATCTATTTCAAGCTATTTATCTCTCATCAGCTAGCCACACCCTTACTGGGATTCGTAAGAGAATGGAAGCAGTTATCTTCCTCCCATAATTGGGGCATACCAGGGGTTGTGACACTAAATAAATAAATAAATAAATAAATATATATATATATATATATATATATATATATATATATATATATATATATATGTGTGTGTGTGTGTGTGTGTGTGTGTGTGTGTGTGTGTGTGTGTGTGTGTGTATACATACATACATACATATACATACATACACACACACACACACACACACACACACACACATACAGTTTACACTAGCAATAGCACTTAGACTTATATACTTATATCACATTACTGCCCTCTCTAAGTGGTTTACAGAATCAGCATATTGCCGCCAATAATCTGGGTCCTCATTTCACAGACCTCAGAGGAAGCCAATGACAATTGAACTCCTGGATTGAGCAATGAGCTAGCTGTCCAGTACTGTATTCTAACCACTGCACTACCACAGCCCAACGTAAGCATTATTTGCATATATTGCCCCCAACAATCTGGGTCCTCATTTTACCAATTTTGGAAGAATGGAAGGCTGTTTCAACTTGATGTGACCTGTTCCTTTCAAATCAGGATTTTAAAAAGGTGAATTATTTAAAATAGAGATATTAGATATGAGAAGTAAAATATTCCTTCTAATGTAATAGCTAGATGTCTGTCAATATCAGTTGTAGGGAATCATGGGCTTCTTGGTATCTTTACATTCATGTTTGGCTTGACAGCTTCATTACTATGTGCTAGATGAGATGCACTTAAATATAATTTTTACAATGAAGTGGAATCCATTCATTTCTCCTTGCATATTTTTCATATACTCTATTCTCTATTTAAACAAAACAAAACAAAACAGGAGAAAATGCTAGCCTAATACCAAGTCATTCTCTCTTTAAAGAATCCAACACTAAAAATCAAATTCCTGGCTAAGTTGATTTATGCCACAAAACCTGAATTTTGAGGCTGAAAACTGTGCATTTTTATTGTTTTCCATCTGCTTTGAGCGCTTTGAATTATACTTGGAACTTTCATGGTGGCTTAAATGTATCCTGTCATTATTTCAGGTCCAGGTAGACTGATTTTCACTTGAAAGAAGCTATCAAAATGACACTGTTTGCCTAAACAAGAGAGAGTAACATTGCATGATGTGCCATTGCTCCAGCTGGATGGTTTCTAGAAAATGTTAGTAAAGGGTTCCCTTTTATTCATTATTCCCCTTATGTCCCAGGCTATATAAGCGTCTTCAATATATAAAAATGTATGCTCACTCTCCCCCCTCTCTCTTTCTCTCTCTCTCTCTCTCCCCACCCCCACCACCCAATAAAAAGTTGCAATTCCAGTGGTGGCTTGCGCAGCTCATTATATAGTGTGAGATCACAAATAGAAATTTTCACACTTGCCCATCTGCCACCAGCTGACTCTAAAGAGCTGGGGAATCATATAATCAAAAGAGGGTGGGTTCCTCTCTCCCCCCCCCTTTTGTTTTGCCATTGGAATGCTTCTTCAAACAGCATCTGAACACCCCAGGAAGTTGAATGACATGCTTGTCTTGACTGCTCCAGACAATATGTAGAATGCTTTACCTAAGAAGGTCATGAGGTCTGGATGACGAAACATGGGCTGCAGACCCCCAAGAGTCAATTCCCACCCTTTCCTGGCATAAACACTGATGAAAAGGCATTCAGGAGGGACTGTTCAGCACAAAAATACATTGGGATGATGTATTAGCACTTAACATACTGCATATTCCTTTCACTTTTTCTCCCCTTCCACCTCTTTTCTTTTCTGTGCATGTATATGTAATATGCATATATTTTACATGAGCTATTTGCAATTATGGCATCAGTGACAGTGTCATCTTTTTGTTCTGCTGCATATTAAAATGCCTTGGAAGAAAGATGCAGAATGTCTTAGGTTTCCAGGAAGGAACTTAATGAGGGTAATGCATGGCAAAAACATTCTCTGCTGTCTGCAAAACAGGCATAAATAAATAGCTACAGCGGAATAAGGTTGTATGACAAAGTCAGAGAAATTCATGACATTCCGCTATTGGTTGTATGCTTTTACCCCCCTTTTTTTAATTACCTTTCAATTTGAATTTCAAAATAAGGGTGTAGCTGGACTCTGTTGTAGGCAGTGAACTTTGTAATCTGTCATGCATAGTGGATTCCAATTTCAAATATTTCAAATTTGGTAATTAATTTAAATTAATTTACAGTTTTGATGGCCAATATTTTTCTCATATGTTTTTTTTATGAGCTTAGCAATTAATTATTTCATTTGTTGTCATACTTGTACTGTATCAGATCCTGGAACCTAAATTAAAAGATAATGATAATTAGAGTAATTCTGATTTTGACCCCTACAAATGTAACAGTTCAAACATGTGATGGTTTTCAGTTAGACATAATTATGATGGTCAATCATGAAGAGTAACATATCAACAAGTCTCTGTGAGTCTCACTAGAGCTGGACACAAGTTTAACCATCAAATTTGTAGGCAGACAAAATGAGCGGAGAATTCCCCCAAATTTCTCCCTAGCAATGACAAATTATCTAACAATTTCACAAGGTTAGGACTCACCCTTAGCAGTAAACACAGCAATGTTACTGAAAATACCCAATAGAATGAGTTCCATCACAATGTCTTCCCATGAGACTAAATGGGAACACAGAATGTCGTAAGACAGCAGAGCTCTGGACTGTTATAATGAAAGAGGACATTCTCACAAAAAACTTAACTATTTCTTAACTAAGTCAAGCAAATTCAATACAATTGTATCACAGTGGCCAATTGTTTCACCGGATTTGGCATTGGTTACTAGTCGGGGCCCCACCCAGGGGCGTAACGTATTTTTGTAATATGCATGCAGATCCAAGCAGTGTGGCTTTTTGCATTTGACTGATGATGATTTTGTCAATTTTTAACTGTTTTAAATGTAATTCCAGTGCTTTTGGAATAGCACCCAGTGTGCCAATTACCACTGGAATTACCACTGCTGGTTTGTGCCATAGTTGTTGAATTTCAATTTTTAAGTCCTGGTATTTTGCAATTTTTTCATGTTCCTTCTCAGCGACCCTGCTATCACCTGGTATTACGATGTCTATGATTGTGACCTTATTTTTCTCAACCAGTGTGATGTCTGGTGTATTATGCGCCAGTATTTTGTCTGTTTATATGCGAAAATCCCACAAGATCTTGACCATCTGATTTTTGGTGACTTTTTCACGCTGATGTTCCCACCAGTTTGTTGCTGTTTTAATATTATAATTTTTGCACAAATTCCAATGGATCATTTGTGCTACTGAATTGTGCCGCAATTTATAATCAGTCTGCGCGATTTTTTTACAGCAGCTGAGTTTGTGATCAACAGTTTCATCAGCTTCTTTGCAAAGTCTGCATTTGGCATCATCAGAGGATTTTTCAATTTTGGCCTTAATGGCATTTGCGCGGATAGCTTGTTCTTGCGCAGCCAGGATTAGTGACTCTGTTTCTTTCTTTAATGTACCTGTTGTTAACCATAACCAAGTTTGTTCACTGTCCACTTTATCTTTTATTTTTTCCAGAAATTGGCCATGCAGTGCTTTGTTCTGCCAACTCTCCATTCTTGATTTTATCACATGTTTTCTGTATTCTTGTTTTGTCTGTTGGGCCTTCAGTAGTTTTTTGTTTTTTACTTCAATTAATAGATGTTCTTGACTTTCTTTTAAATAATCAGCTAGTGCATGTTTTTCTTCTTCAACTGTTTTCTTCACTTGTAATAATCCTCTGCCACCTGATTTTCGGGGCAGGTATAATATATCAGTATCACCACGTGGATGTAAACTGTAGTGCATTGTCATTAGCTTCCTGGTTTTTCGGTCCAAAATGTCCAAATCAGCTTGTGTCCAGTTAACTATACCAGCTGTGTATCTTATAACTGGTATTGCCCAGGTATTTATGGCCTTGATTGTATTTCCACCATTCAATTTAGATTTCAAAATTTTCCTAACTCTGTTGGTGTACTCTCGCCTGACAATAGTTTTTACTTCTCCATTCTTGATATTCTCCAACTGCAGAACGCCTAGGTATTTGTAGGCTTCATTTTTGTTGCATTTAATTAGTTGGCCATTGGGCATTTCAATTCCCTCACATGCAGTGATTTTGCCTCTTTTTATGGATACAGTGGCACATTTTTCCATGCCAAACTGCATTGAAATATCGGCACTGAATACTCGGACTGTATTTGTCAATGATTGAATTTCTATTTCTGACTTTCCATAGAGTTTCAAATCATCCATATATAATAAATGCGAAATTTTTTCAGCTTCTTTGGCTGTTTGGTAGCCTAATTTCATTTTTTTTTTAAGATTACTGATAGTGGGATCATTGCGATGATGAAGAGAAGAGGTGAAAGTGAATCACCCTGGAAAATTCCTTGCTTGATATTAACCATTCCGTAGATCTCATTCCCTACTGCCAACTCAGTTCTCCATTGTTTCATCGCCTTTTCAGTAAAGGATGTAATATTTTTGCTAATGCCAGTTGTTTCTAAGCATTTTATGATCCAACTATGTGGCAGTGAGTCAAATGCCTTTTTGTAATCAATCCAGACCATGTTCAAGTTCGTTTTTCTGTTCTTACAATTTTCTAATATCATTTTATCAATTAGGAGCTGATCTTTTGTGCCCCTGCTCCTTCTTTTGTTGTCTTTTTGCTCTACTGGCAAGATGTTGTTTGTTTCCAAATAATCCATCATGTTATCTGCAATAATGCCTGTGAGTAATTTGAAGGTTGTTGGCAAGCATGTTATTGGTCTGTAGTTTTCAGGTGTTGTTCCTTTAATTGCATCTTTCTGAATCAAGTATGTTTTTCCAGTTGTTAACCATTCATCAATTTGGCCCTTTTGTAAAATTTCATTCAGTTGCCTGGCCAATATTGCATGTAAACTGGTCAGATATTTGTGCCAGAAACCATGTAATTTTTCTATTATTATTATTATTATTATTATTATTATTATTAGTAGTAGTAGTAGTAGTAGTAGTAGTAGTAGTAGTAGTAGTAGTAGTAGTATGCAGTTAATCTTTGGTGAGATTCACAGCCTTTGAGGCTGGTTGGTAGCTCAACAGCTCAAGTCCTAACCAAGGACCTAGGAACTGTTAAGGTAACGTCGGAGGATATAAGCTGTTCCAAGTAGGGTGATTTTTTGTAGAATCAGAATGTTCAAGTCTGATAAATTTAAAATTTCCAAATAGCGAGGTAGCCCTTTAAGTATTGCTCCAAGGGCTCCAATTACAATTGGGACAACACACAATTTCTTTTTCCACAGTCGCACAACTTCAATTTGCAAGTCCCGGTATTTTGTGAATTTTTTTTGCTGTTTATCTTCAATTCATGCATCTCCAGGTATTGCAATGTCAATGAACCATACTTTTTTCTTTTCAACTATTGTTATGTCAGGTGTGTTGTGGGCCAAATGCCTGTCAGTCTGAATTCTGAAGTCCCACAAGATCTTGACTTTCTCAATCTTTAAAACCTTCTGAACCTGATGTTCCCATTGACACAATTTCAAGTGAATGATCTTAGCAACGCGGTCATGGCGTTGTAGGTAGTCAGTTTGTGAAATTTTGCTGCACCCACTGATCAAGTGGTCAACTGTCTTGTCTTTCTCATTACAGAGGCAACATTTGCTGTTGGTGGTAACATGTTGAATTTTTGCCTTCATGCAGTTTGTGGCTAAGGCTTGTTCTTGAGCTGCCGAAATAAAGTCTTCTGTTTCTTTTTTCAGTGCTCCTGATCTTAACCAGTTCCAAGTTAGCTTTTGGTCAGCTTTGCCTTCAATACTTTTCAAGTATTGGCTATGCATAGCTTTGTTTTTCCAATTTTCAGCTCTCTTCTCAATTACTTCCTTTATTTACTTCCCCAATCATTGGTTCTTCACTTTTCTGGATGTAATCATTCAAGCTGTGTTTTTCTTCTTCCACAGTCTGTTTTACTTGTAGGAGTCCTCAAGCACCCTCTTCTCTTGGTAGATATAATTGGTCAACATCACTTTTAGGGTGCAAAGCATGGTTCATTGTTATAAGCTTCCTTGTTTTTCTATCCAAATTGTCCAACTCCATCTGGGTCCAGTCAATTGTTCCTGCAGAGTATTGAATCACAGGTATAGCCCAGGTATAATATATCACAGGTATTTATGGCTTTTATGATATTTCCTCCACACAATTTGGACTTTAATATCTTGAGAATTCATCGAATTCTGGAATCCTAGTAATCTAAGTTAATATCTGTGGACAGAGTCATTTTATTGCACCAGCACTACAGCATAGCATTAAACCACTGAGACATTTAACCATTGTTTATTACAAAATCTGATTCTGTTTCATAGTACTGCTAGTAAGAAACATCAGAATGTTATGCTAAAGGCCATTGTTAATATAAACTTTAAACAAAGGGAATAAAATATGGAGATATGAAAGCAATTATTTTTATTTCATTCCTTAACAAATCCATCAAAACATCCTCTTTTAAGATCTGCTTTAGAAATATTTCTATTCTCTCTAAATGATTTATTTGCTAAAGAAATAATGTTTTCTGTATCTTTAAAGTTGCTTTTGTCCTTCCTGAATATTTCCTCTTTAGCTTTGTAAAGCAGTTGCAGTCTTTAATTTGCACCCATGGTACTTTTTATTTCATAGGAGAAAACAGTTCTGGTTTGATGGATTCCGGTGTTTTGGTGGAATTCCTGAGTTAACCCTGCTCTTACTCCACCCTTTGTATTTGCTTCTTTGCAATATGAAAACAATTTGGGGGAAAATCAGCAGTCATTCATTAATTAATCTTATTTATCTATATATCTAATGGGTTTATAGGGCTGCCTGACTCAAACAACTCTTGGTGCGTAGAACAAAAACAAACTATAAATCAAAGAGAGAGGGAGAAAGAGAGGCAGAGACAGACAGACCCATTAAAACAGCTAAACAAACATAATTAAACAAACAAAAGGTGACTCCTCTTAACTGGATTGAAATGCCTGGAATAAAAGCAGGGTTGGGACAGCCACTAAAAAAACCATGCATTCTCTGTCCTATGAGATAGCAAAGTTTAAAAGAGGACACCTAAGCCTGCACCCAACTGATAATGAATTTAGGTTATTTTGGTCATCAGAGCTAAGCAAGTTCTTCAACATGGTCTTGTGCAAGGACCTCTTCCTAAGAAAGCATATATCAGCAGAAACAAGGCTATGGGGACAGCTATCTGCTGTCAGAATAAAAGCAGAGGAGTATTGCCACTTTGCCTTTTATTACTGCCACAGGGGAGGCTTTAATAGCAGCTGTAACTCGTATCTGGTCAAGTTCATCCCTCATCGAACAACAGCAGTACTCTAGATGTCTCTTCTCTCAATTCATCTCCCTCAATTCTTCTGTGAACCACAGAATCTGACAGGATTCACGTGAGGGGAGAGCTCACAGAAACACAACCTGTTCCAAGATATACCAGGGCTTCAAACAAACTGTTCAGTAATAATCTCCAGTTCCCTCTCAAAACCCATCAGGTTTCCATCAATCACTGAGGGAGGACTGATGCAATAGATCCCGCCTCCCTGTAGTAGATAGTGACAACAGAGAATCTCATGGTAATTAGTGTGTGATCTGACCATGGCCAAGGGGGCAGTTAAGTATACCATATTGCCGGGAGGAACTCACCTCTGCACTGGACCCATGTTCCCTGAGAACAGCCCATTTCAGCCCTCCACACTATCTACTAATGCCCATCACCACTGTGATGTTCCAATTCACCTCAACATTTCCCAATTCAATCCCTTGGATTGCCAAAATTGGTGAATCGACCTGTCCTCATCATCAACCATCCTGAGGAGGGGAAATTGTGTCCTCTGAGACACCTCAATCAGGATTATCTACAACTAGAACAGTTCAGGGCTGTCAAACTCCCGGCCCATGGGCTGGATGTGTCACATGCTGGCCACGCTCCCGCCTGGTGTTGAGTTCAAGTCCCACCTTAGCCATGAAAGCCAGCTGGGTGACTCTGGGCCAGTCACTCTCGCAGCCCAATTTATCTCACATGGTTGTTATTGTGGGACAAATAGAAGGAGGAGGATGTGCTGGATATGTTTGCCACCTTGAGTTATTTGTAAAAATAATGGCAGGATACAAACAAACAAACAAATATATTCCCCATTCTCACAAAGCACAATCAAACCACCTTCACCCACCAGCCATTCTCACCACATTGGTCGAGGATCACTTTCAAGTCACACTCACCCAAAACAATCCCTGACACCAGCTTTCATCCAAGAAAAGAAGATAAATGCAATCTACACAAAAGTCACTCAATCCACAGTCAAGATGACTTACCCAGAAAAAGTATTGTGTTTAGAATAAATTCAGCCCGAAGATGATAATCATAATATCATTTCCAAGTTAAAGGGGGGAGAAAGGGGTCATCTGCATGAAGTGGGTTCATAATCACCCAAAATATCAGTCTGCTGCTACTATGACCTCTGTGAAACCACTTGGAATCTTGGAAAACCCTTAGGAAACGCATGGAAGGCTGCAAGAGCTGCAGTCCTATCCTATCTTTTCTATTTCTTGATTCAATTCAGATACTGCCTGACTCCAATCATTTCTAGGTGCATAATCTTGTACTTGAAACACAAGATGTATAGCAAATGAATTTAATAATAATATTAATAATGTTCTCTACTTTCATTCATTGCTATATTTGAACTGTTTAATTTACAAACTGTTTAGATTATAAAGAAATGAGTGAATTTTGCCATTTTTTTTTCAGAAAACCCTCTGATGCTACATTGACCCACATTACTTTGTAATAATATAAAGCTTTTTTTAATACCAGTTAGTAATTATTGATTCCCGCAGAATGCAAGTTGATGTAAAGCTTTGGATCTCATCATTTCAGGAATACATCACCTTGATGTACCAAAAACCTAACTCACAGGCAGCTGTATCTTAATGGGATCTAGTAGGAGAGGTCAAGGTGATTCACTTTCCCTGCTCATTCATTCGGGAGGAATTTAAATAAATGTTGACAGATGTGCTGATGCTGATTATTACTACCATCTACTTGGGAAGGAATCAATGATCACCTAATGCTTATACTGGATTGTTGTTTCTGTCTCCTTTTTTTAGAGAGAACTGAGAAGTCAAAGCTATTAATCAAGGCCTGCTGTGATCTCCATCAGGGAGAGTCCATCATTTCAGCAAGGAATGCATATCTCCTTCTGCTCAGTCCTGTGTGTTTTGCACTCATGCTTCATTTTCTGCATAGTTATTTGCCTGCCTGAACAAGCACAACTGTGTTCAAGCTACATATGTTTTTTGACATTCTACAAAGACATTATGCTATACAAACCTCATAGCTCGTAGGTAAGCAATAGAATGATTTTCTCTTAAATGATGAATTATGCTTTATAAACGGAAAAGAGCCTATATCTTCCCATAAAATCATCCAGGTCAGTTTGGAAGGGTGGGGAAACTTGTAATCCCTCCCTTTTTTAAGATGATAGCATCCAACAGTTTCACTCAGTATGGCCAATAGTCAGGAATTATAAGTGAAATAGATCAACATTTTATATTCCAAAATATTGCTCTATTGTTTGGCTTTGGTTTCAAACAATAAATTCTTTCATTTTTTCTCTAGAAAGTATAGGTTAGGATAAGCATGTTCTAAAATTTGTGGTGCTCTGGGCCTGTCTATTTTTCTCAAATAAATACACAGCATCATAGACATAAAGGGTCATAACAAAACAAAAGCCTGAAGACAATTTGGATCAAAACATTATTTGTGATTGTTGAAAGACAATGAATTTGTCTTCCTCTGACTAAAATAGATGTTTAATGGCTAAATCAGATTTACAAATTGAGATTCCAAATTCCACTACATACCCAATATTTCTCATAAATAACAATTGTATATTTTCCTTCCATTTTTCAGCATAGATTGGGCATTGACTTACCGAGCCGAGGTGGCGCAGTGGTTAAATGCAGCACTGCAGGCTATTTCAGCTGACTGCACTTCTGCAGTTCGGCTGTTCAAATCTCACCAGCTCAGGGTTGACTTCCATCCTTCCGAGGTGGGTAAAATGAGGACCCGGATTGTTGGGGGCAATATGCTGACTCTGTAAACCGCTTAGAGAGGGCTGAAAGCCCTATGAAGCGGTATATAAGTCTAACTGCTATTGCTATTGCTATTACTTGATACGCTCAATCTCTGGGAAGGTGGAAACAGCAGTCATGAATGGGTTAACTCCGTTATCATCCAATGGGATTGTGTCTGAAGATTTGCATATCCTGCCTTCTTCACTGGACTCACCATCTTTTTATGACGAATGTGATCTGCAGACTGACGTGCTATGGTAACATCAAAGAAACACCTCCAACTTCGGACCGGACCGGACCACTTCATAGGGTGGTGATGACTGCTGTCTCCACCTTTCCAGAGATTGAGTGTATCAAGTAAGCAAACACCCAATCTCCATTGTTGGTGGAGACAGCAGTCATGAATGGGACATACCAAAGCTAGTAGTGTCCCTACGGGCGGGCCTGCGACTGGGCTGAATGTTCTTGAGCCTCTCACACATGCTGCAGAACCCGTCTGCCGAAGGCTAAATCCGCCGATGTGTAAATGTCGATTTTGTAGTGGTGGATGAATGTCGAAGAGGATGTCCAGGTAGTCGTATTACAAACTTCCTCAAGGGAGGCTTGAGTGGCCCAGGCAGCTGAAGTCGCTGCACTCCATGTTGAATGTGCCAAGATATGATCAGGAATTGGCTGCAATTGCAACTCATATGACTGGGTAATGTAGGCTCTGATCCACAGACCCAAAGTAGCAGATGATGTTTTAAGTCTAAAGGAGGTCAATTGATAAGATACGAATAGAACCTCAGTGCGTTGAATTGGAGAAGTCCAGCGGATATAAATTTGAAGAGCCCATCTCATGTCGAGCTTATGTCACTGTCTTTCTAGTCTGTGGGTAGGAGATGGAGAAAAGTTTGGGAGCACCAGCTGGAAATGAGAGTTGACTTTGGGCACAAAGGAGGGGTCCAGCCTCAAAAGTACCCTGTCTTTTTTTTTTTTTTGATTTTTTTTTTATTTATAGGCCGCCCTTTTCCCTGAGGGGACTCAGGGAAAAGGACTCAGGAATGTCTTGGTGAAATACGCCCAAGTCCTTCGCACAGACAAGGCTGCCAACTCAGAAAATCTCCTTGCTGATGTAATGGCTATGAGGAATAAAACTTTGAAAGACAGATATCTCAGGAAGGTGTCATGTAGTGGTTTAAAGAGAGGACCCATCAAAGTCAGGAAGACTTTGGGCAGGTCCAGGGTAGGGTAGCGATGAATTATGGGTAGCTGCGGATTCCCAGTTCCTCACAAACAGCGACGAATCAGGGGATGTTGTGAGAGAGAGTTACAATCCTCGCAAGTCAAGATGAACGAGACTGCCACCACTTAGCGTTGTAGGATATTAGGTGAAAGACCTTTATTCAAGCCCTCCTATAGGAAGTCCAGCACATGATGTAATTGTGCCTGGTTCGCAGCCATTACCTTGCCGGAGCACCGTTAGACAAACGGCTTCCAGGTTGCATCGTAAATACAGGTCATAGATGGTCAATGAAATGCTTGGATCATGGCCACTACTTGAGGACTGCACTGCTCAATCGCTTGATCCAGCCCGGATCCGTATGTAGGAGAGAGCCTTGACTGAGAACATCCGGTGACAGTGGCAGGTGCCAAGGTGGGGGGCACGGATAGTGCCTTCAGGTCCGCAAATCAGGGATGGCATGGCCAGGCTGGGGCAAGCAGGATGAGCTCCTCCTCCTCCTCCTCTAGGATCTTCCACACCACCTGCTGAATGAGGGGAATGGGGGGAAATGCATAGAGAAGACCGATGTGCCACCGACACCTGAGTGCGTCCCTGCTTTTTGCCCCCGGCTCTGGGTACCATGACATGAACCACTTCAGCTATCTGTTCTCCTTCATCATGAAGAGGTCAACTGAGAGCGACCTGTACCGACAGGTCAGCTGATGAAACAGTCTTGGATGGAGTTGCCACTCCATCTGGTCCACCTCATAGCAACTGAGTTGATCTGCTCTGATGTTGGCCATGCCGGAGATGTGCTCAGCTCTCAGCAACAACAGGTGGCACCCCGACACATCCTGAATCACAACGCCTCCTGCATCAGGGACCTGGAGTGCATGCTGCCCAGGTGATTGACATGTGCCTTCACGGTCATGTTGTTGGTGTAGATGAGGACATGACATCCTTCCAGGTGACAACTGAAGTACAGGAGCGCCAGGCAGAGGGCCTTCAGTTCCAGCCAATTGATGCTGTGTTGGTTGTCCAATGGGGACCAGGGGCCCTGGGGGAAGTCCGAGCAAAGGTGCGCTCCCCAGCCCAACAGGCTGATGTCCATGGTCACTGAAATCTGTGTAGGCTCTCGGAACAAGGTCCCCTGGGAAATCGCCGATGACATCCACCACCTCAGGGAACCATGTACCCCCGGTGTCAGGACCACCCATACAGTCGAGCTGGCTCTGTCTGCCCTCTAATGGGGAATGAGGAACCATTGG
Organism: Thamnophis sirtalis; assembly: GCF_051295495.1. NCBI lineage: Eukaryota > Metazoa > Chordata > Lepidosauria > Squamata > Natricidae > Thamnophis > Thamnophis sirtalis. The sequence goes on from NW_028261381.1 coordinate 140,025,899, forward strand.
AGTGGCTTGCTGTGTAGTCTTGCCCATGGCATGATGTGGAAACAGGACACCATCTTCCCCAACAGTTGGGACAACACAACCAGCTGCACCTGCCACCTCATTGCAATATTCAACGCCATCGATCTCAGACTGGTTTGGCGTTTTTGCGAAAGATAGACCTTTCCCTCCTTGGTATCTATGACTGCCCCCAGATGGAGAATTCTGGTGGAGGGAGAGAGGTGACTTTTGCCCAGGTTGATGGAAAACCAGTGGTCTCTTAACAACTGGAGGGTCAGCTGAAGGTCCTGGCTTGCCTGGTAAGGGAACCTGGACAGAGGCAGGATGTCATCCAAATAGCAGAGAATCCTGACTGGCCCTTATATGGGCAGCCAAGGCTGCTAGCACCTTTGTGAACACCCTGGGCGCTGAGGAGAGGCTGAATAGAAGGGCCTTGTATTGATAATGTCCATCTCGGTAACAAAACCTGAGAAACTCCCTGTGAGCTGTCGAAATGGGTATATTGTGGTACGCCTCCATCAGATCCACTGAGGTGTGGAAGTTGTCCCTTCACACACTCTCCAGGATGGTTTGCAATTACTGCATTTTGAAGCACCAATATACAACAGCTTTAGGTCGAGTATTGCCCTCCAGCCCCCCAAGGTCTTTGGAACGATGAACAGGAGGGAATAAAACCCCAGCCCTTTCTGATCCAGTGGAACTGCCTGGATCACTTGGATGTCCAGGAGGTGCTGAATTGCTTGTTCTACCAGAAGCCTTCAGTCTGCATTCTGGGACTCTGGGCAAGTTCTGAAAAACCTCGGGGGGGGGGGTTAGGAGCAAAACTTGAGGGAAAGGTCTTTGGGCACCATCCCCCTTACCCAAGCGTCCAATGTTATTGCCTCCCATCAATGGGCAAAAAAAGCCAGTCGCCCCCCCCCCCATGGGTATCATCTTGGCCCCCCATGGACACTGGGAGCAAGGGGAGGAAAAGCCTCCCCCTCCACTACAAAAGAGCAACCTCCTGTAAGAGGAAGAGGATTTTTGTCCGATTTCTTAAACTGGGAAGGCAAAATCTTCATTTTGTCTTTGGATTCCATTAACATTGGCTCCAGAGGCTGACCAAATAGATGCTGACCTGAGCAGGGGGCTGATACGGGGCTCCTTTTATGTTTGGCATCAGCCTGCCACTGTCTCAATCATAGGAGTCATCTAGTGGCAATGGAAGCAGCCATGGACTTGGATGCGAAATGGGAGGCGTTAAGTGAGGCATCTGCCACAAACTCCATAGCCACCTTTATTTTGTTAAAATCCTGGTGTGCCCTAACAGCACTAGCAGGAATCCTATCCTGTAATCTTTTGAGCCATTTGAGAGCCGCTCTACCAAAAAAAGGAAGAAGCGGTGGAGGCTTTAATGGCCCAAGTAGCCAACTGGTGACCATTAACCAGTGCCTGCTCCATCCGCTTATCCTCAGGATGGAGGGAATCTGCTGGACTACTAGTGACCGCTGATGGAGCCGAAATGGACACAATCAGTGCATCCACTATGGGGACCTCCAGTGCCTTGTTCAATTCTGGCCCAACGTCGTAAAACTGTTATCATTAGAGTTGGGAAAGGGGCCTGATCCTGGGGAAGCCCACTGGCGCTGAACCACGTCCAGAAAGAGCTTAGGGGCCAGTACTACTTCCTTAGGGGCTACTGACTCTAAGAACAAGAGATCAGTGTTGTCCCCTGGTGTCGGAGCAGGGGGCTCCAGCGACTCATCCTGAGCAATCACCCTACATGCCTTGTAGAGGAGTGGCTTAAAGAGTGTGGGTTTAAAGAGGCCCACAAATGCAGGCTGATCGGGCTCAAGACCCTCATCAGCAGACATCTCTGAATGTTGCGTATCCTCGTCCTCCGCAGAAGATGACTGACTAGGTGATCTGGATGGGTGTCTAGGTTCAGATTGAGTTCTTGCAGAAGAAGTTTTATTATTCTTCTTAAACACACAAAGATTTGCTTTGGCCAGAGGCCCGAGAGGAATCTCTCTGCATCAGACCGGCTGCTATGCCCTGGCAAATTGCCTCAGAAATTATAGGCAGCCATGTCGGTTGAGACCCCAGTTGGATCCCAATGGTGGGAGTAGCAGTCACAGCCTGGCACAGACTGTCCCTATGAGAATTGGGAATGATCTCACTTTCCTCCTGTTCTGAAAGGGAACCTTCCTCCCTGCTATCAGCAGACAACTCCTGGGGCAGAGGAGGATCAGGAGAGACAGAAACCTCTTCAGAGGGCTGAGAATGGACTTGGGCCTACACAGTAATTTGGGAGACCTGTTTCTCAGCCTCCTTCTGAGCTCTGGCAAATTCACGATCCAGAGTTCTTTGCCTCCTCTCTTCTGCCAGTTGTGATGCCTTAGAGGCTTTTTGAGAAGGCCCAGTTTTGGGAGGAGGGGCAGCCCTCTTTCTGGTGGGGGGTACCCCTGAAGGCCTTACAACAGCCTTTTCCAGAGGGGAAGAATGGGAAATCACCTCCCCTGGGGAATCCTCCATACTTATCTGTCTTGCAGGCCTAGTGCTGGGTTCTCCGGCCTTGTGCAGTAGTTCTGGCTCACCCGGGTCCCAGTGGTAGTGGCAGGAGGCTGCAGCTCTGCTGTGGTGTGATCCAGCTCGAGCTGCCCACTAGCCTCAGGGAATGGACCTGCAGAGGCTCAAGGGGGCTTCCAAGGGCTGCCCACACCCACAGGGCGACCACCAACATTCCACCAGCCTCCTACAACGAAGGAGAGGCCTGCTGGTCTTCTTCTGAGGTCAGGTGCTTTTCGCACCAAAACAAAATGGCAGCAGCAACTTTTAGATCATTCAAAATGGTGGCCGCCTGAAGAGAAACTCCACCAGCAGCTCTAGCACCCATGTGGAGTGAAGCCTGAGCTGCAGGGATCCCCCCCACACACACACACACGATGTTCTCAGCTCACCTGGGCCTTCCCGACACCTCCAGAGCTCACACCCTCCAAAAGGTCTGAAACGTTGGAGGGGGCGTAGGGCGGCAAAAATCACCCCACAGAAAAGCCCTCACCTCTGCAAGGCTCCTGTGGCTCCACTGGCCTTGCTGCTTTAAATTAAAAGAAGCCAGGGGAGAATCAGTGAAGAAAGGATTTTTTTTTTTTTTTTGTATTTATTATAGCTACAGAACTAGAATAGCACGTTATCCCTTGAAACAATGAGTCTAAAAAAGCTGGTGAGGCCAGTGAAGAAGGTGGGATGTGCAAATCTTCAGACTCAATCCCATTGGCTGATAACGGAGTTAACCCATTCATGACTGCTATCTCCACCAACAATGAAAATTCTCAAAGCTGGATCTACTATCAAAAGAAGATTATGCTTTTATAATGTAATATACACTTTATTCATATTTTAATGTAATCCTTTGCAGGAGGGGTAGATTAGATAGATATATTTTGGAAGCTATTTTATGGGAACTGAAATGTGTTTTTCCCTAGCTGGGAAACTGGCAAGGAAAGTTTTTATTTCCTTTTTTATAATAAGCCTATTGTATAGCTTACCTTACAGCTTTCCTCTGTTTTCTGCCTTAAAATGGTGAGAAATTGTACAACCAGTGTTAAACAAGAAGTTACCAGAAGAGGTTGTGAGTCCACAAGAATACTCATCCCTTTGGTACATAATTACCCTAGTCACCTTATCAACTTAATTAGGATTAAAACATTTCATGGAATAAGGGTGGGATAAAACCATCAGCCTATTTTTTATTCTATCAATTGTTACAAATTACTCTTGGATTATCTCCCCCCCCCTCCCATTTCAGTGCACTGGCCCATCTGCCAGTGACCATCATTGTGCATGATACACAGGAAATCTGATGGCACCATCTCTAAAGAAAATAACATTGCAACTTTAGTAGGTGTGAAGTTAACTAAAACATTAGCATAGGGAGGTCAGGAATAGATTTTGAGTTATGTAATAAAAGTACAAGTATAAAAAAAATATGTGCATCTAGAAGTTCCATAAACCAAAAACACTGGGAGAAAAATGGGTAAGGAACACATTGAATTGGGAGGGGGTGGGATTTGTCAGCAAAAAAGGAACATTGCCATCTTGTTCCCTCTTAACTACAACCCATATGGGCAGCTTTAATATTACTGCTATAAACTTTATAAATGATGCAAACTAAGGAGTAGAAATTTTTATTTTGAGACGTTGAAACTATTCTAATAAAACAAATGTATTTTCTCTTCTTTTAGTTCTTGATGTTCCCTAAAATGCTTCTTTTGCTACAATCATTTTAAGCATCTTGTGCCAGGCAGGAACCTCTCTTATCCCAACTAGCTTCCTGGTTTATGATCAGGATTAAGTTCCTAGTTTGTGCTTAATATAGGTCAGGAAAGTATATTGTGACTGATTCAACAAACCATGTCTAAAGCAAATAATTGCTTAGCTCTGAACCCAGCAGTAACTACTTTTTATATCCCCCTCATTCTTATTGCTTCATTGCTATCTCATATAACAACAAGTTTGCATATAGTTACCTAAATAATACTCAACCAAGGAATAATTCTAAATCAGATTTTATGTTTTCCAGGAAGAACTTAGGCGGTATCACTTGTCAAGCTTATCAATATTCATTTTCCTCCATCAAATTGTATGCAGGCAGGAGTCATTCGGTGCTCACAGCATCATGTTGCTGATTTTTGCCAAAACCCTCAGTCCTCAGGAGAAATGCCCAGAAATCTTTGGCTCCAGAATCAAGATTCAAATCTGAAAAAGCTAAGTTTACAGAAGCTTTTCAGAGTCTGTCTGTCCAATACCCATGGAAAATGAAATTTGCTTTGAATAGAGTTCTTTTAGATCAAACATTTTAACTAGACTAAACATATTTGACAACGAGTATAACATTTCATGGTAAAGCAATTTTGCTCAGTAATTTGTTCAGTCAAAATGCTCGTGGTTATTCTAAGTTCATTTCTCACTCAATTATTTTTGCAGGACACTTCATTTGAGCACATTAAAATAACCAAGCCATGGTCCAAGTAGATCTTACGATACCATTGGAAGAATTATAATACAGTACTATATGTTCTGTTGTAATCTAATATACCAAGGTGACTGGACTGTGGTAGAGAATTTTCAGTTAAATAGTTATTTTATAAGACTCTTTATATTATAATTTGGAATAAGGTTTTTTAAAAAAGCTGAGCATATGATTCAGCACCTTGTGAATGATCAACTAACCAAGAAGGAATCTTCACGTGCTCTGTTATTATTCTCTTTCTCAGATAAATTTTACAGTTCAAGTACTGGGCCATACGCGACACTGTACATGATAAGAAATGCTCGACACTAACTGATATCCTTAATGTAATCATTGAGCACAGACTTTCTTTTCATTTATTTATTATGCCATTTGGCATATCCAAATATTTTTCAATTGGCAGTCCACACACACTGAAGTCATCAGCACTTGCAAACATACACTGTGTAGTCATCAGAAGTAATTTATTCCAGCTCTCTTCGCTCTTGGTGGTTATCGTAGCAGAGATAAAGTGCAAGGCTTTTTCAGTAGTGGTATCCTCCATGATCAACAATAATTTCACATGGAAGTCTTTAAAAAAAACAACTGTTAGTTGATTTATGCATGCACATATGTGCTGATTTAGCTTTGGTAATTTTGACAAAATGAAATACAATTAAAAAAAAACAATCTGAAGGAAATAATGATTCTTTAAAAATCAGCAGGACTGAAGTTTTTTCAGGAGTATTGTGAATTGCAGTTACTATGTACACTATAATATACATATAGTACAGCTCTTTTATTTTATTAAAACACATTTATTTTATTATTATTTTTTAAAAATAGCTATATAATGAACTGACCCCCAATTCAGTTGTTACTAACATGCAAAAAAAGTGTTCACCATTAAGAGAAATAATGCATTATTGATCATCAACAAATGTGTATTTACATTTTTAATTCCATTCCATTCCCTTAAAGCTTGTGGCCAATGTGCCCTTCCTTCTCTCAGATTCATATAAATAAGATTGTCTTGTTCCTTTCTTTTGTTGCTTCATCTTTCCCAAATCTACAAAACAAGATAATGATCTCCTTCACAGAAATGCAGAAGTTATTTGAAGTGTGGGTTTCTTTGGGTTGTCAGAACCTCATAGAGCAATTGGTTTTCTGTAATAAACAAAGAAAAAGAAATACAAATGTAAGTTACAGCACAAAATGTGGTTTCTAAGTTTGATTATTTGTGATGCTAGACATTTATTTTTGCCCTTTGTACTGATGATCATTGATATAATGATTCCCTAAGATTTACTTTACTTGACTTTACTTTATTGTCATTGTACGTATATACACAGTTTACACATATAACAAAATTCACATAACACCCAGGCTCAACACACATAACAATAGCCAAACACACACCCATCCACCAAAAAAATCCCCACCCCTAAACCACCCAAATATCCACACAACAGGCCAAGAAGTGCTGTCCAATAGCTCACTGAGTTAACCCTTATTACATTGTAACAGCTAAGGCGAAACACCCATCGACCTGAGTGACATTGAGTTGGCCGTTCACACACGGTCACATGACCACCGAACTATGCCTATCCAGCTGGTCATTAGGACAGAGAACCAATTGTTAAATTATTTGAATCCCACCACTGATCTAGGCCCCATTAGCCTCCAGGTACTGAGACATAACATTGACAACAATAGTTGGATAACTAGAGGCAGAAAAATACAATTGAAGCCCCATTGCTGAGAATTTATAGACAGCCATATAGCCACTGGACAGACTTGACCAATCTCTACAAAGTCATTGGAAGGGAGGGACCCCTAGATGAATTCACTGAAAAAATAAGCCAATCTTTGTATAAAACCAAATGTAAGGGAGGTTCAGAAAGAACCTAAACAAATAGGTATTGACGGAGCAGATGGTTGTTACAGAGATTCAGTACAAGACTACTGAAAGTACATGAAAACTGAAGAAACATTGCCTTGGAAAAAACATTGATCTCTCTGAAGGCAAAGTTCTATTAGTCCAAGATGACCCAGGATGTTGTAATGACATATTTCCACTCATAGGCGGACTATAAAAAATCCAGACCTAGGTCAGGACAAGATACATTTGTCTCTCTTTTTAAGAGGTGACCTGGAGGAACTGAGCTGTTTACCCAAGATTAATAAAGAGAATCAATATGTTTTGTTCCATATGGACTATGTGACCAAATACCCTGAAGCTGTAGTTTTGAGAAATGTCAGAGTGAATACAATGGTAGCAGTATTAAGTGAGAGGCTTAGTGTTGTGATGGGTCTCTGACTTCCACTATGGTTAGTTGAACTTAGTTCTAGGCAATGTTGGGGCATATGTGTGTGAGCAGTCTAACACTGCTTTGTGAGATGCCCTCGGGAGTTCGTTCTTTTGTTTACTATCTACATGAAACCACTGGGGGAAGTTCAGTAACAACTGTCGATGGCTATCACAGAATGCTAAATCAAAATACAAAATAAGCAACAGTATAATGTATGTTCCTGCAGGTTCCCCCTCAATTGCTTATTATATTTCTTGTGTTACATCATTATAGAATAACAGACTTGGAATAGACCTTGGAGGTCTTCTAGTCCAACCCGCTACCCAAGCAGGGAACCCTATACAATTCTGAACAAATTAGATGTTCGGGATTGAAAGGTTTTTTATCCTTTTCAGTGATGATTGTTTTAATGGTGGGAAGCCAACAATTTTATTTCTGTAGTAGCCTTCATTGTTTTTCAATCCAACCTACCTGAAAGGATTGTTTTTATCGAGAAAGAATGGAGACTCTAATTAAGGTTGCCTTGAACTCCTGGGGAAAGATCAAAATAAAAATCTAACTAACTAAACAAAGAAATAAATCAGCAAACAAATAAATAAATTTGGTTCTATGTGTAATTTAAAGCTGATTTTTAAGAGATTTAGTTTAATATTAGACCTTTCCAAGATGCTTTTATTTTTGCTTTTTAATGCTGAATTCCTTGTTAAAACTTTCAACAATAAAATTATTTTAAGTAATCAGGTAAGTAGGAGCAGCAGTAATTAAATAAAATATTTCTTTGGGAGAGCTGAATTGCAGATTTTCTAGAAGAAAAACCCTGAGAGGTGAGGAAGGGTCAGGGGTTGGCAAGAGCTTTTAAGGGGTTTAATTGTAAATGAAGGTTTAGATGAAGTCCTCTTATTACCTTTTGCTTTAGAATTTTGACTCCTTGTTTCCCATTTTAAAAAAAAAGGAAGGGGGAAAGAGATAATAGCAAGCAAATCACATTGTTATGCAGAATGTAAAATGAAGACAAGCTCCAATTGGAGGGAGTGTGACACAGTCCCAATAAGAATCACTATCACTGAATCAGCACTGAATGATAGACAGCATCTACATCTAAAAAGGGCAATTAGTTATCTTCTGATGAGATTGCCTTTCCTATTCTTTATTGAGTCTGGCTTGCACAGTATTAAAACACAAAGTGTTCAGACTCACTGACTAAATCTTAGGTTTATTTCTATGATTTGACCTTTTAGCCCCACTTTAATATATATATATATATATATATATATATATATATATATATATATATATATATATATATATATATATATATATATATATATATATATATATATATATATATATATATATATATATATATATATATATATATATATATATATATATATATATATATGTGTTTTTATTTGTGCTGATAAATAAATAAAGGAAGACTAGTATAGATCTATTTCAAGCTATTTAGCTCTCATCAGCTAGCCATATCCTTACTGGGATTCGAACCTGTGCTCTATTGCCTCCCAGGCAGGGAGTTAACCATTTGAGCTACAGAGAACGACTCCTTTTATCAGCCAGCCAGGGTGGGAGGTATATACTTAAAGTCACAACCCCTGGTATGCCCAAGTGTGGGAGGAAGGTCACACTTCCACTCTCTGTCATTAGGCTCGTCACAAGAGTCCATCCAGACAGAAACCCAATATTTTTACTGTTGCCTTTGTTATATTTGTGTTTTTATTTGTGCTGATAAATAAATAAAGGAAGACTAGTATAGATCTATTTCAAGCTATTTAGCTCTCATCAGCTAGCCATATCCTTACTGGGATTCGAACCTGTGCTCTATTGCCTCCCAGGCAGGGAGTTAACCATTTGAGCTACAGAGAACGACTCCTTTTATCAGCCAGCCAGGGTGGGAGGTATATACTTAAAGTCACAACCCCTGGTATGCCCAAGTGTGGGAGGAAGGTCACACTTCCACTCTCTGTCATTAGGCTCGTCACAAGAGTCCATCCAGACAGAAACCCAATATTTTTACTGTTGCCTTTGTTATATTTGTGTTTTTATTTGTGCTGATAAATAAATAAAGGAAGACTAGTATAGATCTATTTCAAGCTATTTAGCTCTCATCAGCTAGCCAAATCCTTACTGGGATTCGAACCTGTGCTCTATTGCCTCCCAGGCAGGGAGTTAACCATTTGAGCTACAGAGAACGACTCCTTTTATCAGCCAGCCAGGGTGGGAGGTATATACTTAAAGTCACAACCCCTGGTATGCCCAAGTGTGGGAGGAAGGTCACACTTCCACTCTCTGTCATTAGGCTCGTCACAAGAGTCCATCCAGACAGAAACCCAATATTTTTACTGTTGCCTTTGTTATATTTGTGTTTTTATTTGTGCTGATAAATAAATAAAGGAAGACTAGTATAGATCTATTTCAAGCTATTTAGCTCTCATCAGCTAGCCATATCCTTACTGGGATTCGAACCTGTGCTCTATTGCCTCCCAGGCAGGGAGTTAACCATTTGAGCTACAGAGAACGACTCCTTTTATCAGCCAGCCAGGGTGGGAGGTATATACTTAAAGTCACAACCCCTGGTATGCCCAAGTGTGGGAGGAAGGTCACACTTCCACTCTCTGTCATTAGGCTCGTCACAAGAGTCCATCCAGACAGAAACCCAATATTTTTACTGTTGCCTTTGTTATATTTGTGTTTTTATTTGTGCTGATAAATAAATAAAGGAAGACTAGTATAGATCTATTTCAAGCTATTTAGCTCTCATCAGCTAGCCATATCCTTACTGGGATTCGAACCTGTGCTCTATTGCCTCCCAGGCAGGGAGTTAACCATTTGAGCTACAGAGAACGACTCCTTTTATCAGCCAGCCAGGGTGGGAGGTATATACTTAAAGTCACAACCCCTGGTATGCCCAAGTGTGGGAGGAAGGTCACACTTCCACTCTCTGTCATTAGGCTCGTCACAAGAGTCCATCCAGACAGAAACCCAATATTTTTACTGTTGCCTTTGTTATATTTGTGTTTTTATTTGTGCTGATAAATAAATAAAGGAAGACTAGTATAGATCTATTTCAAGCTATTTAGCTCTCATCAGCTAGCCATATCCTTACTGGGATTCGAACCTGTGCTCTATTGCCTCCCAGGCAGGGAGTTAACCATTTGAGCTACAGAGAACGACTCCTTTTATCAGCCAGCCAGGGTGGGAGGTATATACTTAAAGTCACAACCCCTGGTATGCCCAAGTGTGGGAGGAAGGTCACACTTCCACTCTCTGTCATTAGGCTCGTCACAAGAGTCCATCCAGACAGAAACCCAATATTTTTACTGTTGCCTTTGTTATATTTGTGTTTTTATTTGTGCTGATAAATAAATAAAGGAAGACTAGTATAGATCTATTTCAAGCTATTTAGCTCTCATCAGCTAGCCATATCCTTACTGGGATTCGAACCTGTGCTCTATTGCCTCCCAGGCAGGGAGTTAACCATTTGAGCTACAGAGAACGACTCCTTTTATCAGCCAGCCAGGGTGGGAGGTATATACTTAAAGTCACAACCCCTGGTATGCCCAAGTGTGGGAGGAAGGTCACACTTCCACTCTCTGTCATTAGGCTCGTCACAAGAGTCCATCCAGACAGAAACCCAATATTTTTACTGTTGCCTTTGTTATATTTGTGTTTTTATTTGTGCTGATAAATAAATAAAGGAAGACTAGTATAGATCTATTTCAAGCTATTTAGCTCTCATCAGCTAGCCATATCCTTACTGGGATTCGAACCTGTGCTCTATTGCCTCCCAGGCAGGGAGTTAACCATTTGAGCTACAGAGAACGACTCCTTTTATCAGCCAGCCAGGGTGGGAGGTATATACTTAAAGTCACAACCCCTGGTATGCCCAAGTGTGGGAGGAAGGTCACACTTCCACTCTCTGTCATTAGGCTCGTCACAAGAGTCCATCCAGACAGAAACCCAATATTTTTACTGTTGCCTTTGTTATATTTGTGTTTTTATTTGTGCTGATAAATAAATAAAGGAAGACTAGTATAGATCTATTTCAAGCTATTTAGCTCTCATCAGCTAGCCATATCCTTACTGGGATTCGAACCTGTGCTCTATTGCCTCCCAGGCAGGGAGTTAACCATTTGAGCTACAGAGAACGACTCCTTTTATCAGCCAGCCAGGGTGGGAGGTATATACTTAAAGTCACAACCCCTGGTATGCCCAAGTGTGGGAGGAAGGTCACACTTCCACTCTCTGTCATTAGGCTCGTCACAAGAGTCCATCCAGACAGAAACCCAATATTTTTACTGTTGCCTTTGTTATATTTGTGTTTTTATTTGTGCTGATAAATAAATAAAGGAAGACTAGTATAGATCTATTTCAAGCTATTTAGCTCTCATCAGCTAGCCATATCCTTACTGGGATTCGAACCTGTGCTCTATTGCCTCCCAGGCAGGGAGTTAACCATTTGAGCTACAGAGAACGACTCCTTTTATCAGCCAGCCAGGGTGGGAGGTATATACTTAAAGTCACAACCCCTGGTATGCCCAAGTGTGGGAGGAAGGTCACACTTCCACTCTCTGTCATTAGGCTCGTCACAAGAGTCCATCCAGACAGAAACCCAATATTTTTACTGTTGCCTTTGTTATATTTGTGTTTTTATTTGTGCTGATAAATAAATAAAGGAAGACTAGTATAGATCTATTTCAAGCTATTTAGCTCTCATCAGCTAGCCATATCCTTACTGGGATTCGAACCTGTGCTCTATTGCCTCCCAGGCAGGGAGTTAACCATTTGAGCTACAGAGAACGACTCCTTTTATCAGCCAGCCAGGGTGGGAGGTATATACTTAAAGTCACAACCCCTGGTATGCCCAAGTGTGGGAGGAAGGTCACACTTCCACTCTCTGTCATTAGGCTCGTCACAAGAGTCCATCCAGACAGAAACCCAATATTTTTACTGTTGCCTTTGTTATATTTGTGTTTTTATTTGTGCTGATAAATAAATAAAGGAAGACTAGTATAGATCTATTTCAAGCTATTTAGCTCTCATCAGCTAGCCATATCCTTACTGGGATTCGAACCTGTGCTCTATTGCCTCCCAGGCAGGGAGTTAACCATTTGAGCTACAGAGAACGACTCCTTTTATCAGCCAGCCAGGGTGGGAGGTATATACTTAAAGTCACAACCCCTGGTATGCCCAAGTGTGGGAGGAAGGTCACACTTCCACTCTCTGTCATTAGGCTCGTCACAAGAGTCCATCCAGACAGAAACCCAATATTTTTACTGTTGCCTTTGTTATATTTGTGTTTTTATTTGTGCTGATAAATAAATAAAGGAAGACTAGTATAGATCTATTTCAAGCTATTTAGCTCTCATCAGCTAGCCATATCCTTACTGGGATTCGAACCTGTGCTCTATTGCCTCCCAGGCAGGGAGTTAACCATTTGAGCTACAGAGAACGACTCCTTTTATCAGCCAGCCAGGGTGGGAGGTATATACTTAAAGTCACAACCCCTGGTATGCCCAAGTGTGGGAGGAAGGTCACACTTCCACTCTCTGTCATTAGGCTCGTCACAAGAGTCCATCCAGACAGAAACCCAATATTTTTACTGTTGCCTTTGTTATATTTGTGTTTTTATTTGTGCTGATAAATAAATAAAGGAAGACTAGTATAGATCTATTTCAAGCTATTTAGCTCTCATCAGCTAGCCATATCCTTACTGGGATTCGAACCTGTGCTCTATTGCCTCCCAGGCAGGGAGTTAACCATTTGAGCTACAGAGAACGACTCCTTTTATCAGCCAGCCAGGGTGGGAGGTATATACTTAAAGTCACAACCCCTGGTATGCCCAAGTGTGGGAGGAAGGTCACACTTCCACTCTCTGTCATTAGGCTCGTCACAAGAGTCCATCCAGACAGAAACCCAATATTTTTACTGTTGCCTTTGTTATATTTGTGTTTTTATTTGTGCTGATAAATAAATAAAGGAAGACTAGTATAGATCTATTTCAAGCTATTTAGCTCTCATCAGCTAGCCATATCCTTACTGGGATTCGAACCTGTGCTCTATTGCCTCCCAGGCAGGGAGTTAACCATTTGAGCTACAGAGAACGACTCCTTTTATCAGCCAGCCAGGGTGGGAGGTATATACTTAAAGTCACAACCCCTGGTATGCCCAAGTGTGGGAGGAAGGTCACACTTCCACTCTCTGTCATTAGGCTCGTCACAAGAGTCCATCCAGACAGAAACCCAATATTTTTACTGTTGCCTTTGTTATATTTGTGTTTTTATTTGTGCTGATAAATAAATAAAGGAAGACTAGTATAGATCTATTTCAAGCTATTTAGCTCTCATCAGCTAGCCAAATCCTTACTGGGATTCGAACCTGTGCTCTATTGCCTCCCAGGCAGGG